>NC_137819.1:65510700-65715536 GCF_963921795.1 Nannobrachium achirus | reverse complement strand
CATTCAGCAAGATTACCAGATCTACAAGCTGACAACATGTGGTTGTGCGCTGTGTAAGCTTGTAGATCTGCTATCCATCTGGTATCCACCGTCCTGTTTCTGCAAGACTTTACTGTATCATTATCTGCGGGACACTTCCAGTTAACAGCAGACATACAAGCTCACGTCGCGTCGCAGATGCAACCATTGTGAGCTTGTAGATCACAGTTGGCTGCGATGCCGGAAATGCTGCATGCCTTCTGCGCAATGCATGATGGGATGTTGGAAAGTTGTGGATAGAACACAAGCCTTTCACCTCCATGATACTCAGGAATCGATGTACAAATGGAACCAATTGGGTCCATTTGGTTCCATTTCTATTAGAGTTAGAGACCGGTAAGCTGCCATTAGATTCCTAACTCAATTATTTTGCTGCGGACCCCCTAGAACCCCCTTAAGGACCCCCTGGAACCCCCTCAAGGACCCCCTGGAACCCCCTTAAGGACCCCCTGGAACCCCCTCAAGGACCCTCTGGAACCCCCTAGAACCCCCTCAAGGACCCCCTGGAACCCCCTCAAGGACCCTGGGCCCCACGTTGAAATACAGTTTAATTCTATTGTCAGAGGGAAACCTTGATATTAATGGTTGGGATTTAGCAGAAAGGTAACATTTGGCGTTATGTATGCAAATTACACAAACAATGCTTTTAATAAACCATTGGACTTGAAACATCAAACAACATCAGATATACGATCATAATTCAGAATTCACTGATCAATTCAGTTTGTGTTCTGCTATTTTGACAACTTGATGTAAATCTGAAAACACATTGTAGGACATGGAATAGAATAGATTTCATACTCATGGACTAGTCATGTTCCATTCATGTTCATAATTCATGAAAAGACAAAACACATTCATGATTAGAAAACTGATACAATTAGAAAACAGTACAAGTATAGTCAATACAATTGAAATTGAACATCAAACAACATCAGATATACGATCATAATTCAGAATTCACTGATCAATTGAGTTTGTGTTCTGCTATTTTGACAACTTGATGTAAATCTGAAAACACATTGTAGGACATGGAATAGAATAGATTTGATACTCACCATCTAGTCATGTTCCATTCATGTTCATAATTCATGAAAAGACAAAACACATTCATGATTAGAAAACTGATACAATTAGAAAACAGTACAAGTATAGTCAATACAATTGAAATTGAAGTACGAGTACAGTTTAACACCCTGCCTAAAAGGAACATCCCAAATAAGAATTTTTCATTTTTTTTTTTTTTTTTTTTACGTATTTAATTCATGGACGTAACTACAGTATGAATCCTATCATAACCCTAGTCTTGGGGGTAACGTGAACAAATTAGGCAAACATTCAGCAAGATTACCAGATCTACAAGCTGACAACATGTGGTTGTGCGCTGTGTAAGCTTGTAGATCTGCTATTGTTGGAGAAGATATTTGGTATCCACCTGTTTCCGCAAGACTTTACTGTATCATTATCCGCGGGACACTTCCAGTTAACAGCAGACATACAAGCTCACGTCGCGTCGCAGATGCAACCGTTGTGAGCTTGTAGATCACACTCGGCTGCGACGCCGGAAATGCAGCTCGCCTTCTGCGCAATGCATGATGGGATGTTGGAAAGTTGTGGATAGAACACAAGCCTTTCACCTCCATGATACTCAGGAATCGATGTACAAATGGAACCAATTGGGTCCATTTGGTTCCATTTGTATTAGAGTTAGAGACCGGTAAGCTGCCATTAGATTCCTAACTCAATTATTTTGCTGCGGACCCCCTAGAACCCCCTCAAGGACCCCCTAGAACCCCCTCAAGGACCCCCTGGAACCCCCTTAAAGGTCCATGAAACACAAAATCACTTTTTCTATAAATATATATTATATCAATGAGTCACTTGTGATGGGGGGCAATGATATGGTTCATTGTGTCCATATGCTTGTGGATTCAGAGCTTTCTGCTGTCTCTGTAGCTATTTCTGTGTTCTTCCATTGTCAGGGTAGAAAAGAAATATTTCGCGCCACTCATTAAATATTTGCTCATTGTGTACCATAGTACAGTCAGTGTGACGTGGTTTATCTAATTAATATTAATGTTTGTTTTATATAGATTTGTATCAATGGGGGGCGTGGTTTCACTGTAGGCTGCTTACAGCCAGAGAGCAGAGCTGGGAGTGCGGCTGCTGTCTCGACCGTGGGGCAGGGCTGTTGATGTTAGACTCAGTGGTGGAAAGTAACACTTGTTACATGTTGGAAGTATATTAATACTGCCATGTAGAAACACTCTGTTACAAGTAAACGTCCAGGATTCAAAATGTACTCGTAAAAGTAAATAGCCGATCTACAAGCTCACAACGCGTCGCGAAAGCGGCGCGGCTATTTTTCGTGCATGGACGCTAGGCTAGCGCTGATAGCTATTTTCTGTATGTGTGTAGTGTAGCCTATGTGTGGGTGTGTGTGTGTGTGTGTGTGTGTGTCGTGACTGCGCGCACACACACACACAACGTCCACACACGAAAAATAGCAGATCTACAAGCTCACAACGCGTCGCTTTTGAGACGTGTTGTGAGCTTGTAGATCGGCTATGTGGCCAAGCTAAATCAGCTAATAGCCGTAGCAGCAGCAGCCTCTCGTAAACACGTTGGTTTCGGCTATTTTGTGACTGTAGTGTGTGTGTGTGTGTGTGCGTGCGCGCACTGTCACCACACACAAACACGTGTCACACGCACACACACGCACGCATACACACACTACACTGTCACAAAATAGCCGAAACAAACGTGTTTACGAGAGGCTGCTGCTGTGGACGTTGTGTGTGTGTGTGCGCGCGCACTGTCACGACACACACACACATACACACACAGGCTACACTACACACATACAGAAAATAGCTATCAGCGTTAGCCTAGCGTCCGTCCTTCTCCGGTTCCGTGTAAAATAGTCCAGAGCTGGAGAAAGTTTGTCCATGGATAAAAGCTCAGACAGCTTGTTTGTAAAATACTTGCACATTATAATTGGTTATAGAACATGGAGTTGCCGAATCTTTATACTTTTTACACCTCCAATGGCTGGTTTTAAAAAATGTTTCCGAAATGGAAACAGCAACGTGCCCACTGCTGACAGCTTCGCTCTGTCTCTCTCTGATAGAACACGCATTACTCCGCCCCCTCCCCCCACAACGGCAGATAACCACGCCTACATTTTAGAAATCTTTTCATATTCTCAAGTCTGATAAAACAAATAAAGAGGCGGGGTTTCTTATCCCTTTAAGGACCCCCTGGAACCCCCTCAAGGACCCCCTGGAACCCCCTCAATGACCCCCTGGAACCCCCTTAAGGACCCCCTGGAACCCCCTCAAGGACCCCCTAGAACCCCCTCAAGGACCCCCTGGAACCCCCTTAAGGACCCCCTGGAACCCCCTTAAGGACCCCCTAGAACCCCCTCAAGGACCCCCTGGAACCCCCTCAAGGACCCCCTAGAACCCCCTCAAGGACCCCCTGGAACCCCCTCAAGGACCCTGGGCCCCACGTTGAAATACAGTTTAATTCTAAAATTAATCTATTTGCATTCATACATGTCACTTAATGCATCCTGATATGATTGGATGACAGAAGTCACCCTCAGTCAGGTGTCACCTGGATCAAATCAAAACATTTCTTAATGTTATGATCAAAATACATCAAATCAAAACAGAAAGATCAATCTATCATAAAGTTATTACATTGTTGCTGTCAGAGGGAAACCTTGATATTAATGGTTGGGATTTAGCAGAAAAGGTAACATTTGACATTATGAATGCAAATTACACAAACAACGCTCTTAATAAACCATTAGACTTGAAACATCAAACAACATCAGATATACGATCACAATTCACTGTGAAGACATTAAGATCAATTCAGTTTGTGTTCTGCTATTTTGACAACTTGATGTAAATCTGAAAACACATTGTAGGACATGGAATAGAATAGATTTGATACTCACAGGCTAGTCATGTTCCATTCATGTTCATAATTCATGAAAAGACAAAACACATTCATGATTAGAAAACTGATACAATTAGAAAACAGTACAAGTATAGTCAATACAATTGAAATTGAAATACGAGTACAGTTAAACACCCTGCCTAAAAGGAATATCCCAAATAAGACTTTTTCATTTTATTTTATTTAATTTTTTACGTATTTAATTCATGGACGTAACTACAGTATGAATCCTATCATAACCCTAGTCTTGGAGGTAACGTGAACAAATTAGGCAAACATTCAGCAAGATTACCAGATCTACAAGCTGACAACATGTGGTCGTGCGCTGTAAGCTTGTAGATCTGCTATTGTTGGAGAAGATATTTGGTATCCACCTGTTTCCGCAAGACTTTACTGTATCATTATCTGCGGGACACTTCCAGTTAACAGCAGACATACAAGCTCACGTCGCGTCGCAGATGCAACCGTTGTGAGCTTGTAGATCACACTCGGCTGCGACGCCGGAAATGCCGCTCGCCTTCTGCACAATGCAAATTAAAATTTTCAAAGATAAAACAATGCTTAAGGCAACTGGGGAAGAAATTCACAGTAGTAGCAATCTCGGACACAGGCCTCAAAGAGGGACAGGATACTTTATATAATTTAGAGGGATATGATATATTTTTTAATAATAGGGACACTAATAAATGTGGGGGAGTTGCACTATATATTGATAACAATTATAAAACTAAACAAGTAAGTAAAATGTCAATGGTAGTAGATAACATAATGGAAAGTATTACTGTAGAAATTGAGATTAAGAAATCAAAAAATGCACTAATAACTTGTGTTTACAGAACACCAGGATCATCTATTGAAACGTTTAGAGAAATATTAATGGAGATGTACGATAAGTTAAATAATAAGAAAATGGTTTATGTCTGTGGTGATATTAACATTGACCTACTTAATGAAAACAACACAAACACAGAGTTTATCAACTCTATGTACAGTATGGGTTTATATCCCAGCATTACAAGACCAACTAGAATAACAGCACATAGTGCGACACTAATTGACAATATATTTACAAATGTTATTGATAGAAAAATAGTAAGTGGATTAATTATCAATGATGCAACTGACCACTTGCCAGTCTTTGCAGTTGTCAAGGGCGGAATCAGGACCAACAAAAAAGTAGCAGTTCACATATTAAGTAGAGTCAAAACCCAAGAGGCAGTTATGTCCTTTAAACAAGATTTGAAGGACCAGGACTGGACTAAGGTCTATGTAGAGGATGTCAATGAATCATTTAACAATTTTTTATACATACTAACAGCTCTGTATGACAAAAACTGTCCTTTGGTGAAGAAAATTATTAAACAGAAATTTGAGGGGAAACCATGGCTAACCAAAGGAATACAAAAATCATGTAAGAAGAAAAATGTACTGTATAAAGAATTTTTTAAAAAAGAGGACGAAAGAGGCTGAAAATATTTATAAAACGTATAAAAATAAATTGATAGGAATTATGAGAAGCAGTAAAAGGGACTACTATAGTAAATTACTGGAGGAAAATAAGAGTAATATTAAAAACACATGGAAGGTATTGAATGATATTATAAAAAATGGCACTGGTAAAGTAGGATATCCTAATTATTTTAGGACAAATAATAATACAATGAGCAATGAAATGAATCAAGTGGCGGACGAATTCAATGGATTCTTTGTTAACGTTGGTCCTGACTTGGCTAAGAGGATTCCAAAGACTGGTAATAAAAATAGCATAGATAGTAAAACTAAAAGGGTAACTAACTCTATGTTTCTGAAGGCAACAGATGAAAAAGAAATAACTGAAATTATTAACAACTGTAAGGCTAAGACCTCTTTAGATTATAATGGAATTGATATGGCATTAGTTAAAAATATTATAGAATACGTTGCGAAACCTCTTACACATATATGTAATCAGTCGTTAAAAACAGGAATATTCCCTAATAATATGAAAATAGCTAAAGTTATACCAATATATAAGGCTGGAGACAAACATGAACTAACAAACTACAGACCAGTTTCCCTTCTTCCACAGTTTTCAAAAATACTGGAAAAAATATTTTATAAGAGGCTAGATGAGTTTATCACAAAAAACAAAGTATTATGTAATCAGCAATATGGTTTTAGGGCTAATAGGACAACAACTCATGCACTAATTGAATTTGTTGAATCAGTAACCACGGCAATAGAAAATAAAGATTATGCAATAGGAGTATTTCTGGACCTCAGTAAGGCCTTTGATACAGTTAAGCATGACTTGCTGTTAAAGAAATTGGAGAGATGTGGGATTAGAGGGTTGGCTCTCTCTTGGGTAAGTAGTTATTTGCATAATAGAAAACAGTATGTACAAATAAACAATTGTAAATCTCAAATGTTGACGGTTCAATATGGGGTTCCTCAGGGTTCTGTACTGGGTCCATTGCTCTTCATCCTGTATGTTAATGATATATGTGAGGTTTCAAAATTAATGAAAACAATAATATTCGCTGATGACACAAATTTGATTTGTTGTGGAAATAATTTGGAACAACTTTTGGAAACAGTGGAGAAGGAATTGAAGACGTTAAAGAGTTGGTTTGATTCTAATATATTGACACTGAACCTAAGTAAAACTAAGTATATAATATTTGGAAATCGTATAATTAACACTAATAAAAAACTCTCAATAAACGGAATAGAAATTGAAGAAGTGAAGGAAGTCAAATTCCTTGGAGTAATAATAGATAATAAAATAAGTTGGAAGTCTCATATAAATTATATAAAAACTAAAATAGTAAAGTCACTTGCCATACTTTATAAGGTGAAAGAATTTTTAAATAAATGTTCACTATACATGTTGTACTGTTCCTTTATACTTCCATATATAACATACTGTGTGGAGGTGTGGGGAAACGCATACATAACAAACACTAATCCGATATTCCTTCTACAAAAAAGAGCAATAAGAATTGTAAATAAAACAAGCTATAGAGAACCAACAAACCAACTCTTTATTACATTAAAAACACTCAAATTCAAAGACCTGGTTGATCTCAAAACAGCTCAATTAATGTACAAAGCAGAATACAAATTATTACCCCACAACATCCAAAAGTTGTTCCAAGCAAGGGAGAGCCATTATGATTTGCGAGGGGTCTGTATGTTTGGTCAGCCACTAGTAAGGACAAATGCAAAACATCACTGTGTTTCTGTTAAAGGGGTGATTTTGTGGAACAATTTAAGAGATGAATTAAAGCTAAGTGCTTCATGGAATAATTTCAAGCAGATGTTCAAAAAGGATACAATTAATAGATATAGGTTAGAATAGCTGTATACAGCAGATTTGGTTGAGATCTAAAAGATCTATTGAGTATATATTAGGCTTGATTGATTCAGGCTGTTTTTTCTTTTGTTGTTTGATACAGGGTGAATATCCCTGGGGCAGAAGCCTTATTATGAACATGATGATTGTTATTTAAGAAAATTAATGATGGGGGTAGGACTTGATAAGTTGTTCAAACTTCTTCCTACTCCTTTTTCGAACATGAACTTTAATTTAAGGATGTTTTTCAATATAATTATGTTGCAGTTTGTATTTTATTTTATCTTCCTTTTATTTCCTTTGTCTTTTTATACTAATTTTAAATGTTCGAAATAAAGAAATAAATGAATGAATGAATGCATGATGGGATGTTGGAAAGTTGTGGATAGAACACAAGCCTTTCACCTCCATGATACTCAGGAATCGATGTACAAATGGAACCAATTGGGTCCATTTGGGTACATTTCTATTAGAGTTAGAGACCGGTAAGCTGCCATTAGATTCCTAACTCAATTATTTTGCTGCGGACCCCCTGGAACCCCCTCAAGGACCCCCTGGAACCCCCTCAAGGACCCTCTGGAACCCCCTCAAGGACCCCCTGGAACCCCCTCAAGGACCCCCTAGAACCCCCTCAAGGACCCCCTGGAACCCCCTCAAGGACCCTGGGCCCCAGGTTGAAATACAGTTTAATTCTAAAATTAATCTATTTGCTGTCATACATGTCACTTAATGCATCCTGATATGATTGGATGACAGAAGTCACCCTCAGTCAGGTGTCACCTGGATCAAATCAAACAATGTTCTTAATGTTTTGATCAAAATACATCAAATCAAAACAGAAAGATCAATCTATCAGACAGTTATTACATTGTTGCTGTCAGAGGGAAACCTTGATATTAATTGGTGGGATTTAGCAGAAAGGTAACATTTGGCGTTATGTATGCAAATTACACAAACAATGCTTTTAATAAACCATTGGACTTGAAACATCAAACAACATCTGACTTACGATCATAATTCAGAATTCACTGATCAATTCAGTTTGTGTTCTGCTATTTTGACAACTTGATGTAAATCTGAAAACACATTGTAGGACATGGAATAGAATAGATTTGATACTCACGGTCTAGTCATGTTCCATTCATGTTCAAAATTCATGAAAAGACAAAACACATTCATGATTAGAAAACTGATACAATTAGAAAACAGTACAAGTAGTCAATACAATTGAAATTGAACTACGAGTACAGTTAAACACCCTGCCTAAAAGGAACATCCCAAATAAGACTTTTTCATTTTATTTTATTTAATTTTTTACGTATTTAATTCATGGACATAACTACAGTATGAATCCTATCATAACCCTAGTCTTGGAGGTAACGTGAACAAATTAGGCAAACATTCAGCAAGATTACCAGATCTACAAGCTGATAACATGTGGTCGTGCGCTGTAAGCTTGTAGATCTGCTATTGTTGGAGAAGATATTTGGTATCCTCCTGTTTCCGCAAGACTTTACTGTATCATTATCTGCGGGACACTTCCAGTTAACAGCAGACATACAAGCTCACGTCGCGTCGCAGATGCAACCGTTGTGAGCTTGTAGATCACACTCGGCTGCGACGCCGGAAATGCCGCTCGCCTTCTGCGCAATGCATGATGGGATGTTGGAAAGTTGTGGATAGAACACAAGCCTTTCACCTCCATGATACTCAGGAATCGATGTACAAATGGAACCAATTGGGTCCATTTGGTTCCATTTGTATTAGAGTTAGAGACCGGTAAGCTGCCATTAGATTCCTAACTCAATTATTTTGCTGCGGACCCCCTAGAACCCCCTTAAGGACCCCCTGGAACCCCCTCAAGGACCCCCTAGAACCCCCTCAAGGACCCCCTGGAACCCCCTCAAGGACCCTGGGCCCCACGTTGAAATACAGTTTAATTCTAAAATTAATCTATTTGCTGTCATACATGTCACTTAATGCATCCTGATATGATTGGATGACAGAAGTCACCCTCAGTCAGGTGTCACCTGGATCAAATCAAACTCTGATCTTAATGTTATGAAGATCAAAATACATCAAATCAAAACAGAAAGATCAATCTATCAGACAGTTGTTACATTGCTGTTGCTGTCAGAGGGAAACCTTGATATTAATTGTTGGGATTTAGCAGAAAGGTAACATTTGGCGTTATGTATGCAAATTACACAAACAATGCTTTTAATAAACCATTAAACTTGAAACATCAAACAACATCAGATATACAATCATAATTCACTGTGAAGACGTTAAGATCAATTCAGTTTGTGTTCTGCTATTTTGACAACTTGATGTAAATCTGAAAACACATTGTAGGACATGGAATAGAATAGATTTGATACTCACCATCTAGTCATGTTCCATTCATGTTCATAATTCATGAAAAGACAAAACACATTCATGATTAGAAAACTGATACAATTAGAAAACAGTACAAGTATAGTCAATACAATTGAAATTGAACTACGAGTACAGTTAAACACCCTGCCTAAAAGGAACATCCCAAATAAGAATTTTTCATTTTCTTTTTTTTTTTTTTTTTACGTATTTAATTCATGGACGTAACTACAGTATGAATCCTATCATAACCCTAGTCTTGGAGGTAACGTGAACAAATTAGGCAAACATTCAGCAAGATTACCAGATCTACAAGCTGACAACATGTGGTTGTGCGCTGTGTAAGCTTGTAGATCTGCTATTGTTGGAGAAGATATTTGGTATCCACCTGTTTCCGCAAGACTTTACTGTATCATTATCTGCGGGACACTTCCAGTTAACAGCAGACATACAAGCTCACGTCGCGTCGCAGATGCAACCGTTGTGAGCTTGTAGATCACACTCGGCTGCGACGCCGGAAATGCAGCTCGCCTTCTGCGCAATGCATGATGGGATGTTGGAAAGTTGTGGATAGAACACAAGCCTTTCACCTCCATGATACTCAGGAATCGATGTACAAATGGAACCAATTGGGTCCATTTGGTTCCATTTGTATTAGAGTTAGAGACCGGTAAGCTGCCATTAGATTCCTAACTCAATTATTTTGCTGCGGACCCCCTAGAACCCCCTCAAGGACCCCCTAGAACCCCCTCAAGGACCCCCTGGAACCCCCTTAAAGGTCCATGAAACACAAAATCACTTTTTCTATAAATATATATTATATCAATGAGTCACTTGTGATGGGGGGCAATGATATGGTTCATTGTGTCCATATGCTTGTGGATTCAGAGCTTTCTGCTGTCTCTGTAGCTATTTCTGTGTTCTTCCATTGTCAGGGTAGAAAAGAAATATTTCGCGCCACTCATTAAATATTTGCTCACTGTGTACCATAGTACAGTCAGTGTGACGTGGTTTATCTAATTAATATTAATGTTTGTTTTATATAGATTTGTATCAATGGGGGGCGTGGTTTCACTGTAGGCTGCTTACAGCCAGAGAGCAGAGCTGGGAGTGCGGCTGCTGTCTCGACCGTGGGGCAGGGCTGTTGATGTTAGACTCAGTGGTGGAAAGTAACACTTGTTACATGTTGGAAGTATTAATACTGCGATGTAGAAACACTCTGTTACAAGTAAACGTCCAGGATTCAAAATGTACTCGTAAAAGTAAATAGCCGATCTACAAGCTCACAACGCGTCGCGAAAGCGGCGCGGCTATTTTTCGTGCATGGACGCTAGGCTAGCGCTGATAGCTATTTTCTGTATGTGTGTAGTGTAGCCTATGTGTGTGTGTGTGGGTGTGTGTGTGTGTGTGTGTGTGTGTCGTGACTGCGCGCACACACACACAACGTCCACACACGAAAAATAGCAGATCTACAAGCTCACAACGCGTCGCTTTTGAGACGTGTTGTGAGCTTGTAGATCGGCTATGTAGCCGAGCTAAATCAGCTAATAGCCGTAGCAGCAGCAGCCTCTCGTAAACACGTTGGTTTCGGCTATTTTGTGACTGTAGTGTGTGTGTGTGTGTGTGCGTGCGCGCACTGTCACCACACACAAACACGTGTCACACGCACACACACGCACGCATACACACACTACACTGTCACAAAATAGCCGAAACAAACGTGTTTACGAGAGGCTGCTGCTGTGGACGTTGTGTGTGTGTGCGCGCGCACTGTCACGACACACACACACATACACACACAGGCTACACTACACACATACAGAAAATAGCTATCAGCGTTAGCCTAGCGTCCGTCCTTCTCCGGTTCCGTGTAAAATAGTCCAGAGCTGGAGAAAGTTTGTCCATGGATAAAAGCTCAGACAGCTTGTTTGTAAAATACTTGCACATTATAATTGGTTATAGAACATGGAGTTGCCGAATCTTTATACTTTTTACACCTCCAATGGCTGGTTTTAAAAAATGTTTCCGAAATGGAAACAGCAACGTGCCCACTGCTGACAGCTTCGCTCTGTCTCTCTCTGATAGAACACGCATTACTCCGCCCCCTCCCCCCACAACGGCAGATAACCACGCCTACATTTTAGAAATCTTTTCATATTCTCAAGTCTGATAAAACAAATAAAGAGGCGGGGTTTCTTATCCCTTTAAGGACCCCCTGGAACCCCCTCAAGGACCCCCTGGAACCCCCTCAATGACCCCCTGGAACCCCCTTAAGGACCCCCTGGAACCCCCTCAAGGACCCCCTAGAACCCCCTCAAGGACCCCCTGGAACCCCCTTAAGGACCCCCTGGAACCCCCTTAAGGACCCCCTAGAACCCCCTCAAGGACCCCCTGGAACCCCCTTAAGGACCCCCTAGAACCCCCTCAAGGACCCCCTGGAACCCCCTCAAGGACCCCCTAGAACCCCCTCAAGGACCCCCTGGAACCCCCTCAAGGACCCTGGGCCCCACGTTGAAATACAGTTTAATTCTAAAATTAATCTATTTGCATTCATACATGTCACTTAATGCATCCTGATATGATTGGATGACAGAAGTCACCCTCAATCAGGTGTCACCTGGATCAAATCAAAACATTTCTTAATGTTATGATCAAAATACATCAAATCAAAACAGAAAGATCAATCTATCAGACAGTTATTACATTGTTGCTGTCAGAGGGAAACCTTGATATTAATGGTTGGGATTTAGCAGAAAGGTAACATTTGGCGTTATGAATGCAAATTACACAAACAATGCTTTTAATAAACCATTAGACTTGAAACATCAAACAACATCAGATATACGATCATAATTCACTGTGAAGATATTAAGATCAATTCAGTTTGTGTTCTGCTATTTTGACAACTTGATGTAAATCTGAAAACACATTGTAGGACATGGAATAGAATAGATTTGATACTCACAGACTAGTCATGTTCCATTCATGTTCATAATTCATGAAAAGACAAAACACATTCATGATTAGAAAACTGATACTTCACATACAGAAATATGACTCATCAATTACAATTTCGTCATATAGTGGCATGATATTGCAGAATTCAAATTAATGTGTCCTATTGTTATTATTAGTGATTTTTTTCTTGATTTATTTATATTTATATTCATGAATAATTGAGATTTTCGCTGGTGACATTTTAGATAACTTTTAAATTAATTCAGAACAAACAAAAAGACCGGTAAGGGTAAGGACTGGTAACCATTTGGTTCCTAACTATCAATCATTTAGCTGGGGACCCCTTGGAACCCCCTCAAGGACCTCATATTGTATTAAAACTGCAGACTAAGACATCAGTACAAGAGATGATTTGTTATCCTCATATAACCTTCATAGGAATCGGTGGTATTTAGCAGAAAGGCCCAAACGTTTTAACTCCAGACCCAGTAATCAGATGTCTCCCCAGGACCCAAACTAGTGAAAATAGCTGATCTACAAGATCTCAACGCATCATGATGCAACACGATTTGAACTATTTTCACTATGTTTTAAAGTCTTTTCTTTTTTACGTTTTGTTCATGAAATTATGAGCCTTTGTGGTTGGTCCCCGATTGACCAACCAGCAGGCTCTTTCTGCCTTGTCCCGCCCTGGTTCCACCGTATATGGTTGTTTATGTTTAATTTGATGAAACATCATTTCTGGAGAAAAAAACATGATATGCCCAGTCACTATACTGCACCTGAGACGTTCCTTTTTACTCACACCAAGTTTAAAATAAGAATTGAATACACAGAATATCAATACGAAGCAACTGAAAAACACCTTATTTCAAAGGTAGTGGATGGAGAGAAAGGATTTTTGATCACATACAGTATGTCACACCACATCTAAAGCTGCTCACACACTGTGCACGCACACGCACACGCACGCACACACACACACACACACACACACACACACACACACACACACACACACACACACACACACACACACACACACACACACATACACACACACACACACACACACACACACACACACACACACACACACACACACACACACACACAGATCATTGTAGGCCAGTGGTTCCCAAACTTTTCAGCTCAAGACCCACGGTAATCAGCTGTCAAAGGACCAAAACTAGTGAAACGTTTCATGTAACAAGCCCCATATTTGGACACGAACAACATATAACTCCATATATAGAGACATAGCTGCTGACATCAGTATGACATCACACTGCTGACATCAGTATGACATCACACCGTACACAAACAAAGGTGTGACGTGTGACGTGTGACCGACCGACGGACGGACGGCCGGTGGAGGTTTTGATACTAAACTGCGACCTAACGGTCGCAACTAAACTGCGACCTAACGGTCGCAATCAGACAGTTGTTACATTGTTGCTGTCTGAGGGAAACCTTCAAAACTTTATAAATACTAATAAGGGTAATAATAATAATAACAATAATAATAACCTGTGTTCCAATTGATCCAATGTAATTATGATTTAATTAATCACAAGCTAACACATGTTAATACTTTTCCTTGGTTCATTATTTATAAAAAAAACAAATATTTATAAAAAGACAGACTTTAAACCTGGTGTCCATATTTTGGACATAATGTGGGGAAAGGAGAAAAAAGTGAGAACTCGATGTAAATCTGAAAACATGCACACATGCACGCCCGCGGGGGTCTACTGTCTGGCCCCCACCAACCCCAGTAATAATGGTGGTATAAGAGCAGCAACAACACTAGTATATCGTCGTTATCGGCTGGAAATCCTGATCTCCAAATTTGTACGTTCTTTCGCAAATCATACAAGGCCGTCGCACAAAAGTAGTGAAAACAGCAGATCTACAAGCACACAACGCCTCGCACTGCGAGGCGTTGTGTGCTTGTAGATCGGCTGTTTTCACTAGTTTAAATATTTTTAAAATGTATAAATTCAAAACGAACGGTTTTGGACATACACGATTTTCACCCGACAACGACGATATCTGAACTGGAGTAGCAGGAACGCCACCGTCGCCCCCTGCAATGTTGTGGCCCTCGGCTTGGTACCCTAGACGTAATTCAATGTTGTGGCCCTCGGCTTGGTACCCTAGACGTAATTCAATGTTGTGGCCCTCGGCTTGGTACCCTAGACGTAATTCAATGTTGTGGCCCTCGGCTTGGTTGGCTAGTTGTGGATAGAACACAAGCCTTTCACCTCCATGATACTCAGGAATCGATGTACAAATGGAACCAATTGGGTCCATTTGGTTCCATTTCTATTAGAGTTAGAGACTGGTAAGCTGCCATTAGATTCCTAACTCAATTATTTTGCTGCGGACCCCCTAGAACCCCCTTAAGGACCCCCTGGAACCCCCTCAAGGACCCCCTGGAACCCCCTCAAGGACCCTGGGCCCCACGTTGAAATACAGTTTAATTCTAAAATTAATCTATTTGCTGTCATACATGTCACTTAATGCATCCTGATATGATTGGATGACAGAAGTCACCCTCAGTCAGGTGTCACCTGGATCAAATCAAACTCTGATCTTAATGTTTTGATCAAAATACATCAAATCAAAACAGAAAGATCAATTTATCATAAAGTTATTACATTGTTGCTGTCAGAGGGAAACCTTGATATTAATTGTTGGGATTTAGCAGAAAGGTAACATTTGGCGTTATGTATGCAAATTACACAAACAATGCTTTTAATAAACCATTGGACTTGAAACATCAAACAACATCAGATATACGATCACAATTCAGAATTCACTGATCAATTCAGTTTGTGTTCTGCTATTTTGACAACTTGATGTAAATCTGAAAACACATTGTAGGACATGGAATAGAATAGATTTGATACTCACAGGCTAGTCATGTTCCATTCATGTTCATAATTCATGGAAAGACAAAACACATTCATGATTAGAAAACTGATACAATTAGAAAACAGTACAAGTATAGTCAATACAATTGAAATTGAAGTACGAGTACAGTTAAACACCCTGCCTAAAAGGAACATCCCAAATAAGACTTTTTCATTTATTTCTTTATTTTATTTTTTATTTTTTACGTATTTAATTCATGGACATAACTACACTATGAATCCTATCATAACCCTAGTCTTGGGGGTAAGGTGAACAAATTAGGCAAACATTCAGCAAGATTACCAGATCTACAAGCTGACAACATGTGGTCGTGCGCTGTAAGCTTGTAGATCTGCTATTGTTGGAGAAGATATTTGGTATCCACCTGTTTCCGCAAGACTTTACTGTATCATTATCTGCGGGACAAAAATAAAGCCCCGCCACTCACGAACGCTTCTTACCTTTTGTGAACATTCTGTCCAAAAAGTAAAGGTCCTATATATATATATATATATATATATATATATATATTCACTGATCAATTCAGTTTGCTATTGTGACAACTTGATGTAAATCTGAAAACACATTGTAGGACATGGAATAGAATAGATTTGATACTCACAGGCTAGTCATGTTCCATTCATGTTCATAATTCATGAAAAGACAAAACACATTCATGATTAGAAAACTGATACAATTAGAAAACAGTACAAGTATAGTCAATACAATTGAAATTGAAATACGAGTACAGTTAAACACCCTGCCTAAAAGGAACATCCCAAATAAGACTTTTTCATTTTATTTTATTTTATTTATTTACGTATTTAATTCATGGACGTAACTACAGTATGAATCCTATCATAACCCTAGTCTTGAGGGTAAGGTGAACAAATTAGGCAAACATTCAGCAAGATTACCAGATCTACAAGCTGATAACATGTGCTGTAAGCGCTGTAAGCTTGTAGATCTGCTATTGTTGGAGAAGATATTTGGTATCCACCTGTTTCCGCAAGACTTTACTGTATCATTATCTGCGGGACACTTCCAGTTAACAGCAGACATACAAGCTCACGTGGCGTCGCAGATGCAACCGTTGTGAGCTTGTAGATCACACTCGGCTGCGACGCCGGAAATGCTGCATGCCTTCTGCGCAATGCATGATGGGATGTTGGAAAGTTGTGGATAGAACACAAGCCTTTCACCTCCATGATACTCAGGAATCGATGTACAAATGGAACCAATTGGGTCCATTTGGGTCCATTTGTATTAGAGTTAGAGACCGGTAAGCTGCCATTAGATTCCTAACTCAATTATTTTGCTGCGGACCCCCTGGAACCCCCTCAAGGACCCCCTGGAACCCCCTCAAGGACCCCCTGGAACCCCCTCAAGGACCCCCTAGAACCCCCTCAAGGACCCCCTGGAACCCCCTCAAGGACCCTCTGGAACCCCCTCAAGGACCCCCTGGAACCCCCTCAAGGACCCCCTGGAACCCCCTCAAGGACCCTGGGCCCCACGTTGAAATACAGTTTAATTCTAAAATTAATCTATTTGCATTCATACATGTCACTTAATGCATCCTGATATGATTGGATGACAGAAGTCATCATCAGTCAGGTGTCACCTGTATCAAATCAAACTCTGTTCTTAATGTTTTGATCAAAATACATCAAATCAAAACAGAAAGTTCAATCTATCATAAAGTTATTACATTGTTGCTGTCAGAGGGAAACCTTGATATTAATGGTTGGGATTTAGCAGAAAGGTAACATTTGGCGTTATGAATGCAAATTACACAAAAAATGCTTTTAATAAACCATTGGACTTGAAACATCAAACAACATCAGATATACGATTATAATTCACTGTGAAGACATTAAGATCAATTCAGTTTGTGTTCTGCTATTTTGACAACTTGATGTAAATCTGAAAACACATTGTAGGACATGGAATAGAATAGATTTGATACTCACAGGCTAGTCATGTTCCATTCATGTTCATAATTCATGAAAAGACAAAACACATTCATGATTAGAAAACTGATACAATTAGAAAACAGTACAAGTATAGTCAATACAATTGAAATTGAACTACGAGTACAGTTAAACACCCTGCCTAAAAGGAACATCCCAAATAAGACTTTTTCTTTTTTTTTTTTTCTTTTTTTACGTATTTAATTCATGGACGTAACTACAGTATGAATCCTATCATAACCCTAGTCTTGGAGGTAACGTGAACAAATTAGGCAAACATTCAGCAAGATTACCAGATCTACAAGCTGATAACATGTGGTCGTGCGCTGTAAGCTTGTAGATCTGCTATTGTTGGAGAAGATATTTGGTATCCACCTGTTTCCGCAAGACTTTACTGTATCATTATCTGCGGGACACTTCCAGTTAACAGCAGACATACAAGCTCACGTCGCGTCGCAGATGCAACCGTTGTGAGCTTGTAGATCACACTCGGCTGCGACGCCGGAAATGCAGCTCGCCTTCTGCGCAATGCATGATGGGATGTTGGAAAGTTGTGGATAGAACACAAGCCTTTCACCTCCATGATACTCAGGAATCGATGTACAAATGGAACCAATTGGGTCCATTTGGTTCCATTTGTATTAGAGTTAGAGACCGGTAAGCTGCCATTAGATTCCTAACTCAATTATTTTGCTGCGGACCCCCTGGAACCACCTCAAGGACCCCCTGGAACCCCCTCAAGGACCCCCTAGAACCCCCTCAAGGACCCCCTGGAACCCCCTCAAGGACCCTGGGCCCCACGTTGAAATACAGTTTAATTCTAAAATTAATCTATTTGCATTCATACATGTCACTTAATGCATCCTGATATGATTGGATGACAGAAGTCACCCTCAGTCAGGTGTCACCTGGATCAAATCAAAACATTTCTTAATGTTATGATCAAAATACATCAAATCAAAACAGAAAGATCAATCTATCAGACAGTTGTTACATTGCTGTACAATCGATGTACAACTTGATGTCCATTTGGTTCCATTTGTATTAGAGTTAGAGACCGGTAAGCTGCCATTAGATTCCTAACTCAATTATTTTGCTGCGGACCCCCTAGAACCCCCTCAAGGACCCCCTAGAACCCCCTCAAGGACCCCCTGGAACCCCCTTAAAGGTCCATGAAACACAAAATCACTTTTTCTATAAATATATATTATATCAATGAGTCACTTGTGATGGGGGGCAATGATATGGTTCATTGTGTCCATATGCTTGTGGATTCAGAGCTTTCTGCTGTCTCTGTAGCTATTTCTGTGTTCTTCCATTGTCAGGGTAGAAAAGAAATATTTCGCGCCACTCATTAAATATTTGCTCACTGTGTACCATAGTACAGTCAGTGTGACGTGGCTTATCTAATTAATATTAATGTTTGTTTTATATAGATTTGTATCAATGGGGGGCGTGGTTTCACTGTAGGCTGCTTACAGCCAGAGAGCAGAGCTGGGAGTGCGGCTGCTGTCTCGACCGTGGGGCAGGGCTGTTGATGTTAGACTCAGTGGTGGAAAGTAACACTTGTTACATGTTGGAAGTATATTAATACTGCCATGTAGAAACACTCTGTTACAAGTAAACGTCCAGGATTCAAAATGTACTCGTAAAAGTAAATAGCCGATCTACAAGCTCACAGCGCGTCGCGAACGGCTATTTTTCGTGCATGGACGCTAGGCTAGCGCTGATAGCTATTTTCTGTATGTGTGTAGTGTAGCCTATGTGTGGGTGTGTGTGTGTGTGTGTGTGTGTCGTGACTGCACGCACACACACACAACGTCCACACACGAAAAATAGCAGATCTACAAGCTCACAACGCGTCGCTTTTGAGACGTGTTGTGAGCTTGTAGATCCCTTTAAGGACCCCCTGGAACCCCCTCAAGGACCCCCTGGAACCCCCTCAATGACCCCCTGGAACCCCCTTAAGGACCCCCTGGAACCCCCTCGAGGACCCCCTAGAACCCCCTCAAGGACCCCCTGGAACCCCCTTAAGGACCCCCTAGAACCCCCTCAAGGACCCCCTGGAACCCCCTCAAGGACCCCCTAGAACCCCCTCAAGGACCCCCTGGAACCCCCTCAAGGACCCCCTAGAACCCCCTCAAGGACCCCCTGGAACCCCCTCAAGGACCCTGGGCCCCACGTTGAAATACAGTTTAATTCTAAAATTAATCTATTTGCATTCATACATGTCACTTAATGCATCCTGATATGATTGGATGACAGAAGTCACCCTCAGTCAGGTGTCACCTGGATCAAATCAAAACATTTCTTAATGTTATGATCAAAATACATCAAATCAAAACAGAAAGATCAATCTATCAGACAGTTGTTACATTGCTGTTGCTGTCAGAGGGAAACCTTGATATTAATGGTTGGGATTTAGCAGAAAGGTAACATTTGGCGTTATGAATGCAAATTACACAAACAATGCTTTTAATAAACCATTAGACTTGAAACATCAAACAACATCAGATATACGATCATAATTCACTGTGAAGACATTAAGATCAATTCAGTTTGTGTTCTGCTATTTTGACAACTTGATGTCAAAACACAACGCCTCGCACCGCGAGGCGTTGTGTGCTTGTAGATCGGCTGTTTTCACTAGTTTAAATATTTTTAAAATGTATAAATTCAAAACGAACGGTTTTGGACATACACGATTTTCACCCGACAACGACGATATCTGAACTGGAGTAGCAGGAACGCCACCGTCGCCCCCTGCAATGTTGTGGCCCTCGGCTTGGTACCCTAGACGTAATTCAATGTTGTGGCCCTCGGCTTGGTACCCTAGACGTAATTCAATGTTGTGGCCCTCGGCTTGGTACCCTAGACATAATTCAATGTTGTGGCCCTCGGCTTGGTACCCTAGACATGATTCAATGTTGTGGCCCTTGGCTTGGTACCCTAGACATAATTCAATGTTGTGGCCCTCGGCTTGGTACCCTAGACATAATTCAATGTTGTGGCCCTCGGCTTGGTACCCTAGACATGATTCAATGTTGTGGCCCTCGGCTTGGTACCCTAGACATAATTCAATGTTGTGGCCCTCGGCTTGGTACCCTAGATATGATTCAATGTTGTGGCCCTCGGCTTGGTACCCTAGACATAATCTGGCCCTTGGGGAAAACTAATTGGGGAACCCTGGTGTATCCTATAGGCTGGTGATGGTCTCAAGTAGTGGTTGGTATTTCACATAATTTTCCTGGAATGCTTGGTCCATGTACAGGTCAAAGACACAGCCTACCTCTAGCATTAGCACCTCCTTGTGGCTGGTGTCAACACAGACAACATCAGGCGTGTTAGGGATAAGAGCAAAGACATCACAGGCAAAACCAAACCACTCCGGTAACACTCTTCTATGCTTATACAGAACTGCACTAGCAGGCATGATGTTATGGACTGCGTCAGACACAATGTCTACGATGTGGTCATGGCGAGCTATGTACAGGTGTTTGTATGCATGGCATCTATTTATTATGTGTGTAGTGGATTCTAGATGGTGCTGTGAATCTAGATGGGGTGTGTACTTGCAGTCTCGCTCTGATGGTAAATTTAAAATATCCTCACCAACAGCAGTGTTCTAAAAACTGAATGTGAGACTGAGTGGTCAACAAATCCTAAACATGCTACAGTAGTTTTACCTGCATTCTCAGTCCATACCAGTGGTACCTGACACCCCCCCCCCCCCCCCCCCCCAACACACACACACACGCACACGCACACACATGCACGCACGCACGCACGCACAGACGCACGCACGCACACACGCACGCACGCACGCACGCACGCACGCACACACACACACACGCGCACACACACACACACACACACACACACACACACACACACACGCGCACACACACACACACACACACACACACACACACACACACAGATCATTGTAGGCTGGTGGTTCCTAAACTTTTCAGCTCACAGACACAAACTTTCAACATATTTTGGCCAAAATGTTGGCAAAATGTAAAGATAAAAAGGTAAAAATAGAAAATCTTTCAATGCCAAGGTTAATAATAATGCAGTGTGAAAGTACATCACTTACATATATTTAATCCCACAGCAGCCTCCACCTCCTGTTCTCCATGTTTGACCTGACAGACGTAATATCCTTCATCTGTCTCTCTGTAACCTCTCAGTGTCAGAGACACGTTGCCTCTGTGCAGCTGCTGGGTGTTCAGACTCAGTCTGCCCTCGTAGCCCCTCCCCTCTATCACCTGACCATTCTTATACAGGTAAATGCACTCTGTCTCCTTAAACCAGCTGATCGTCATGGAAACAGCGCTGGTCTCAGGAGAGAGCTGACAGGGGAGGGTGGCATTTTCACCTGTTTTACCCGCAAGTACCCAGCTTAGAGAATTAGTGGTGAGTTGAAAGTCACCTGTTGGAATGAATAAAATGATTAGTGAAACTATTAGTGTTCATTTCAACATTTCAATTAACCTCTTAAGACATTACATACTAGTGTTGTAGTACTCGAAGTCAAGTCACTACAATGCAATGGAATAAATGTTATATCCATATGAGGAGCGCATTCACGTTAACATTAAGAGAGCTGCCTTGTTAAGTAACGGAGCATTCTGACGCGCATCTGATAGGCACACAGTAGTAGCACACACGCACACACAGGCACACACACACAGAGCCCCGCTCTGCACAGCAGCAAGCATCTAATCTTCCCAGAAGTTATTTTTTTCGCCAAACAGACAACAGCACAACAGTCCACTTTCCTCTTACCTGCAGGATATCCTTGTGTCCCCAAATAAATAAGCCCTAACAGCTTCCAAACACAAGCCTTTGTGATCATGTGTTGTGTAGTTTAATCCACCCGCACAGCTGGATTTAAGAATTTACGTCTTTTTGTATTTCCAGGTGTAGTCTATTACTCGTTAAGCAAGCCTCGTCCGAAAGTTTTAAAGTGCACTGATCAACAGAGAGAAGTGTAACATTGTAAGTCCCTGTAGAGAGGTTAAAACGAATCAAAACAACTTGAAGCAGTGACATGGGGTATTGTTTTGCCTTGTACTTGAAAGGCATCAGACTAATGACATAGGGTAGCCTACATTTCTCACAATGAAATGCAGACAGGCACATACTGCTATGTGTTTGAATGGGAAAACCTTATTTATTCATTTTAGCTTTTAGTCAAAATAAAATATTAAGATAAGAGTTTGTTTGAAAAGCGTTTTGCTAAAATCATGCATGCTCTATTTCAATGCAACTATAACAGCAATGTTTAAAAATGTTATAGATTACAGTAGTAGACATAATTATTTTTTAAATAATATTATTTGTGGCCTTTTGGTGCATGGGCATCAATATTATATCCATATCATGATATTAGACTGGATAGGCCTAATTATCGTCTGTTATTTGGGATATTGTACTGCAGTATATGCCAAGTCTTATTTGTACACTAAAGTACTTGTTCTCTGCCTGAGAGAAAATGTAATTGTAGCAACTCAAATGTCTAGTTCTGGTATGGGAAAAAACTACCTCTCCAAAAAACTCCCTCAAACCTAAACCACAGCATTGACAGCAACCAAAGGTAATTTGGGAAGACCTATTGATTTAATTTGAAGACAAGCCATTAATTTGAAAGGTATTGGTAGGAAACACCAGACAGGTGAATGCACATGAACGGGGGTTAACGGGGGGTTAGGTGTGTGTGTGTGTGTGTGTGTGTGTGTGTGTGTGTGTGTGTGTGTGTGTGTGTGTGTGTGTGTGTGTGTGTGTGTGTGTGTGTGTGTGTGTGTGTGTGTCCGAAAAAAAAATATATATATATTGTTTTCTGCAGCCTACCTATCAAAAAAAAAAGGAAAAAAAAGAAAACTGGACTCGGCTCGGTCTCGCCTACCATTGGTCTCGGACTCGACTCGGACTCGCCTCCCATTGGTCTCGGACTCGACTCGGACTCGGCCCCCTCCCAGGGGCGCTTGACTCGGACTCGACTTGGACTCGAACCCCATATGACTTGGACTTGACTTGGACTCGCTTTAGGTGGACTCGACTACAACAATATTACATACGAAAAAGTAAGCGTGTACGCACGCACGCACGCACGCACGCACGCACGCACACACACACACACACACACACACACAATGTCTGCCAGTTGAGTCCTGTTGGATAGTTTGTACATGTTATTGCCTCTAGTTTGATAA
Organism: Nannobrachium achirus; assembly: GCF_963921795.1. Classification (NCBI taxonomy): domain Eukaryota; kingdom Metazoa; phylum Chordata; class Actinopteri; order Myctophiformes; family Myctophidae; genus Nannobrachium; species Nannobrachium achirus. The sequence continues at coordinate 65,691,750 of NC_137819.1, read as the reverse complement.
AGATAGCCGCCCAATAAAGTTTGATAAAGTCGCAACATAACCAGGCTACAGACAACATGATTATAGTCCATGGCCTGCGGGGAGGGAGGGGCTTGAATGTGAGTGACAGATGCCAAGGTGCATCAGTGGTTGCCTGGCAACATCAAGACACAAGGAGGTGCAGGCTGCGGAAGTGAGGCGCCGTTCACACTGCGTTTTGGCAACGTGAATAACGCAAAAGGAAAAGTCAGATAGGCCTTCCGTTCAGACGACAACGGCATTTTCGTGGGTTAAAAACGGAACGATCTGGATCCGCAGATTTGGGTGGAAAAGCTGACTCCTCTCTCCCCTTGCGTCACCGAGTGAACGGCATAAACGCAAGAGGCAACAACGCATGTTAGGCTTTTTCTCTCCTACAAATAAATACAGAATACCCTCCTCAGTGTTGGTGGTTGTGGTTAACGCATGGTGTTTTTGATCCACGTGTCCCGGGTTCGCGTCCCGCCTGTGTCTCTTCTTTTCACCACCACGAACAACTTTTCTTTTCTTTTTTTTGCGGCCATAAAGTTATTATTATCCATGACGGAGGCGATGAGCTGACTCAGCGCCGTTACCGAGTTATGTGAATAATGTAATTATAACTTTATTATCACAGAGAAAAAAAGAAAAAAAAAAGCCGTCTGCGGTGGGCAAGCGGGGACGCAAACCTGGGGCTCACGGACTGAAAACACTATGACTTAATCGCTCAGCCACTAAACCACAATATTAAGGAGGGTATTCAATATCTATTTGTAGGAGAGAAAAAGCTTAACATGCGTTGTTGTTTCTTGCGTTTCTGCCGTTCACTCGGTGACATGGACACTACATCATTTCAGCTTCATATGAACGCTTGATAAAAAGACAAAACGCAACGGAAATATCCCGGGACCTCGCCGCTTTCTCTACAGAGCGTTGCCGTATGTACGGGGCCTGAGTGACAGGTGTGTCAGTGGTTCTGGGGACAGAATGCACTGCAAGCTACTCAGATTTTTAGAATGCGCTGGCTGCAAAAAACTGTCGGCCGCGAACAACCTGAGTTTATCAGCCGGCAGCCATAGTTTGTTGTGTCCCAATGACTGTTCAAACTTTAGTTGTAGTTTTTTCTTTGTGAGTGAAAACCGCAAACTGTATTTTGTCCAACTTGTAATTTTGTATTGTTTCTGTCACTGTAGTCAGGGCTGGGGGGGGGGGGGGGGGGGGGGGGGGGACTGTTTTCTCCCCTCCCAGAAAGTGGGGGCCCTGCGGTGGGGGGCCCCCGTTGAACGGGACTCGGGAGCAGTTTAGTTTGTGTAGGAAAGATTTGAGTGGTAAGATTAAGACATCATGCTTTATATAAATTATATTGAGCCTAAACGGTTCTGCCGCCAAGGGTTGGGTACGGTAACCGCCGTACCACCGTAGCGCGGTATACCGGGGCCTACCGCGGTGTCAGGGTCCTTACCGCGGTCAAAAAAGACAAAAAAGAGGCTATTAAAAAAGACAAAAAAGAGGCTATTTTTTAATGAGAACGAGCGAGTTTTAAAACGGGGGAGAAGCGAGGACCGCAAGCGCTCCATGCCGCTCTGTTCTGGGCCGCGTACCACATGTTTGGAAGCTCTGGCCGTCAAAGGAAGAGTGCGCTTCCAAATCGCGTCGGAGACAAATCCTTACTGGAGCAGTAGCCTCGTAGCCTAGCAGCAGCGTTAAACTTTCTCCATAATCCACATGTTTATACATTCCTTGTGGCAGTTTCTTTTTCATTCATACGGGCGGAGCGCGACGACTAAAACCGAAAACGAAACTAGTGCTGGCCGGGGCTGGTGAATTTTGGGCAAATGATAGGAATATTTTGGCTTATCGCCGAACCTTAATTAATAGATACGGGGTTGCGGTAATTACCGCAATACCGTCGGTAAATGGGAGGACGGTAACCGCAATAACAAAATGTCAATACTGTCCCAGGCCTACTGCCGCCGTGTAGAACTGTTTTTAACTTTTTCTTTTCTTTATAAATGAATAATTTCCTGTGAATAACCTTATTCAGCTCGGGCGAAAAACTGAGGGGGGCCCACGTGGAGGGGAGACCCAGGTCTTTGATCTTGACCCCCCTCCCAAAAGTCTGTACGACGGGCCTGACTGTAGTAAATGGACAGAACACTAGTTTTAATGCTGTTTGACTTTAGTGTTTAAACTACACGGCTGCGTTCCAAATCTATGGAATGCATTCATGACATTCTTGTCACCACAGGAACTCCTGCTGTCTGTCTTTACTTCCTTCTCACAAAGCAGTTTAACTACATTCACTCAGAGCCTTGTATTAGAGAGTTACGCCAACCCGGGGGCAGAAAACAGTGCTGGTCACATGGTTCATGGAACAGGAAATAGTGACAAACACCCATAGACTAGAGCCCGACCGATATATCGGTCAGTTCGATATATCGGTCGTTTTGGAGCATATCGGAAGGGTATCGGTATCGGTGAATTATTCCACCGATATTCGATATATTAATTGTCTGTAACGTGTCTGTGGATAGAGCATGAAACCCTGAGTTATATAGGCCTATGTGTGGGCAATACTAGAATTATCCAGCAGAGTGCAGTATAATAGTCCAAGATGCAAGCCAACACTACTGGAGCTGCTGCCTCTTGTGTGTCGTTCACTCACCACATGCACTGTCTAACTCTGATTTTTCATGTTGCGGTGAAGGAAGGTGTGTAGGCCTATGTGAAAATCCACAGGGAAATATAGATGTCTGACTATAGACTATAGAACTTGTGTTGTTTAATTGCTTGGCAATGCATGGCGGCTGTCTGCACTTTGCAGAGCCGCCGTGCGAATCCATGAGCGAATCAAACTTTACGTTTGGATAAAAGACACATTAATTCATAAACGTGCCAAAACAGAACCCCCAAATTAAAAGAGTATTATTATCCAACAAGCAATAGAAATTGATAACTGCGACCAAACTCAAAGTTTGACATGAAAAGCACAAAAAAAGCAATAATCTGACCATTTATCCGAGGGGCGAGCAGTCAATTAAATGATCTTAAATGAAAAAAAAAATAAGATTTTTACAAAACATCGGTATCGGTATCGGTATCGGTGCTCTAGCACTCTCCAACATCGGATATCGGTATCGGTCGGAAAAAATGGTATCGGTCGGGCTCCACCATAGACTCCATGCATTCAGTGAACTTCTGCTTCAGTGCTTTGTCACTGATCACCAATAGAAGGCTATGAAGAAGACCTGGCCTGATGAAGTCAATGGAGGTGACGCAACTCTCCTTAAATGGCACTGGATTCACCATGGCAGTGTATGTGCGTGCGCGCACACACACACACACACACACACACACACACACACACACACACACACACACACACACACACACACACTCACTCACTCACTCACTCACTCACTCACTCACTCACACACACACACACACACACACACACACACACACACACTCACACACACACACACACACACACACACACACACACACACACACACACACACACACACACACACACACACACACACAGTTCATGGCTGCACCCATCTAACAATCTGATAAGTGAGTGTCAACATGTGTAGAGAGAGTCACTAAACAGCCACAGCACTGACACAAAGGACAGATCATTGCATGAAAGAGATTGACAGGAGCAGGATTATTTTTAGATTATATATATCAGTGCCTTTGATGTGATCGATCAGAGAATTTGACGCAACAAACTGGTTGCGACCGAAGGTCGCAGTATACCATGAGAAATGGCGACGCTTGTATGTCCGTCTTTCAGTACAGGAAGTGCGTCTTTCAGTACAGGAAGTGACATTACCTCATCAAAAATCTAACCCTGGATATTCATACTGTCACTGTGACATCACAAGTGATATCACAGCGACAATCCATATATGGGTATCACTTTTATGCCCATATATGAAGATCCCTGATGTCATTGATATATAGAGAGATATCACTGGCCAGGTGGCAAAGGCATGGTCCATATTTGTGTGGTCATATATGGAGATCCCCAGGCATCAAACCCAGGCCCTAACTCGCCAAGGCCCTGCTTGGCTTTACTAATTAACATATTAATTAACATATGTTTTATGCCCATATAGATAGATAGATAGATAGATAGATAGATAGATAAATACCTTTATTATCCCAGGGGAAAATCTGTTGCCCAGAGAGATATGGAGATATATGCAGATTCCTATATATCAATATTAAGGTCATTATTAAGGATATTATGTTATCAATATTAAGGACATATCTGGGAATGCCCATATTTGGTAACGCCCATATACGGGCATGTTTTGACATAACATTGTTGACTATCATGCAGGGGTCTCAATATATGAGTAACTGGTCCCATATACGTCACTGGCCAGATGGCCAAGAATTGGCATGACCTCGAGGTTGCATGTCACCACTGAGGTGCCTTACTAGTGGTTCTACCCCAAAGGCGAAATCATGGCTATAATTAAAGCTATCTATACAGCAGAACTGAAAGTGTATATTTTATATGTCAGTGTCTCCGATGCTAGATGTGTTGAAAAAGCACACGTTTCCATGTACTAGGACAAATGACAATAATAAGGGAGAAGTCCCCCACAAGGCTTTGGCAGGGCTGCGTGCAACGCAAGCCGATCTACAAGTCCACAATGTGTTGCTGATGCAACAGCTTGTGAGCTTGAAGATTAGCTGTGGTTTGCCATGCGACGCCGCCATACAAGGAAGAATAAATCAGCTGTATTCACTGAGCTCAGACAGAGTAGACACACAGTGCTTCATTCACTGAGCTCAGACAGAGCAGACACACAGTGCTTCATTCACTGAGCTCAGACAGAGTAGACACACAGTGCTTCATTCACTGAGCTCAGACAGAGCAGACACACAGTGCTTCATTCACTGAGCATAGACAGAGTAGACACACAGTGCTTCATTCACTGAGCTCAGACAGAGTAGACACACAGTGCTTCATTCACTGAGCTCAGACAGAGCAGACACACAGTGCTTCATTCACTGAGCTCAGACAGAGCAGACACACAGTGCTTCATTCACTGAGCTCAGACAGAGTAGACACACAGTGCTTCATTCACTGAGCTCAGACAGAGTAGACACACAGTGCTTCATTCACTGAGCTCAGACAGAGTAGACACACAGTGCTTCATTCACTGAGCTCAGACAGAGTAGACACACAGTGCTTCATTCACTGAGCTCAGACAGAGTAGACACACAGTGCTTCATTCACTGAGCTCAGACAGAGTAGACACACAGTGCTTCATTCACTGAGCTCAGACAGAGTAGACACACAGTGCTTCATTCACTGAGCTCAGACAGAGTAGACACACAGTGCTTCATTCACTGAGCTCACACAGAGTAGACACACAGAGCAGACACACAGAGTAGACACACAGAGCAGACACACAGAGCAGACACACAGAGCAGACACACAGAGCAGACACACAGAGCAGACACACAGTGCCTCAGAGTCTGCTTGTCCTTAGTTTTACACCAAGCTGTGATGTTGTAATGTAAACAATATGCATGTTAAGCTCTCCTGGAAAACAGTATCACTCCTTGTCTTCTAGAGAAACATTGCTGAAACATCCTAGCAGTCTACATAATTAATTTACACCTACTGTATAGCTCTAACTGTATAAGATGAGACACGCCACAAGAGGGTGCTATCAAGTCCCTAAAGCCAGAACAGGGTCTATGAAATGGCGTGTATCAAAACAACATCCCGCTTCCAGTCGTGGAAGCTTGTGATTGGCTGAAACGGAGGTAGGGAGCGCTTCGTTGTATTCGCCTGGACCGCGCGGAGGTGCCGAGAGCTCACTGTTGTTTAGGTTATAGGTAATATAATAGGCCTACATGCAATGTTTCATGCCAAGGACACACATTATAAACATTCTATATTTATACGGTCAAGTATTCTACTTGATAATAACTTACAAGAACCATTATCATAGTTATAATAGACCTACATTTACAGTAGTTCAGGCATTTTGGTTTGATATGGTTGTGGGCAACAATTTGTCCTTGTTATTTGATAGCCTATGTCATGATTGTTTTTATAGCTAGTTCAGATTGTGTTTATAATATAACGTTGGCGCGCCTCCGTCATCTCCACCAAAAACAGTGCTCCGCCCTTGTTCCATTGTTGGAACTGGGATGTTGTTTTGATACACGCCCTGGAATGCTGTAGAGCAGTGGTTCTCAACCCTTTTCAGAGTGCAGACCCCCAAAATAATCATATTTTAACTGGGGACCCCCCCCCCCCCCCCCACGAGCACTAAGAGTTGAGGCATTACATTTTCTATATCACGGTTCTATTGTGAGCATGTAGATCTGCTATTTTCACAATTTCTGCCTCTAATATTTTACAATTTGGCCAATGTTTAATTTGTCATTTGAGGTATTAAAAAGTCCTTATACTGTCACTTAAAGGGGTTATGCCAGCTTAAGGGTTACTGTCACCTTAAGTCATAGTAGTAAACGGTGGGTGACTGTGGGTCACGTGGTCTCTCTGAATACACTTCGAAACTGCACGCGACGTGTGTCTGACTAACCTCGCATCACCAGTCGCATCACCAGTCTTTCCACCATCCCCACTAGGGAGGCGACAATAACAACTCTCGGTGATTTAGCGTTTTTTTTCCTAACACATAAGCATAAACAAACATATGCACATGAACAATGTTGATGTAACAACCACATTTGTCTGGAAATATAATTTTAATATCCACAGATTTAGATATAAAATACATTTTCGTGTAGAGTTACTTCCTTGTTTTTAGTGACTGCTGGGGGTGAGGGGGAGAGTCTGCCCCTCAACCCGAGCAACAGCTGACCAGTACAGTATGTACAGTAAATTAATTTGATTGGTTTATTGTGCATTCCCACAATGACATCATAAAAATATTAACTTGTTTTGATATAATTTCTTAAGGTGACAGTAACCCTTAAGCTGGCATAACCCCTTTAAATGTGCAGATACCCTCTATACACTTAAAGGAGCTATAGTCAACTTTTTCTTGAAAAACGGATGCTAAAATAAAAATAATGTTTCGAAAATATTTTATAAAAAAATATGCTTCATATATGTGTTTGTTCAAAAATGACCACAAAAAGCATAAAATAATGATAAAATAATCATTTTGGCCATTGTCAGGCTGACACTGTTTATATCCTAGTCTATTCTTTTATATGGATTGATAGGATGTAAACAGTGTCGGCCCAACAATGGCGAAAACTATTATTTTGTCATTATTTTACGCTTTTTGTGGACATTTTTAAACAGAAACACATATTTGAAGCATATTTTTTTTATAAAATATTTTCGAACATTATTTTTAATTTAGCATCCGTTTCTCAAGAAAAAGTTGTCTATAGCTCCTTTAAACTTATATGTTGGTTTGTTTACTGTTGAGAGAGAGAACAATGTTCCACATTAAGTTAATCATCTGCTGGGGACCCCCCAAAATAATGTGGGGACCCCCCTGGGGGTCCCGACCCACAGGTTGAGAACCATTGCTGTAGAGAGCCATGGTTGAATGGAACAGAAGAGAAGAGTGGTAGAAAAACATAAAATCAAGATTCAAAAGACAATTGAAGAGGCGTCTGTAAACCCAAAGGTTGTAATAAAAGCTCCAAGCTGCAGACAGGTTATATGGTAATAAATCGGGAGATAAGCTACCGTCAGGTCGCATAAACAAACCTTAGAAGGCAATCGTAGCCAATTAGGAGGGAATATGGGAAATTGCACAGATCCATTGTTGAATATCATGTTTTAATGCTAGTGTGTGGAGTGGACCCCAGCTGTCCTTATGCACCAGCTAATGGGGATCCTAATGAACTCATCTTTAAAAGGTTCAGGCTTGATTTTACGTTTCAACAAAAGTCTGTCTTGTCTGTGTGTGAGTTATTATTATCATGGCTTCATCCATCTGTTTCATGGTTCATGTATTATTGTTGAAGTATGAAACACTTCTCTCTCTCCGCCCCAACTGTCAACAGTTCATCTTTCAGGCATAAACAAACAGTGTTGCGATGCATGGTTTTGTGACCTACCTTGATGTCTGTACCCTGCCATGTTGATCACTAAATAAAGAAAAACATACATATTTCAGAACGTTGTTTTAGCTATAAATAATATCAATTCAATTCAATTCAAATTCAAAGGAGCTTTATTGGCATGAGAAAACATACGTTTACATTGCCAAAGCAAGTATCACAAATACAATAAAAAAACAGTTGAAAATGGGGAACATATATACAGTTGGAGGGGGTACAGCATTGTTCAATATCATCATTATTTGTAGTTTTTCAATTGAAAAGCACAAGTTAATTAAAACCCAAACAGACCTGTGCGGGTGTTACTGACTCTACACGACGACAGCCAAAGTTGAAGTGAAAATATTCACCTCAGAAACTCCCAGCCACTGAGGGTTGGCTCAATGCCCAGAATGTAAGGACACACCTTTTACAGTAGACCAGCTAGACCAGCTCATGAACAACACTATTTATGAATGACTGTAACCCTATGCTACTGTTTACTGTATACACAGGGCCAGGGGTGCCTTTAGGGAGCTGGCAGGCTGCAGAGGGGTATTATGGGATGTGCTTGGTGTTGTTTACTTTATGTTCAGGTAGAGTAAAGTGTGGCCACGCTTAATACTGAGAAGTTGTTGTTATGGATGCTGATTGCTGAAGATAAAACTCTATACGACTGAGACCAATAATATTTGAATATTGCATTATATGACATACTACATTTCATATACTCTTTGTTTAGCGATTTTCATTTGATTATTTTCACAGAATCAAAGGTGTCATGGTCATGATTCACTAGCATCCTGGATGGCTTGATTCTAGGCTTACAACAATTGCGACCATAGGTCGCATTTACTATGACAACCTCCAAATCGATTCCTTTTTCCCTGGATCTTTCTCGTTCTTGACAGTTTGTTCATGTGCCTGACTGTTCGTGGAAAGAAGCTCTTTTGCAGTCTGTTGCTGGTAGCTTTGAGACTGCGTAGACGTTTTCCATGAGGCAGCATCTTGAACAGACTGTGGTTGGGATGGTGAGAATCTTGATCATGATTCCACAGGCTTTGTATTTTAACCACACCTGGTGGTCTGTTAGAGTAATGTTAACTCCATAGACACATACAAAACATATTATAACCACACCTGGTGGTCTGTTAGAGTAATGTTAACTCCATAGACACATACAAAACATATTATAACCACACCTGGGGGTCTGTTATGTTAACTCCATAGACACATACACAACATATTATAACCACACCTGGGGGTCTGTTAGAGTAATGTTAACTCCATAGATACAAAACATATTATAACCACACCTGGGGGTCTGTTAGAGTAATGTCACATACAAAACAGAACAAGTACAAAACTATGGCACCGCCTCTTTAAGGTTTTCTTCAGAATAGGTAACCTCTTTAACCCTGGTATCCCCATGCTGGGCCAAGTAGATGAAGAAATAATAATAGAAACCTAAAACAGATCTACATTCTCTCAACATGTCATAGTGCAATGTGTTGTGAGCTTGTAGATTGGCTTTTAAAACAATGGCTTGAATGTATTTGTGGCTCAGTGGTGTAGCACAGTATAAATACTATATCACATTAGAGGTTCATTGTGTATTTCTGGTAAAATTATTGATCACTTAATTATTTTGTAAGTCTGTGGCAATAATAAAATATGGATGAAAATGTCCATCACAAGCTGGCATGGTGATGAACACTGCTAGGGAGAAATGAAGTGATTACGCTTTTTATTCTAGAGCTTTTAAAAGCTAATCAAAATTTTAAAAGCTTTTACCAAATTAGCAAATGAATGTATTATCTTTTCTCAGTAGTGAGAAGGCTACAGTGATGTTCTGGTCTGCTACACATAGAGCAATGTCGTAGGTCGACCACTTGACGGCGCCGTTTGACCAGACTTTAACCTCACTGATGAAGTGACGGTGAGCAGCTGTGTCAAAATGCTTCACTCCATTCAACACAGAAACTCTGTTTATGTTGTAGCTTCAAATAGTTTAGTAATGTTTACATCAAACTGTCCATTCAACACAGAAACTCTGTTTATGTTGTTTAGCTTCAAATAGTTTAGTAATGTTTACATCAAACTGAGCTGCTAAAAGCTGCTGTAGGACGTGTTGATGTCGTGTTGATGTCCTGTGGAGTTCCCCAAGGTAGCATACTGGGACCTCTGTTGTTCCTAATATACGTGAACGACATGGCATCTGCTTGCGACTGCAACCTGTTCCTGTTCGCGGATGACTCGGCTCTCCTAGTCTCGGGCAAGGACCACTTGCAGGTTGAAAAGACACTTAACTCTGAACTGAGTAAGATCTGCACATGGCTTAACGACAACAAATTATCAATTCACCTGGGCAAAACCGAGTCCATCCTCTTTGGATCAAATCATAACCTCAAAAAGGTAGAGAACTTCACAATCAAAGTGGGTGACAAGGTCATAACACGAAAAAACGAAATCTCCTACTTAGGATGTATCCTTGAAGCTAATCTTTCCAGCGAAAAGATGACTTCAAAAGTAATACAAAAAATCAACCAACGAACTCGTTTCCTACAGAGGATCGCCCCAATGGTCAACTTCAACACACTGAAGACCATAGCTGGTGCAATAATCCAGCCCCTCTTTGACTATGGAGTCCACGTATGGTATCGTGACGCCCCACAAGCCCTAAAAACTAAACTCCAAACAGCCCAAAATAAACTAATTAGGGTCCTGCTTAACCTTCCCAATCAGACTCACCTCACCGCTACTCACCAGTTAAGAGTGGGGTGGCTCAGAGTAGATGACAGAGTACAGCAACTTGCAATGGGCCTGGTGTACAAGATACACTACACCACTATGATACCCAAGTACCTGTCAAAATACTTTAAAAACGTTAAGGATGTCCATAATTACAACACCAGAGGCAGTGCCACAGATCACGTTCAACCCAGAGTCAACTCAAAGAAAGGGTCGAACTCGTTCTTCTGCTACACCACAAAAATGTGGAATGCCTTACCGAAGGCCATAAAGGAGTGTGGATCACTAGCATCCTTTAAAATTGCCCTAAAAAACCACTTACAGGCAGCAGCCGTTCACAACTGGTAAAAACCTAGCCCAACCCTACCCTCCCTGCCCCTTCCTTGTATATACTGTACATACTGATTGTTTAGACTTACTGTTACCTGCCCCTTCCTTGTATATATTGTATATACTGTACTTACTGATTGTATAGACCTACTGTTTTCTTTTTTTCTTTACATATCTACTGCATAGTACTGTGTTCTATTTGTCTGTCATTCAATGTTATATGAGATACTTTAATGGTTTCCTGTTGAAATAAGCTTAGTCTTTTCATGGATCTCCTTTTAGTAGACCTTGTACCAGTGAACTGTACCGTCATGAATCTGTACATTTTCCTATGCAAACTTCTAATAAAGCCTTCAATCAATCAATGAGCTGAAGACAGGACTTGTTGTTGGAAAGACTTCATCTTTATGAGGTAATTGGGTTTGATATTAAACTACTTTATCACTGCATTTATGCAGAAATAACAATGAATCAAGTCTGCAAAGGCGGGAAACTTTCACCCGCCTGTTTTTAAAGCAGGGTTGGACATGAATATTCATATGAGGGCCAGTGGTGTAAAGTAACTAAGTACTACAGTACAGTTTTGAGGCATTTGTACTTTACTTGAGTATTTCCAAATTCCGATACTTTTACTTCTACTCCACTACATCTGGGATCCAAATGTTGTACCAGGGACGGACTGGCACTAAAATTCAGCCCTGGCATCTTGGCCAGACCAGCCCCCACAACCAGCACGCGCACAGATAGGCCTACTCTACCGACTCTACAGACCCGCCCCCACAACCAGCACGTGCACAGATAGGCCTACTCTACCGACTCTACAGACCCGCCCCCACAACCAGCACGTGCACAGATAGGCCTACTCTACCGACTCTACAGACCCGCCCCCACAACCAGCATGTGCACAGATAGGCCTACTCTACCGACTCTACATACCCGCCCCCACAACCAGCACGTGCACAGATAGGCCTACTCTACCGACTCTACAGACCCGCCCCCACAACCAGCATGTGCACAGATAGGCCTACTCTACCGACTCTACAGACCCGCCCCCACAACCAGCGCGTGCACAGATAGGCCTACTCTACCGACTCGTCGGGTCAAGGGTGGCACATATAAATACACAAGCTTTTAATACCACAACTTTTACAGACAACATAATTGATAACTACAAAATCCATAAATTGTATAAGTTAGCGTACAAATCTCACCACCAACAAGTGGAGTATGAACATGATTAGTGCCAAAATGTGTCAGAACTTTGGCTAATTTTGACTGATATTTTTTTCCGATATTTTTTTTCTTTTTTTTTGGGCCACCAAAAAAAAAGGCGCTGCGAGGCGTTGTGAGCTTGTAGATCGTCTATTTTCGGCAAAGAGGTTTGGTGGGAAACCAAAGTAAAGTACGAGTAAAAGGTCAAGTTTTTTTTAAGTATTGACGGTTCAAGTGGTTAAATATCGACTATTTTTGCATCTTTTGAATTGGAATCCTGAATATCTTTTTCTTATTTTTGAATTGGATTCCTGAAATCTAACATTTTAATTTAATTTCCAACGCATTTAGTTATATACTTATGTTAACTTTATGAACTTAAATACAAATACATTTGACATACATAACAAAATATATACATTTTAATACTACTATACCAGTCATTAAGCTACTAAGATAGTAGCAGGTCATGTTTTGGAATTGTAACAGCTGAAATCAATAACATATCAGTATTCCGGTATTAACCTGAGGGCCACATTAAGTGAAGGTGGGGGCCGCATGTGGCCCCCGGGCCGCCAGTTGCCCATGTATGTTCTAATGCCCAGCAGCCTATACTGTATGCTAATAGGCTACTGTAGTGTTTTGGATACCAAGTTCAGGACTAGTTGTCAAATAGAGGACGACATTGTGAAAACAGCTGATCTACAAGCTCACAACGCCTCGCTGAGCTCTTGGCGTTGTGAGCACAATATTGCATCATATGCTTTGTAGGACAGACAAACTAAATGCCTCAAGCACTTTAAAGTGCTTCTTGTAAGGGCGTGCGTGTGTGTGTGTGTGTGTGTGTGTGTGTGTGTGTGTGTGTGTCTGTGTGTCTGTCTGTCTGTCTGTCTGTCTGTGTGTGTGTGTGTGTGTGTGCGTGTGTGCGTGTGCGTGTGCGTGTGCGTGTGTGTGTGTGTGTTTGTGTCAGTTCTAGTATGATTATTTGGGGCGGTCACAGCCTGTTAAGTTTGGGAACCTTTGGTCGGGCATTTCTTTTCAGGGGGGGGGGGGGATAATGTTGTAATGATTTGGGCGTCCTTGACTTGAAAACGTTGGAGAACCAACACTGCATTCCATATCACAGAACAAACATCATGTGTATACCAGTAAGACACCTAAGGGTGAAAGATTACAGGCGAGGTCGCACCATCCGTCTTGGCCATATATGGACTCAGTTAGTGTGGTTCCCCTAACAGGGCATCACCCATAGACTTATATTTGAGTTTATCCTTTATTAACTCTTTTACCGCTTTGGACGTTCCCGTTCGCCCCATTTTTCCCGGCGGCGCGTTGCCAATAGTACATTCTTTGGCTCATTCTTTTGTACCTTGTTTTGATGTCTGTAAACTGATGAGGGGTCGTGCGGGTGTGTACAGTATAAGCATCTCCTGTAATCCAGCTTTGAAATCTCCACCTCACGTAAACATCAATAATGTCCAAATTCACTTCTTGGCTGCTAGCTGTCGTTCTATTGCTCTGATGCGACTCTGCGCCCTGAATGTATGGAAGCTGCAGCGACCCATTTCACATTAATTCTTGCATGAGGCTGCCCTCTACTGCTAGTATAGCCAAAGTACACCTATTTAAGGAGAAAATAAAATAATGATGAAAAGAAATGAATACATCTTTGTCTATAACATCGCAAAGGTAAGGTGATTTTGCTGGCACAAAACCCAATAAATAAATAACAACATCTGGCAGTAATTCAGTTAATGTATATCGGACCAGTTACCCATATATGGAGAACACTGATACGCATGCAGTATATGGAGATATGGCCATATTGGTTAGACTGACACGTATAGGCTTTCACAGATATGGAAGTCATCCTGTTGATGTCAGTATGAGTCGGCCATAGCCATATATGGAGATTCGGGTGATGTAGAGTTGATGATGTCAGTGTTGGTCAACTCCATTATGTCTCCATATATGGGCAGGTCAGCCTCCATATATGGGCAGGTCAACCTCCATATATGGGCAGGTCAGAGTCCATATATGGGCAGGTCAGCCTCCATATATGGGCAGGTCAGAGTCCATATATGGGCAGGTCAGTCTCCATATATGGGCAGGTCAGAGTCCATATATGGGCAGGTCAGTCTCCATATATGGGCAGGTCAGCCTCCATATATGGGCAGGTCAGAGTCCATATATGGGCAGGTCAGAGTCCATATATGGGCAGGTCAGCCTCCATATATGGGCAGGTCAGAGTCCATATATGGGCAGGTCAGCCTCCATATATGGGCAGGTCAGAGTCCATATATGGGCAGGTCAGAGTCCATATATGGGCAGGTCAGCCTCCATATATGGGCAGGTCAGAGTCCATATATGGGCAGGTCAGCCTCCATATATGGGCAGGTCAGAGTCCATATATGGGCAGGTCAGAGTCCATATATGGGCAGGTCAGAGTCCATATATGGGCAGGTCAGAGTCCATATATGGGCAGGTCAGCCTCCATATATGGGCAGGTCAGAGTCCATATATGGGCAGGTCAGAGTCCATATATGGGCAGGTCAGCCTCCATATATGGGCAGGTCAGAGTCCATATATGGGCAGGTCAGAGTCCATATATGGGCAGGTCAGCCTCCATATATGGGCAGGTCAGCTCCATATATGGGCAGGTCAGAATCCATATATGGGCAGGTCAGCTCCATATATGGGCAGGTCAGCCATAGACATTGAGGTGTTACAGACCTACTGACAGGATGTGGAGGTTTACATACTTAACTGTCATGTTTTCTTAACCTGTGCTTTACAAAGTGTGGGGTCCGGAGCGGAGACCCCCAGGGGTCCTCGAGGGCTGTTCCAGGGGGACCCCGGGGAAAATGAATCAGATAGTTATATATTATAATTGGCAATGGCTTTAAGTTATTCCCAATGACAGAATTCATGAACCACTAAATAAATGCACCATTTACCAAATACAAATAATACAAGTTGACATTGTGTTCTATTGTTTCAGGGTGGATGTTCTCTTGAAGTGAGGATGATGATGGTGATGAAGGACCCCCCCCCCCCCCCCCTCCAGCAGGACAGAGGTACGTAACGTGCTCCATGTGGAGTTTGACCTCTGCGTGCAGGGTTTGACCTCTGCGTGCAGGGTTTGACCTCTGCGTGCAGGGTTTGACCTCCAGACTGCAGTGTGATGACGCTCTGTTAAAGTCAAGTGATGATAGCTTCAATGTGAAGTGAATTCCTGCTCCACACTGATTGCTGCTAACAGGAGAATGACTGTCCTTTAGTCAGATGATTGTGATTGTATGGCAAATGGAGTGGCAAAGTGAGTTTAACGTTGTTTAATGCAATCAGACAGGACTTTTCTGTGTGGATGAAAGGGCTGTCAAGGCCAGAAAGTAGTTTTTTTGCCACTCAGTATTCATTGTGCGTCCAGCAGGCCTGGTGGCAGGACTTGATGGCACAGGGGGCACAGGGGGCCGTGAGCTTCAGTGAAGGTTGCAAATGCCTGTTGCCTTTGTTTTCGAGTGCAACTCGGTAAAATCGGTTTTACCGATGTGACTTATGGGAGCTAGTAGAGTTTGTGTGTGTGTGTGTGTGTGTGTGTGTGTGTGTGTGTGTGTGTGTGTGTGTGTGTGTGTGTGTGTGTGTGTGTGTGTGTGTGTGTGTGTGTGTGTGTGTGTGTGTGTGTGTGTGTGTGTGTGTGTGTGTGCGCGCGCGTGCGTGCGTGCGTGTGTGCAATTGCCTGTGAGTGTGCATGTGTACATTCATATAATATAGTCATCATAGCTTAGTTTTTATTTTGTTTTAATTTAGTTTTCGTCTGTGGAGAAAAAGGCAATCAACGATCATTTTTCGACTGAATTAACACTGACTGGAATGGAAGTCTATCTCCTCTAGTCACATGTTGACTAGGAGGAGATAGAGTTACCATTCAGGTTGCATTGTGTCTTCATTACATATTATAGGATCTTGATGAAGAACAATACTATCTTTTTACAACTTTCAGTTGCACTGTTTTAGTTGTTTGTTTGTTTTGACGCAGTAAGGATTTAGTTTTGGGGCCAGTAATGAGTGGTGGTCCTGACCAGCACCAGATGACTGGAAGGGACGGGAACAGAACCTCCTTCTAGTCCAACTCTTAATGTTTAGACATGTTGGGGAGTGAATGTGTGGGGGGGGGGGCTCTCTCCATTCCGACATATCGCCACTCTGACAGTGACTTCTTATTGTCAGAGTGGCAACACTTCCATAGAGGTTAAGGTTAGCGTTAGGGTAAAGGTTAGAAAAAAATGGGGGGGAAATGTTGGTTCCGGTCGGTGTCACATTGATTTAGATCCCCTCATAATGCAAATAGTTTATTCTCGCTGGTTGCACTAATACAAGATGAAAGATGGTTGTACAGCGCTAATACAAGATGAACAAACCAAACCATTATTATACCAAAAGAAACTAAAGGATTATACCAATTATACCAAAGGATAATCATTTTGATTTCCGGTCGGTGGTTCCGGCCTCTTGATGACTACAAAAGTAGTTCTGGCTCCAAACTGGATCAGAATCCCCAAAAGGAGACACAGGAGATGTCAGTCAAAACAACATCATTTCCTCCGTTTCAGATTTGTGAATGCTTTGATGAGGAACTGAAACATCAGCCAACACACACACACACGCACGCACGCACGCACGCACGCACGCACGCGCGCGCACGCACGCACGCACGCACGCACGCACGCACGCACGCACGCACGCACGCACGCACGCACGCACGCACGCACGCACGCACGCACGCACGCACGCACGCACGCACACACACACACACACACACACACACACACACACACACACACACAGTCTTAATGAGTATAGTGGTCTGTAATGCAATCAGCAGCTGCTAGAGGTTAATGAGAGACAGAGTCTCTCTGGCATCATAGACTGTTGTCATGGTGCGTGCGTGCGTGCGTGCGTGCGTGCGTGCGTGCGTGCGTGCGTGCGTGCGTGCGTGCGTGCGTGCGTGCGTGCATGTGTGCGTGCGTGTGCGTGTGTGTGTGATATGCATTCAGATCATGTATAGTTGTATCCATTGCAGTTGGTTCTGCATGCATAGTGGCAGCCACAGTGGGGCAGCAGTGGCTCATGGGTAGAGAAACCGTCATTAGAACACAGAGGGCTCCTCCAGAGTCAGTGTGGAAGACTCTGAACCCATAACTGCTCCTGATGAGCTGGTTGGTGCCAAGCATGGTTTCCTCTGACATCACTGTATGAATGTGTGTGTCAATGGGTGAATGTAATGAATGTGTGTGTGAATGGGAGGATGTAATGAATGTGTGTGTGTGAATGGGTGAATGTAATGAATGTGTGTGTGAATGGGTGAATGTAATGAATGTGTGTGAATGGGTGAATGTAATGAATGTGTGTGTGAATGGGTGAATGTAATGAATGTGTGTGAATGGGTGGATGTAATGAATGTGTGTGTGAATGGGTGAATGTAATGAATGTGTGTGAATGGGTGGATGTAATGATTGTGTGTGTGTGAATGGGTGGATAATGATTGTGTGTGTGTGAATGGGTGGATGTAATGATTGTGTGTGTGTGAATGGGTGGATGTAATGAATGCGTGTGTGTGTGTGTGTGTGTGTGTGTGTGTGTGTGTGTGTGTGTGTGTGTGTGTGTGTGTGTGTGTGTGTGTGTGTGTGTGTGTGTGTGTGAATCCAGTGCAGTTGCAAGCATGCATAGTTGTATCCACTATCCACAGCATTGCAGTTGGTTGGTTTTACGCATTCTCTGTTGTTTGCATTGCTTATTATCGCTTAAAAAATAGAAGCAGAAAAAAAAATATATGACATCGTTTTAAATTGTCACCAGTTTGAACCGATTTTAATCTAGTTAATGACAATAAATCGTTACATGCCTACTGGACATGTAATGATAAGCGGACATTAATGTGTTTAAAATAGCACATCCAAAATACTCACAATGCTCATTGTGAGCTTGTAGAGGTTATTTTGGGTAAATGTATTTAGTGATGAGGGAAAACAATTAGGAGGCCTATCACTGGACCCTGTGGGACTCCGAGGTCGATGGGGTTTTAATTTAATTAGTCAATGAAAGGTCAGCAGGAGGAAGTATGCAACACAAAGGTTGCATAGAGCAGGGGTTCACAAACCTTTTTGTCTCAGGACACCCCATGAATATGTTTTTAATCCGAGGCAATTTTCACTCCCAGCACCTTACATTTATAGCATATCGTCGTTGTTGGGTGGAAACCTTGTATGTCCAAAACCGTTCGTTTTGTATTTATCATCTATAAAATGTACAAAACTAGTGAAAACAGCAGCTCTACAAGCACACAACGCCAACCATCTCCCCTCTGTCAGGTGATAAGAAGCGGCCTGCTCACTCCTCATGCACTGAAGGAAGCATGAGCTCAGTTCAGGGCTCTGCCCAGGTTGGCAGAGGGAGAGCAGAGCCCAGGGTTACAGCTTAGGATATTGGCACTGCATGGGTGAACAAATGGGTTGGATAAAAATTCAAGAAAGACTGAAGATGATGTCTTCATCGATTGACACGGTCAGGTTCAGAAAACTGTCCACAGCCCACCAATGCCACCCAGTAGACATAAACGGTGCCATGTTATAACGAGGACCAATTATTACCAGGACAAGGCGTGAAAACGGGGGTGAAAACGTGATTCCCGGGGGGACGGATGAGGCGACAAAGGCCTGCTGATTGCTGCAGCGCTTAACAACGAGGCAGGGAGAGAGACACGCGTTAGGAGATATGCACTCAACACCATGCAGAGTAAACTGACTGTGTGCTGCTAGGAGATAATGTAACGCAATGTAGCGTAGGAAAAACGTCAGTAATTACTTTGTGTCCAGATAGTAAAACTAGATGCTGCTGCCTGATCAATTGAATTGTAAGAAAAAAGACCTACTTGTCCTTCATCATCTCTGGTGTTAATTTGATTTATACGTCACATGGGGGGGGGGGGGGGGAGAGGGGGGGCAGAGACCCCAGGGAGACCCCAGAGTGCTTTTTGATAGGCCGCATTAACTAGTGTTGCCATGTCTCCTTATTATAAGCAACGTTGGGCTTATTTAGTCTATTGTAAATATCGATAGTTGCAGGGCTTTGTTTTCTAAGGTGTAACTGCTTATTTGGACTTCCTTTCCATAAACCAGTGGCAAGCGTTTTACAATCAAGGACCCCCCCACTCAACAGCAGGACCTAAAAAAGGTTCCCAGAACCTTGTGTGAAACCGGGCTGTGTGCTATGGAAACAAAACCACAACCAAATTATTTTTAAAATAGGTTCAGGTTCTGGACATTTCTGGTTCCAGACCTTGGTTCTGGCAATGGGGCTTTTAACTCATGACATCATTTTGTAGTCAGACCTCCAAGCAGATTTATTGTCAATATGGGCAGTGCTGTGTCCCTCACTATTTCAACAGACAAAGATAACGACTAAAGTATAATTCTACCACTTTCCTGTCAACAGGAAAGAGAAGAAAAATTAGCTTTTAATAAAAATTGTAAAAAGATTCATGGGCGCTGGGGCATTTTGGCCCCAAAAGTTCTCCTCTGTCTACAAAATTATGTCAGACTTAAGCCCCATAAGACCTTGGTCGCTTGTTTTCTCCTGCAAAATCTGGCAACAGTGGCTGTGTTAATGCCTGCACAGAGAGAGAGAGAGAGAGAGAGAGAGAGAGAGAGAGAGGGAGAGGGAGAGAGAGAGGGAGAGGGAGAGAGAGAACCTTTTGGACGCTTAATGATTTCTCACTTTGCACCTGTGAATTCGCCCCTCCTGGGACCGGGGGGGGGGGGGGGGGGGGGGATCCCGTTCAGGGAATAAACTCTGCCTGCTCAATTATTCATGTCCGCCGTCCCGTTATTCCCACTGGCACCTTATTCCATCTGGGATGCCATCCCATTGTTGAGGAGACTCTCACTGGACTGAATGTGATGCCATCCCATTGTTGAGGAGACTCTCACTGGACTGAATGTGTTGCCATCCCATTGTTGAGGATGGATCGTTGTTTGTTTTAGCGCTCCTACATCTAGCTTTGTGTGTATGTATGTACATATGTCCTTTGTGAGACGGTTTGGCAAAATTAATTATTTTTTTTCAAAAGATAGATCTGGTAGATCTGGTATATCTGCTGTCATGTTCCAGCTGTGCTACTGGGAGGAGCTAAGCGCCAACATCTGGTTTTGTCCGTGTGTCCAAAGTGTGTTGTACATCCAGGGTCACACTGGCCCAGCTTCACGTGACATTTTATGAAATTAACTCATAAACTACAAAAACAGTTCTCCTCCGAGCACAGGTCAGTCGTCCTGGTGGTGTTATAATAGGGCAATGTGTGAAAAGCTTGGCATTTGTTCCTTGACCTAGTGGGAATATGTGTGGCAAATTTCAAGGTAATCTCAAGCTGCGTTGATGATTTCAGGCATTTTGTTTAAAAAAACTGAGCAATTCTGCAAATTTTGGAAGGCATTATAATTTATTAGCTTTGTTGGCTCAATATTTATTATTTATAATGTTATTATTAGCTGTATAATGATTTGCGTGATTGTTGGAGAAAATAATAGCAAAGAATGTGTTTTACATAAGTTGGCCTAGGGTGGCGCTATAAAAGGAAAATGTGAAAAATGCAGGGCAAAGGTTTATCCTTATTCTCTAGAGAGTGCACAAAGTTTTGCACTTATCGGTGGAGTTTAAGGTAAAAACACAAATTGGCCTGTTATAGCGCCACCATGAGGCTGATTTGAGAAATTTGTAGTGGCATTTATTCCTCTGCCTGGTGGGAATGTGCACGGCCAATTTCACCAAGATTGCACGCTGTGTTCATGATTTGTGGCATTTTGTTCAAAACGGAGCAATCCTGCAAACTTTGTAAGGCAATTTTAGCCAATCAGGATGGAAAATGTTAAATCGGACAGATCCATGTTGATCACAGTAGAGATACTGTCAACCGATGTACATAATTTGTGGACAGAATCCATAGGAGTAGTGTGCAAACATCGGCCTCATGGTGACGCTAGAACAGGGCCATGTGAAAATTGTGGGGTAGAGGTTCTGAATTGGCATCCAGGGAGTGTGAGTGCACATGGCCACGACTGGGCCAATGGCGCCGGAGATTAGCTGGTAACAAACTAACGGGACTGACACACACACACACACACACACACACACACACACACACACACACACACACACACACACACACACACACACACACACACACACACACAGACAATATTAACACAAGCTTGTGACTGAATAACTCCACTGTACCCACAACCACGTGCACACATAGACATCAAAGGGGGCTTGAGCCCCTGCCCTTATCCATCTGTAAAAAATTGCCCTCTCCAGACCATGAATGCAGTTTTTACTACGGTGAAAGAAATGCAAATGCCCCATCTTTCCATGCCATACCTGAAGGCAGCATTCAAGAGAATTGCCTTGTCCAAACTCTCCTGAACTTGAATACAGCATCTTATGTTGAAAGAATTGCCCTCTCTGTGTAGAAATCCATGCCGTTACGCCACATCTCCAGTATTCACTTGATTACGCTTAGTTCAGTGTGGTATCAAGTACTGAAAATGGCAGACCTCCAAGCTCACAATGCGTCGCAGCGCGACGCGTTGTGAGCTTGGAGGTCTGCTATTTTCTATATTTTCACCAAAAGGCCCTTTTATAAATGTCAGCCCCTGCCTCTCTAACATTCTCTGCACGTCCCTGGTATCCAATAGAACACAGGTTATTTTAAAAACTGTACGTAACTCCAAAATGTTCATTTTCAGGAAAATGAGCTCAAGTGGAGTTGGGAGGTTTTGACCGAAGGGCTTTTTACTACTTTCCATTGGTTCAATATTATTTTAACCAACACTCAGATGTAAAGGGTGTTCAATAGCCCTGATTTATGCAAAAAAAAAAAAATCTAAAACCTCAAAACTGGAGTTAAAAGGTTTTGGCCAGACAGTGACGATATGCAATATGATGTTACAAATCACTTTTTTTTTTAAATTGAAGGAAATGTTTTTATTTTGCACAGTCATTGATTTGTTCAGTGCACACGAATGCAGTGAATCTGTGGGACTAATTCTGTGAGACCTACAGTATGTAAATGTGAGTCAACTCACGACATGCACATAATTAAGGTGAGCAAACGTGTTGTTTGTTTAACGATTTCTCCTAATGTGGAGCTCGTTAAAGGTTGAAGAGAAAAGGCCCAGCTCCAAGTCATGGTATTTCAAGTGTGTGTTTTTGTCGATGGAGACTCAAGTGGTCCCCGAGGGACGTAAGATTTTAACCAGTTGAGAACCGAGCCAGACAGAACATCCTCCGTTCATCTGTCTGTTCCAGAGACGTGCTGGCCATTGGGAAAAGCAGGACAACTCCTGAACGGCCGGTTCATTCTGGGCCGGTCCAGGCCGGGCCATTAGGAAAACATTTAACTGTTTGCACAAAAGTAAAAATTTAACTGTTTGCACAACAGTAGTGAAAACAGCAGATCTACAAGCACACAACGCCTCGCACCGCGAGGCGTTGTAGAATGGCTACTAGTGAAAACAGCCATTGTAGAATGGCTGTTTTCACTAGTTTAAATATTTTTTTTAAATGATGAATACGACAACAGCGAAATATAGGCCTAACTCCTGTAATTGGCCCACTGGCTTGTCACTTGTCATGATCTGAAATGGCAAATCTTTGAGTAGCAGCAGCAGTGCTATAGAGAGAGATCTCTCTCCATAACGCTGCAATGAGGGCCTCTCCAACTCTTTTTCCCCGGGCTGAATCAGGGGCCCAGCACGTCCCTGGTCTGTTCAGTAGAATTTCATCTCATCTAGTGCTGATCGCGCGTATACTCGCGAAATATACTCTATATACAGTAAAGCTGGGACGGGCCTCCCTGTGGCACTGCATGGTGAACTCCGCGATTTGTTTATATCGCACGTGCACGTCCACGTGCAAGCAAAGTGCTGCAGTTCCACAGAAAACAATGGATCTTGACATCTTTGCACTTCATTTTCTTTTTTTTTTAAAGATTTGTTTTTGGGCTTTTTATGCCTTTATTTGATAGGACAGTAAACTGACAGGAAATGGGGAGAGAGATGGGGAATGACATGTGGCAAAGGTCGTCCGGATCGGGAATCGAACCGGCGACGCCAGCAGGCATCATAGCCTAGTATGTGGTATGCGCCTTGACCACTAGGCCAGCGGGCACCCCCACTTAATTTGCACTTCATTTACTCGAAAAAAAAAAAAAGTATTTTGATGCCAAGGCTGGCAGGTTTACTTGCTAAAATAGCACTCACATGATAACATCCATCTTCCATCTTTGTTTACACTCTGCCCTTCCGGTTGAAACTTGAAGAAAGTAAAATGAGGAAAAGTCAGCGCAATCTCCTTCCGGTCCTTCAAAATAAGAGTGGACGCTTATGGACGAAAATGCCGGCGCTCTGTGCAACTTACCCTTTCTGGGCAGTAAAATAATAGTCTACACTTTATGAAGTTATGAAACAAAACAAACTTTGTTTTGGAACAGAATGTATGTAAGCTGATAAGATGGGTCCTCTCTCTTGATTGGATGAAATTGGTGACCCACCTGGACATGTATTTTATGCTTTTTAAAGATCTGGAGAGACAGGGAGATTCCTGTTAAAATGATCACGATCAGGATGTAAAGCTTCCAAAACGTGTTCTTATACAAAAAAAATGAAAAAAAAATGTAACAAAAGAAAACATACACCTTTTCCACTCTCTAAGGCAGGGGTTTTCAAAGTGGGTGACGGGGCACCCTGGGGGGCCGTGACTGCAGTCCAGGGGTGCCGTGAAATAATTTGATAATATTTGGAATTTATTTGGACGCTTGAAAAAATATTTAGTATGATTTTAAACTTGAAGTACAAAGTTATTTTCAGTAATTTCTAACCAAAATGGCTATTATCTCAACGTTTTCATCGCAACATAATCACTAAAATATCGTCTCTGTCGGAAAGAAACCTCGTATCTCCAAGTTTCAAATGTGTACGTCTTTTGGTAAAGCAAAGCCCTGCTTCATCATACAAGACTGTCGCACAAAACTAGTGAAAACAGCCGATCTACAAGCACACAACACCTCGCGTTTCGAGGCGTTGTGTGCTTGTAGATCTGCTGTTTTCACTATTTTAGTACATTTTATAGATGATAAATACAAAACGAACGGTTTTGGACATACAAAGTTTCCACCCGATAACGACGATATGCTATAGATATAAGGTGCCGGGAGTGAAAATTATAATTTAGGGGTGCCTCGGAATAATAAAATATTCATGGTGTGCCCCTGGTCTAAGGTATGTTTTGAAAGGCGTTGTGTAACAGAGTTATGGATATGGAGGGAGGGGCGTACAGGCAGTGCTGCTGGCTGTCTGCAACAACAGCAGAATAAGGGTAGTGGGCTGAGCCTGTATGACTGACCCACATTCTAGGAATATCAGCCCTGCAAGCTGAATAATACATCGTCACAGACACATACAGTACAGTACAGTACAGTACAGTACAGTACAGTACAGTAGATTACAGTACAGTACAGTACAGTACAGTACAGTACAGTACAGTACAGTACAGTACAGTACGTGGTACTGTACTGCATCAGTGTTGATTACACCATCAAGGCACCGCCAACATATGTTTTTGTCAACAAAAACAACTGCAGATTTAGTCTACTAAAATATTATATTTAGTCCGCTAAGATCGTATGATATTTAGTCGACTAAAAATAGACCAAGACTAAGGCATTTCAGATGACTAAAATATGACTAAAACTAGTCTGTATGCATTTCAAAATAAAGTAAAAAATAAGAGTAAAAAGCAAACAAAGGTATATTGGCATCAAAATGATATACTTAAAGGGATATTCCACTTTCAACAGGGAGCAGTGGTAGGGCCTCTCTCCCCATACACACCCATTGTAACTTCAAACTCCATTTTAACCATGATAGATTCATTAAAAACACACATTCTTTTTTTCTGGTGACTCATTACCCTCTTAATACGTGAGCAGGCCGTGTTTTTTCGCTAACTTTTTTCATTTATTTTTAAAGGACCTACACCATGAATTTTCACTTTTTCTATTTTAAAACCTTTTTTTGGGGTCCCACTGGCACCTTCTATCCTCACAAAGTCCTATTTCTGTACATTGTGTCTTTCGCTGGTTTTGGAAAGACAGAGATGAAAAGCTTTCCCGGGTTCTCAGAACAGTGCTGTTCTGAGAGTTGATCTGTGTGACGTCACACGGATTCCCGTTTTTTTTTCAGAGTCAAATTTTTTTCAAAAAACTTTTTTTTTCAAAAAACTTTTTTTTCAAGAACTTTTTTTTTCAACTTTTTTTTCAAAAAACTTTTTTTTTCAAAAACTTTTTTTCAAAAACTTTTTTTTTCAAAACTTTTTTTCAAAAAACTTTTCTTCAAAAACTTTTTTTTTCAAAAAACTTTTTTTTTTTCAAAATGTTCTTTTTTTTCAAAAACATTTTTTTTTTCAAAAACTTTTTTTTTCAACTTTTTTTTTTCAAAAAACTTTTTATTCAAAAAACTTTTTTTTCAAAAAACTTTTTTTTTCAAAAACTTCTTTTTTTTTCAAAAAACTTTTTTTTTTTCTCAAATATTTTTTTCCAAAACTTTTTTTTTTTTTTACTTTTTTTTTTTTATATATAAATACAATGCAGGTGGGGTTGATTGTCTAATGTAGATTAACTTTCAGTAATGTCTGGTCTAGCAACGGTCGCCCTGTGTCATTTGACAGTAGGCCTATAACATACAACATAGGCCTACAGTAGGCTATAATCAGAGCTGCAACATTATCCTATTTTTGTATTGGCCCAATATTAACATTATTTGTTGTCAACGTGGGGTCCGGGGAGGAGTGAAGAGGAGGGGAGGGGGGAGGGGTGGAAAAACCCCACTAGATGCGCCCCTGAGCAAACAGAGGCCGTTTTGGTATTGCAGCTGGAGAGCCTCATTATAGTAGTGCTAGAACAAACAAAAAGAATGGTCAGAGTGTTTGTTGAGGGTTAAAACCTGTCTAAGACTCAATTTTGAGCATATATTTATACAAAAAATATAGTTTTAAAAGCATGGTGTAGGCCCTTTAATGCGGCCCACAGGTTAATACCGGAATACTGATATATTATTGATTTCAGCTGTTATAATTCCAAACATGACCTGCTTTATAGTCAGTGTTGGGAAAGTTCACTTTAAAAACGAACTAGTTCAAGTTCAAGTTCAGAACTTCTAAAATGAACTAGTTCATTTTTAGTTCATAATTCCCCATTATGAACTAAAGTTCATGGTTCCCCAAAATGAACTACATAGTTCTTTTTTAGTTCTTTTTTTAACCATATTTTTTTTATACTTTTGGCTATTCAAAAAAAAAAAAAAAAAAGGAAAAAAAAATATATATATAAAGGTCTATATATATATAAATGTTTAGACGTTGCTGCATGCTATTATTTGTCAAAATTATTGACTCAGCCCATATAGAACCACACACAGCAATAATTTCATCCAACTTAACATTGAGGTGCCCACAATATTTATGTGCCCACTGCCTAGTTCCCAGTCTTCCTGCACCCTTATTGTGAAGGGCTGAATGTAATAACCATGTTATTGTCTCATTGTGTGAAATATCATAATATTCAAAACAAATATTTGACTCCAATTGATTCCCCACACAGTATTGACTTGATATAGCAATAAAAAAATATATATATTACACAGCAGTTGTGGGAAAACTAAGACATTGTTTAAAAAACACAATTCCGATTTTGGTCATTTTGGAAATAGGGCAAAAAATATATTTTTCTTCAATCTACTGTCTTGACACTCTAACCAAAATTGTTCTATAAACCATAATCTACAAATTGGAAGTGAAAGAAACTTTAACACACATTTGAAATGAAAACAAAAAATTACATGTACAAGGAACCCCACTAGAAAAAAAAACAAAAAATTACATGTACAAGGAACCCCACTAGAAGGCAGACGTTTCTAAACCGTGCACAGCATGTTTCCGCGTTGGTTAAAATAGCTGATCTACAAGCTCACGTTGTCTCGTGGATGCGACGCGTTGTGAGCTTGCAGATCAGCTATTTTCGCCGTGCAACACACATAGGACAAAGTATAGTCAGTCAGGCTTGCGAGACGAGGAGGAGATTCACAGTGCAGCAACAGAGTGCAGACAGCACCGCATATCAACGGAGGAACGTTCACGAGATGCAGTAGGCACTGCTGCGTGCTGCTGCGTGCAGTGCCTACTATTGGAGCATGTGAATGAAAAGAGAGACGAGAGGAGCAGAGGACAGATGACCGCGGAGGCGCGGACCGCCGCATGAACGGCCGACGAACGCCGACGAACGTCGTTCACGGGCGTCAGAATGACCGCGTTCGACAATATCGTTCATCTTTTGATTGATTGATTGATTGAAGACTTTATTAGAAGTTTGCATAGGAAAAGGTACAGTTTCATGACGGTACAGTTCACTGGTACAAGGTCTACTAAAAGGAGATCCATGAAAAGACTAAGCTTATTTCCACTGGAAACCATTTAAGCGAAATCAAGCGAAAACAATTACGTTCAGTTCACGTTCGCCCAAAATATGAACGTGTTCATGAACGATCGTTCTTTGAACGCGTTCGGGTACAACACTGTTTATAGTCAGTCTATATTAGTAGCTTAACAATTTCTCTGCCATTTTAAACATAGCTGTAGTAAGCAGCTGCCGTGCACAATCTGTGCGCGACTCATCTAGTAGACGTGTAGACTCGGTGACAAGCTTTCGAATACAAAAAACCCCATTGAAAAAGACATATCCGTTGCCACGCTGTATTCCTGCTTATCCACCAGTGTTTACATGAAAAAACATTGAAAAAAAGCCAGGCATGCGCTATGGTAACACGTGGACACGTTCGCGCACAAAACGCACGATATGTGCGGGGATCATAATCCAGGCGTGTAGAGACTGGATCAAAGTTTCCAAACGCAAAAATCCGATTGAAAAACGAGCGTTCCATCGCCGAGTAGCTTCCACTTCTGTTACACAGTAAACCAATGGAGGCGGGACTATGGCCCAGGCTCAGACTGGATACGGAAAGCTGGATCCGGTCCAGACCGGAAATGACCGGATACAGTTAGGGGGGCGGGCCTAAAGAGCCAGAATCAGCGAAAATCTGCGCTAATACTTTTAATCCTTTCATAATGATTAAAGCTAATTTAACTTTACGGGCTCTACGGGCATGGCAGCGCGGTACAGCGGGAAATCTACGGTTTCTACGGGGATCGCGAGGTATGAGTTAATGACAAGTATAGTAGTATTAAAATGTATTTTTTTATGTCCAATCTATTTGTATTTAAGTTCATAAAGTTAACGTGACTATATAATTAAATGTATTTGAAATTAAATCAAAATGTTACATTTCAGGATTCCAATTCAAAAGAAGCAAAAAATAGCTGATCTACAAGCTTTTGAGCTTGTAGATCAGCTATTTTTTTGCTGCTTTTGTATGAGATACTAACTAGAATGGCCCTGGAGTGAAGGTGGAAATATAGTGGCCCTCGCCACCATCAAAGTTGCCCAGCCCTGCTTTAGACGTATATTAGACGTCTAATGGGGCTTTTAAGCCGTGACATCATTTTGTAGGCAGAGGAGAACTCTGCCCCCAGAGCATTT
This sequence comes from Nannobrachium achirus, assembly GCF_963921795.1. NCBI lineage: Eukaryota > Metazoa > Chordata > Actinopteri > Myctophiformes > Myctophidae > Nannobrachium > Nannobrachium achirus. The sequence continues at coordinate 65,662,685 of NC_137819.1, read as the reverse complement.
TCTATCCCTCGCTATTTCAAAAGATCCGAGACAAAAATAACGACTAAAGTATAATTCTAACACTTTCCTTTCAACAACAAAGAGAAGAAAAATGTGTAAATAGTAAAAATAGTAAAAAGATTCACGGAAACTGGGGGCAGAAATTCTCCTCTGCCTACAAAATGATGTCATACTTAACATCCCCATAGACCAAAAAATGTTTAGGGGGAAGTATTTTGTCAGGTACTGTAACTGAATGAGAGGAAAGAGGCCGCACAACTCTTCACCCACGATGCAAATAATTTATTTAACCAACGTTTCGACTGTTGTCAGTCTTCATCAGGTTCAGTCTTCCAACCCTGATGAAGACTGACAACATTCGAAACGTTGGTTAAATAAATTATTTGCATCGTGGCTGAAGAGTTGTGCAGCCTCTTTCCTCTCATTCAGTGTTATCTCTGTGGTCAGCACTAGTGGGAGAAATATGTAACAAAAAAGGCTAAGGTGTTCACTTCCGGCAGAAAGCGTGAACATTTGCACCTAGGGGTATTTTTGTGAGCTGAATTCAAAAATGTACGGATCCAAGCACTTTTCCCATGGGATCTGGTGGCTCTAATTCACTTTCACTAGGGAAAAAAGACCCCTCAAAAAATCTTCTTTAAGTAGCATGTGAGGGGTCTATAGGGGGTTTTCATGATTCTGAATCCATTGCAAGCATTTGTTTTGCACGAAAAACATTCCTTGAGCTCAAAATGGACCCTACAAACCTGTGAAAAGTGATGACTCATCACTAAACTATAGTTTGTGGGGTCCATTTCTAGCCCAAGGAATGTTTTTTGTGCAAAACAAATGCTTGCAATGGATTCAGAATCATGAAAACCCCCTAGATAGACCCCTCACATGCTACTTAAAGAAGATTTTTTTGGGGGGTCTTTTTTCCCTAGTATTGTAAGTGAATTAGAGAAAAGTGAATTTGAGAAAAGTGCTTGGGACCGTAAATTTTTTAATTCAGCGCACAAAGATACCCCTAGGTGCAAATTTTCACGCTTTCTGCCGGAAGTGAACACCTTTTTCACATATTTCTCCCACTACACCTCACTCACTTAGGTTTGCGCTCCTCCTGTCATGTGCTGACAGGTACTGTGACTGACATCAGTCCTTGTCTCCTCCTAGACGCTCGTCACCTCCCTGTCCATGAAGAGGAGGAGGAGGAGGAGGAGGAGAGGAGACTCCAGGAGGAGGAGGAGGAGAACCCAGAGCCTCCTGCCTGCTCCTCCATGTCTGGAGAGGAGGAGGAGGAGGAGGAGTTCCCTGCAGCACCGCAGTCGCCTGGCCGTTTAGACGACCACCAAGGTTATTACAGTTTAACCCATTTAGTGTTGGAATTATTTTATACTTTAACTATTGAAGAATAGCAGATCTACAAGCTCATAGCACGGCTGTATATCTGATATTTTTCAATAGAGCTGCAAAGTTTGACGTCATTACACTTGATAATAATAATAATAAACTTTATTTGTATAGCACCTTTCATACAGGGTTTGCAGATCAAAGTGCTTCACACAACATTATGCAGATATACAATGGTGACTCAAACATAATGTGTTAATAAAATAAGCAACAGGCAATAAAAGACAGAGAAATAAGTGCAGTAGTAAGTTGTATAGTAAAATCAATATTAATGTAAATAAAAGCAGGTTAAACATTCGTAGAAAAATAAAAGTAGCATTCATTGTGACCATAGACAGGAAACATTATTTAAGGTGCTGAGGTTGCTATAGTCTATGAGATGATGTGCAAAGGCTAATCTGAAGAGGTGTGTTTTTATGCCATTGTTGAAGCTCTCTGTGGAGTTAGCTTGTCTTAGTTCCAGGGGGAGGGGAGGGGGGGGGGGGGGTGTTCCAGAGTTTTATTGCATAAAAGAAGAACACTGCCAATTTTCTTATTTGGGTGTTTTCTTTTGGTGGTGTCGAGTACCTGGTTCCCCCCTCCCATTTTGGATTCTCATAGACCTTTTTCATATGGCGTCATATAAGAACTGTGTTCCAAATGATCTCAGTGGTTTGACTCATAAGGATATGAAGAATCAACTGATGGTGAGAAAACATTAATGTTACTGTCGCCCAATTAGTTACACTTTCACCAGAAACAGACCGTATCAAATATGAGTGAATGACTAACATAAACCACACAGAGCCACCTCCCCGACAATATCGCAAACCCGCTCTAAAAAGGAATTAAAAACTAAATGGGGGAAAAGAAAATGTCAAAACGACCTAAAGCTAAACTACAATGAAGAAATCAGAAAAACCATACTAACCTCGCCGACCACCTGTCCTCCTCAGAGCGCTCAGAGAGCGAGGATGTCTCTGACGACGACGGCGAGGAGGAACCAGCGGGTCCGGGAGACGCTCCGCACGACGCCGACAAGACGGAAGAAGAAGCCGCGTCGCCGCCGGAGGAGCTGAGATGCAAGGTGTGCAGGCAGAGCTACCCGGACACCGTGGCCCTGCGGAGACACGTCCGGTACCACTGCAACGACTGTGGGCTGTGTGGGAAGAGACTGCAGCACCCCGAGACGCTCAAGATGCACCTGCAGGTTAGACAGAGAGAGTCCTTTTTATCCCATTTAGAACGGGTACACATTACTGTGTATCATTATTTTATGCTTTAGCTATTGAAAAATAGCAGATATACAAGCTCACAGCGCGGCACCGAGTGCCGCGCTGTGAGCTTGTAGATCTGCTATTTTTGAAAAATCGTGAAAATTTGAATTTTGACCCGATTCTATAAGTGTCTTTTGAATCCTTCTAAGGTTTTTTGGAAAAACCCTATGTTTCTATGTCAGCAATCTGGCCAGCCATCGTCAAAGAAAAGGTCCTTTTCACTTCAACTGGAGCTCAGTTAGTCTGTTCTTGAGAGACTACTATGTCAGTGGTGCTCAAACTTGTTCATGTGAAGGACCCCCAAAATGATATTTATTTGGCCACGGACCCGCATCTCAAAATATTTAGTTCCAGGGACGAACGTTCGCTTTGAAAATACATATATTCAAAGATTTGCACACATTTTCATGACTTTTCGTGACTTTCATGAAAAAAAAAAAGATAGCAGATCTACAAGCTCACAGCGCGGCACTCAGTGCGGCGCTGTGAGCTTGTATATCTGCTATTTTCACTGGTTAAAGCATTCAATAATTCTAGGCCTAAATGGGTTTATTTATGGACCCTGAAGCTGCACCTCCAGATGGTGATAGGACCATATGGAAACGTCACTCATGTCATAAAGATTGTCAAATTGTCTTCAAGCTCACAACAGGGCTGTCACCATTATGACATTTTACACAACGATTAATTGTCACTCAAATAATTGCGATTATTACCCGGCTTAGTTGAATGCTTGATTCTGATTGGTCAAGCAAGCGCTGAAATCAGCGGTGAATTGTAGGAGAATAACGACCGCTCCACTCTATAATTAGATTAGATCAATTAGAGAGATCCCCACATTCGGTGCTTTTAAAGGGCAGTTGAAGCAATGGTTAAAACGATCACAAACATGTAACCACCTATAAGAACTATTTGATGCCGGTACGAATTACTCTGCCAGGTTAGTTTCTCCTATATGGTTTTTAGCTTATTTCTGGCACTAAGCACTTTGTCGCACTAGGCACTCTGTTGCGCCAAGCACCATGTTCTTGTTGTGTTTTGTTCACCCTGTAATGTTCTGTTCTTGTTACTGTTAGTCTTTGTTTCTTGTTTTATGTGAGGACAATGGATGAAATTTAGCTCTAAGCTAACTCCGGCTGAGATTTTTGTATGTTTGTATTTATTATGCAACATGTCAATGTCAATGTGTCCATTAACTGGTACTGTCCTGTCCAAATAAATAAATAAAGTTAAAAAAAAAAAAAAAGTATAACAGACCGCTGCCTAATCAAAGGCTCAGAACACCTGCTGCAGTCAGGCTGCACTGTGTGAATTTAGTGCCGTATCCAACATGTCAGCCATGTAAACAAACACACAGCGTATCCAACATGTCAGCCATGTAAACAAACACACAGCGTATCCAACATGTCAGCCATGTAAACAAACACACAGCGACATTTACAACTAAACGTTGCTCTCAAGAATGTAAATAAATAACGACTCCGGTCCCGCCCCCTGCTCCAGGTCCACAGGAAGTGCACGGTGTGCGGCAAAGCCTTCCCCACAAACTCTGCTCTGGACAAACACGCCCGGACGCACACAGGAGAGAAACCCTACGGCTGTCAGGTAGGGACGGGACACAGGGTGATACATACTGTTGAAACGATACGTCTTAGAGTGATACATACTGTTGAAACGATACGCCTTAGAGTGATACATACTGTTGAAACGATACGTCTTAGAGTGATACATACTGTTGAAACGATACGTCTTAGAGTGATACATACTGTTGAAACGATACGTCTTAGAGTGATACATACTGTTGAAACGATACAACGTCTTAGAGTGATACATACTGTTGAAACGATACAACGTCTTAGAGTGATACATACTGTTGAAACGATACAACGTCTTAGAGTGATACATACTGTTGAAACGATACGTCTTAGAGTGATACATACTGTTGAAACGATACAACGTCTTAGAGTGATACATACTGTTGAAACGATACAACGTCTTAGAGTGATACATACTGTAGTGTAGTGCACACATGGTGGTGGGGGCCACATGCAGCCCCCACCACCTTCACTTGATGCAGCCCTCAGGTTAATACTGGAATACTGATATATTATTGATTTCAGCTGTTATAATTCCAAACATGCTTTAATTCCATCAGTCTATATTAGTAGCTTAATGACTAGTATAGTAGTATTAAAATATATTGATTTCATGTCCAATGTAGGTATTTTTTATTTAGGTTCATAAAGTTAAGATGAGTATATAACTAAATGCGTTTGAAATTAAATCAAAATGTTACATTTCAGGATTCCAATTAAAAAAATAACAAAAAATAATTCAGGATTCCAATTCAAAAGAAGCAAAAATAGCCGATCTACAAGCTCAAAGTTTTGAGCTTGTAGATCTGCTATTTTTGCTTCTTTTGTATGAGATACATAGAAAGTGACAAAGTAGGACGTATCGATATGCAATGTGGCCCTCTGGAGTGAAGGTGGAAATATAGTGGCCCTCTGGAGTGAAGGTGGAAATATAGTGGCCCTCTGGAGTGAAGGTGGAAATATAGTGGCCCTCTGGAGTGAAGGTGGAAATATAGTGGCCCTCTGGAGTGAAGGTGGAAATATAGTGGCCCTCTGGAGTGAAGGTGGAAATATAGTGGTCCTCTGGAGTGAAGGTGGACATATAGTGGACCTCTGGAGTGAAGGTGGAAATATAGTGGCCCTCTGGAGTGAAGGTGGAAATATAGTGGCCCTCTGGAGTGAAGGTGGAAATATAGTGGTCCTCTGGAGTGAAGGTGGACATATAGTGGACCTCTGGAGTGAAGGTGGAAATATAGTGGTCCTCTGGAGTGAAGGTGGAAATATAGTGGTCCTCTGGAGTGAAGGTGGAAATATAGTGGTCCTCTGGAGTGAAGGTGGACATATAGTGGCCCTCTGGAGTGAAGGTGGACATATAGTGGCCCTCTGGAGTGAAGGTGGAAATATAGTGGCCCTCTGGAGTGAAGGTGGACATATAGTGACCCTCTGGAGTGAAGGTGGAAATATAGTGGCCCTCTGGAGTGAAGGTGGAAATATAGTGGCCCCTAGTGGCCCTCTGGAGTGAAGGTGGAAATATAGTGGCCCTCGCCATCATCAGAGTTGCCCACCCCTGCTGTAGGGGTTGGAGAGGGGTGTATACTGTCAGAGTTACATACTTTTAAGGATTAATTTAGACCTCCCAGAAGGAACCCAGAGAGTCCCTGGACCCCACTTTGAGGACCACTGGTCTAAATGTTCTGTTAGTACTTGTCATTCTAGTTTTGTTACCTTGTAGGTTTTGATTGATTGATTAAAGACTTTATTAGAAGTTTGCATAGGAAAAGGTACAGTTTCATGACGGTACAGTTCACTGGTACAAGGTCAACTAGGAAAGCACTTGGCTTATTTACACAGGAAACCATTGAAGTATCTCATATAACATTAAATGACGGATCTGTCAAACAAATCGGATTATGGCACTTTTTTATAGCTGTTACCTTATACGTTAGATTTGAGGTTCTTTTAGAACGGTGGCATTTTTTGCTTTCGAATGAGTACTTATACTTCGTCTGGGAAGCACGGGAAGTGTATAAACGAACGTTTATTATTAACGTTAAGGTGGCCGGAACCAATGTTCGGCCGGAAGTTCCGGTCTGTGTTTCCCGTCGGACTGTGTTCACCGGTGCTACAGTCAAATCGGTCGTGTCGCGGGGGCTAACGTTTAGAGCGATTTTTTTTTTAAATTACAATTATGTTATGAAAGATAAAACTTTTGATTAATTAAAAAGATGTAAAGTGCGTATATGGCACTACAGATCAAAGACGTATAGTGCGTTTACGGCGTTCAGTGAGTTTTAATAACCGTTTGGATTATGATTCAGATCATATTAATTGGTGCCCCCCCCCCCTCCAGGTGTGTGGGCAGAGCTTCAGTGAGAGTGGCACTCTGAAGACCCACCTGTATGTATGTATGTATGTATGTATGTATGTATGTATGTATGTATGTATGTATGTATGTATGTATGTATGTATATGTAATGTATTGTTGCCCCCCCCCCCTCTAGGTGTGTGGGCAGAGCTTCAGTGAGAGTGGCACTCTGAAGACCCACCTGTATGTATGTATGTATGTATGTATGTATGTATGTATGTATGTATGTATGTATGTATGTATGTATGTGTAATGTATTGTTGCCCCCCTCCCACCAGGTGTGTGGGCAGAGCTTCAGTGAGAGTGGCACTCTGAAGACCCACCTGCGCAGCCACACGGGGGAGAGACCATTCCACTGCACGTTCTGTGGCAAAGCCTTCAGCCGCCAGGTGGGCATATTATATATACCAGGTGGGCGTATTATATATACCAGGTGGGCATATTATATATACCAGGTGGGCATATTATATATACCAGGTGGGCATATTATATATACCAGGTGGGCATATTATATATACCAGGTGGGCATATTATATATACCAGGTGGGCATGTTATATATACCAGGTGGGCATATTATATATACCAGGTGGGCATGTTATATATACCAGGTGGGCGTGTGAACCAATAGTAGGGCTGTCACAATTATTACATAATTGTCTAATCGTGATTATTTGACATTATCGCAATTATTTTATCATAATCGTCATAATCGTGAATGTTGAAAAATGTCAGAAATAGCAGATCTACAAGCTCACAACGCGTCGCATCGCGACGCGTTGTGAGCTTGTAGATCGGCTATTTCCACTATCAATGTTATTTTTTAAGTAGTAAGTTGTCAAATATGTCAGTTATTTATTTGTATATTTAGGTTATGTGTCATATCTACCATGTACGTCAAATACACAATTAAATCGTTAATCGCCAATTATTTGAGTGACAATTAATCATCATATAAAATGTCATATCGTGACAGCCCTAACCAATATTCCATTATACGAATAGTCCTTTATGAGATCAAAGTAGATTTTCAAAATGTGTTTAAAAGATGTTTAGATTATTATATATTTTTTTTTTCAATGCGGAACCTTTTTCACAGCGGACGCGACGCGTTGTGAGCTTGTAGATCGGTTGTTTTCTGGCACGACCACACATGCTGCCATGGCAGCCTTACAAACCCACACCTCACGTCTAAAATTAACCTCATGGCCAGAAAAGAAAACATTTCTTATTTAAGCATAATATAGGGGGATAATATACCGTAAGTTATATGAGTGTTGATTTTACAGAAGGACCTTATAGGAGTTATCGTTCTGCAAATGTTGATAAAAAAGGTTTTGCCCACTTGAAAATATTTGTTATGGTTTCGGCTAGTCGATTAATAATGCAATTATGGTAATCGATTTAAATTTTGGACACCTTCTTGCGCCCCTGCCGGCAGGCCAAGCTCAACGAGCACGTGCGTGCTCACACCGGGGAGAAGCCCTTCGTGTGCACGGTCTGCGACCAGCGCTTCTGCCGCAGCCAGTACCTGAAGATACACCTGCGGCGCCACCTGGAGGAGAAACCCTACGGCTGCACCGTCTGCCACAAGCGCTTCACCAACAACGAGACGCTGAAGGTTAGCCACACCCACGGCCCACAGCGCCAGAGGAGTGCGCTGGGGATAAATGTCTTATCACACCATTATTGTCACAAAAGAAACTTAAAGGGGTACTGTCACTTTAAAAAGTCATCTTAAAATATGAGTTAATATTTTCATGATGTCATTGTGGGAATGCGCAATTATAAGCCAATCAAATGAATTGACTGTACTTAGACTACTTACTGTACTGGTCAGCTGTTGTTGGGGGGCGAGGGGCAGATTACACTGTGACATGAGTTTCAGACTGTTTCAGAGCGTTTTCAGAGAGACCACGTGACCTACTGTATCATACTATTATAATTTCTATTTCAGTGTGTTTTCAGAGAGACCACGTGACCTACTGTATCATACTATTATAATTTCAGGGGCGTGTCAGCGGGCCTTTAAGAAATGTTACGACTTATGATATTATCGTGACAATCAAAATCCATTATCTTGGGGTGAAAACTTTGCCAAAAATGTGCAGATCTACAAGCTCACAACACATATTCGCGACACGTTGTGAGCTTGTAGATCGGCAATTTTTTGGCAAAGATATTTTATTTGATAGGGAGTGAGACAAAAGTGAAGCGATAGAAGCGACTAGAATAGAAGAAATATCTTCAGGTTTGGACGCAGCTTTATTGGTTGTATTGACTATACTTGTACCGTCCTCCATTTCTTTTATATATTCCAGCTCAGAATAACCACGCATGCTTAGATTGAACATACCATTTATTGCAATGATATAACCATTTATGCAGTGATATTGCATCTTAGTTTGGTGGTGTAGCTCTGCTGTGATAATCAAATTATTTGCTCGAACATGAGACATAATCTGATATATCACAATCCCCCAGAGCAAAGCATGACATCAGATTACATGCACACAACTAACATTGAACCTTCAGTTGCATGATTTAAGATATCACATCATAATCCATAGAACACAAACGATCTGTAAACAATACTTATTAACATGAGTAACTACATTTTATGGGAGGAGGACGGGGAGGTGGAGGGATTTTTTACAGCTGCACAACCAGTAGTAACAGCTAAACACCTAGACTGAACATAGAACAGGAGCTGCTTAAATAGACTGCTTGAAATGCATTGTGGCTAATAGGGCGTACAGTGGCGTTTTTAACCTATATTACACCCTGGGCGAACCAGTACAGCGCTGCCCTTTGCCGCGCATAGCGCGGCCGAAAAAATGCGGCCCAGCCAACATGTCCACCTGGGTACCATATGGGCCCAGTGTGGGTAACTGGGTACCAAGTGGGCATGGGCTTGAAGTGGGCAACTTTGGTGGGTCCCATAAGGGTTTTGTGTGGGCTAAGTGGGCATGGGCTATAAGTGGGCAACCATGGCTGGGTCCCATGAGGGTTACGTGTGGGCTAAGTGGGCATGGGCTATAAGTGGGCAACCATGGCTGGGTCCCATGAGGGTTATGTGTGGGCTAAGTGGGCATGGGTTAGAACTGGTCAACCATGCCTGGGTCCCTTATGGGTTATGTGTGGGCTAAGTGGGCATGGGTTAGAACTGGTCAAACATGCCTGGGTCCCTTATGGGTTATGTATGGGCTGAGTGGGCATGGGTTATAACTGGTCACGCGTGTCTGGGTCCCTTATGGGCTAAGTGGGCATGGGTTAGAACTGGTCTACTATGCCTGGGTCCCTTATGGGTTATGTGTGGGCTAAGTGGGCATGGTTTAGAACTGGTCAACCATGCCTCGGTCCCTTATGGGTTATGTGTGGGCTGAGTGGGCATGGGTTATAACTGGTCACGCGTGTCTGGGTCCCTTATGGGCTAAGTGGGCATGGGTTAGAACTGGTCTACTATGCCTGGGTCCCTTATGGGTTACGTGTGGGCTAAGTGGGCATGGTTTAGAACTGGTCAGCTATGCCTGGGTCCCTTATGGGTTATGTGTGGGCTTAGTGGACATGGGTTATAACTGGTCACGCATGTCTGGGTCCCTTATGGGCTAAGTGGGCATGGGTTAGAACTGGTCAACTATGTCTGGGTCCCTTATGGGTTATTTGTGGGCTAAGTGGGCATGGGTTGTAACTGGTCACGCATGTCTGGGTCCCTTATGGGCTAAGTGGGCATGGTTTAGAACTGGTCAACTATGCCTGGGTCCCTTATGTGTTATGTGTGGGCTAAGTGGGCATGGTTTAGAACTGGTAAACCATGCCTGGGTCCTTTATGGGTTATGTGTGGGCTGAGTGTGCATGGGTTAGAACTGGTCAACCATGCCTGGGTCCCTTATGGGTTATGTGTGGGCTGAGTGGGCATGGGTTATAACTGGTCACGCATGTCTGGGTCCCTTATGGGCTAAGTGGGCATGGTTTAGAACTGGTCAACTATGCCTGGGTCCCTTATATGTTATGTGTGGGCTAAGTGGGCATGGTTTAGAACTGGTCACGTATGCCTGGGTCCCTTATGGGTTATGTGTGGGCTAAGTGGGCATGGTTTGGAACTGGTCAGCTATGCCTGGGTCCCTTATGGGTTATGTGTGGGCTAAGTGGGCATGGGTTATAACTGGTCATGCATGTCTGGGTTCCTTATGGGCTAAGTGGGCATGGGTTAGAACTGGTCTACTATGCCTGGGTCCCTTATGGGTTATTTGTGGGCTAAGTGGGCATGGTTTAGAACTAGTCAACTATGCCTGGGTCCCTTATGTGTTATGTGTGGGCTAAGTGGGCATGGTTTAGAACTAGTCAACTATGCCTGGGTCCCTTATGTGTTATGTGTGGGCTAAGTGGGCATGGTTTAGAACTGGTCAACCATGCCTGGGTCCCTTATGGGTTATGTGTGGGCTGAGTGGGCATGGGTTATAACTGGTCACGCATGTCTGGGTCCCTTATGGGCTAAGTGGGCATAGTTTAGAACTGGTCAACTATGCCTGGGTCCCTTATGTGTAAAGTGTGGGCTAAGTGGGCATGGTTTAGAACTGGTCAACCATGCCTGGGTCCCTTATGGGTTATGTGTGGGCTGAGTGTGCATGGGTTAGAACTGGTCAACCATGCCTGGGTCCCTTATGGGTTATGTGTGGGCTGAGTGGGCATGGGTTATAACTGGTCACGCATGTCTGGGTCCCTTATGGGCTAAGTGGGCATGGTTTAGAACTGGTCAACTATGCCTGGGTCCCTTATGTGTTATGTGTGGACTAAGTGGACATGGTTTAGAACTGGTCAACTATGCCTGGGTCCCTTATGTGTTATGTGTGGGCTAAGTGGGCATGGGTTAGAACTGGTCAGCTATGCCTGGGTCCCTTATGGGTTATGTGTGGGCTAAGTGGGCATGGGTTATAACTGGTCACGCATGTCTGGGTCCCTTATGGGCTAAGTGGGCATGGTTTAGAACTGGTCAACTATGCCTGGGTCCCTTATGTGTTATGTGTGGGCTAATTGGGCATGGTTTAGAACTGGTCAACTATGCCTGGGTCCCTTATGTGTTATGTGTGGGCTAAGTGGGCATGGGTTATAACTGGTCACGCATGTCTGGGTCCCTTATGGGCTAAGTGGGCATGGTTTAGAAATGGTCAACTATGCCTGGGTCCCTTATGTGTTATGTGTGGGCTAAGTGGGCATGGTTTAGAAATGGTCAACCATGTCTGGGTCCCTTATGGGTTATATGTGGGCTGAGTTTGCATGGGTTAGAACTGGTCAACCATGCCTGGGTCCCTTATGGGTTATGTGTGGGCTAAGTGGGCATGGTTTAGAACTGGTCAACCATGCCTGGGTCCCTTATGGGTTATGTGTGGGCTGAGTGGGCATGGGTTATAACTGGTCACGCATGTCTGGGTCCCTTATGGGCTAAGTGGGCATAGTTTAGAACTGGTCAACTATGCCTGGGTCCCTTATGTGTAAAGTGTGGGCTAAGTGGGCATGGTTTAGAACTGGTCAACCATGCCTGGGTCAGTTATGGGTTATGTGTGGGCTGAGTGTGCATGGGTTAGAACTGGTCAACCATGCCTGGGTCCCTTATGGGTTATGTGTGGGCTAAGTGGGCATGGGTTATAACTGGTCACGCATGTCTGGGTCCCTTATGGGCTAAGTGGGCATGGTTTAGAACTGGTCAACTATGCCTTGGTCCCTTATGTGTTATGTGTGGACTAAGTGGGCATGGTTTAGAACTGGTCAACTATGCCTGGGTCCCTTATGGGTTCTGTGTGGGCTAAGTGGGCATGGGTGATAACTGGTCATGCTTGTCTGGGTCCCTTATGGGCTAAGTGGGCATGGTTTAGAACTGGTCAACTATGCCTGGGTCCCTTTTGTGTTATGTGTGGGCTAAGTGGGCATGGTTTAGAACTGGTCAACTATGCCTGGGTCCCTTATGTGTTATGTGTGGGCTAAGTGGGCATGGGTTATAACTGGTCACGCATGTCTGGGTCCCTTATGGGCTAAGTGGGCATGGTTTAGAACTGGTCAACTATGCCTGGGTCCCTTATGTGTTATGTGTGGGCTAAGTGGGCATGGGTTAGAACTGGTCAGTTATGCCTGGGTCCCTTATGGGTTATGTGTGGGCTAAGTGGGCATGGGTTATAACTGGTCACGCATGTCTGGGTCCCTTATGGGCTAAGTGGGCATGGTTTAGAACTGGTCAACTATGCCTGGGTCCCTTATGTGTTATGTGTGGGCTAAGTGGGCATGGTTTAGAACTGTTCAGCTATTCCTGGGTCCCTTATGGGTTATGTGTGGGCTAAGTGGGCATGGGTTATAACTGGTCACGCATGTCTGGGTCCCTTATGGGCTGAGTGGGCATGGTTTAGAACTGGTCAACTATGCCTGGGTCCCTTATGTGTTATGTGTGGGCTAAGTGGGCATGGTTTAGAACTGTTCAGCTATTCCTGGGTCCCTTATGGGTTATGTGTGGGCTAAGTGGGCATGGGTTAGAACTGGTCAACCATGCATGGGTCCGTTATGGGTTATCTCTGGGCTGAGTGGACATGGGTTGTAACTGATCATGTGGGTCTGGGTCCCTTATGGGCTAAGTGGGCATGGGTTAGAACTGGTTAACTATGCCTGCATCCCTTATGGGTTATGTGTGGGCTGAGTGGGCATGGGTTATAACTGGTCAACTATGCCTCTGTCCCTTATGGGTTATGTGTGGGCTAAGTGGGCATGGTTTAGAACTGGTCAGCTATGCCTGGGTCCCTTATGGGTTATGTGTGGGCTAAGTGGGCATGGGTTAGAACTGGTCAACCATGCCTGGGTCCTGTATGGGCAATATGTAGGCTAACTGGGCACGGGTTAGAACTTGTCACCCATATCTGGGTCCCAAAGGGGCTTTGTGTGGGGTACCTGGGCATGGCTTAGAACTGGTCATCCATGGCTGGGTCCTATACGGGCAATATGTAGGCTAACTGGGCATGGGTTAGAACTGGTCAACCATATCTGGGTCTCATATGAGCTATGCATGAGCTAAGTGGACATGGGCCTATGGCACACCTGTGTGTCACAAATACAGTATAATCAATCTACTTCACAACAACTACATCAATGGCATATCTTTGCGTGTGACATACATTTAGGCTCATTTGAAAAATATTTGACATACACTAATAGGCCACAAAAGCAAAGGATTGATCGAATAAATAAATAAATAAACAAATAAATAAATATATTAAACACTATGTTCAAGAGACAAGACCAGTGTATAACATGTAAGATGGATGGATGGATGGATGGATGGATGGATGGATGGATGGATGGATGGATGGATGGATTGATTGATGGTTAATAGGATAAGTCACAAATCGGTTATGGTGAATACAAGGGAGAGAGAGGGTAATCCCATACTCATTTTAGGGAGGGTGGGATTGTGCATCTACCTGCCTGTATGTCCATGTCTGGCTGTCATAAGGGCTATGTATGGGCTAAGTGGGCATGGGTTAGAACTGGTCACCGATATCTGGTTCTCATATGGGCTATGCATGGGCTAACTAGGCATGGATTAGAACTGGTCAACCATAGCTGTGTCCCGTATGGGTTATGTGTGGTCTGAGTGGATATGGGTTAGAACTGGTCAACCATGTATGTGTCTCATATGGGCCTTATATGAGCTAATTGGGCACAGGTTAGAACTGTGTAGGTCCAGTACACACACACACACATACACATACACACACACACACACACACACACACACACACACACACACACACACCTAAGGATATATATATTTGTGTCACAAATACAGTAAACAAGTAAGACGCCTCAGGGCGAAAAGCAACCTCGCCCTAAAGGGCGAAGTCGCGCCACAGTGAGGTGGACATCAGGGTGTGGATACATCAGGGATCTCCATATATGGGCACAAAAGAGATTTGTTCCCCTGGCATCACAAGGATCTCCACATCTCCATATATGGGCATAAAAGGGATTTGTTCCTCCTGGCATCACAGGGATCTAACAGGGCATCATTATATATATTATATATTGATTACATCATTGAACTCAATATATGGGCATAAAAGGGATTCTGTTAGCGTGGCATCACAGTGAAGCCAGAGCGTGATGTCAGAGCGTCAAACCCATTCGGGTAGAGTGGTTCCCCTGACATCACAGTGACATCAGAGCATGATGTCAGAGCAGCAAACCCATAGAAACTCATAAAATGGGTACAGGTCTACACATCTACACAGACGTGGACAAGCTGTAACATTTCTTATGGTAAACTTCGACCTTTGGTCGCAATAAATATCCATTACATCAATGGCATATGTTTGTATGTAACAAATACAATCTATCTGGGCTCATGCGAAAAATATTTAACTGATATTAATAGGTTGCAAAAGCAATGGATCGATCAGCCTTTCTGTGGATATGTGGATATATCTCATAGGGACCAATTGGGGTATCAGAGATAGTAATACCCTTTTAAATGGGGGTCTGTCTAAGTCAGTTTGACATGCCTAATGCATGTCAAACTGGGGGTCCTTGAAATTATAATGGTTCAAAATATAAATATCTTCTCTTAAAGGGTCCTTGGCCACATGCCCACTCAGCCCACACATAACCCATAAGGGACCCAGGCATAGTTGATCAGTTATATCCCATGCCCACTCAGACCACACATAACCCATAAGGGACCCAGGCATAGTTGCCCAGTTCTAACCCATGCCCACTTAGCCCACACATAACCCATAAGGGACCCAGTCATAGTTGACCAGTTCTAGCCCATGCCCACTTAGCCCACACATAACCCTCATGGGACCCAGCCATGGTTGCCCAGTTATAACCCATGCCCACTTAGCCCACACATAACCCTTATGGGACCCACCAAATTTCAGATTTGGTGGGTCAGACCTCAATCTGTGCGGGTTGGAAATAATTACTCCACCATTACATCTCCCTGAGCACTGGCTCTCCACAAGGCTGTTTTGAATCCACTGCTGTTCACCCTGACGACCCATGACTGCTGTGCGAGGTTCAGTACTAACCACATGGTGAAATACGCGGACGACACGACAGTTGTGGGCCTCATCAGAGAGGACAACGAGGATGCATACAGGGAGGAAGTGAGACAGTTGGTGGGCTGGTGCAACACACACAATCTGGTCCTGAATGTCAACAAGACAAAGGAGATCATTGTTGACTTCCGACGGAACCTGCACAGCCACACACCACTCCTCACAAACGACACCGCTGTGGAGGTAGTGAGCAGCACCAAGTTCCTGGGGGTGCAGATCACGGACAGCCTGACATGGTCCTCTAAAACGGCCTCTCTTTTAAAGAGAGGACAGAAACGTCTGTTCTTTCTGCGCCGGATGAGAAGAGCCCAACTTCCCCCTCCCATCCTCACCACATTCTACAGGGCCACCATAGAGAGCATGCTGACAAACTGCATCTAGGTCTGGTCTGGTAGCTGCAGTGAAACAGATTGGAAAACTGTGCAGAGAGTGGTGAAGACAGCGGAGAGGATTATTGGGACTTCACTGCCTTCCATCAAGGACATTGGCCAAAATCAAAGGCTAAGGGTCAATTCACACTCTTATAAAGAGCCTAACTTATTTCGGTTTGGCACTAGGCGAACCCTAATATGGGTCGTCGTCCCTGGTTCGGGAGGGCGTCAACCAACTAAACTCTGCTCCACGGTGCTGCCGAAATGTTAATGACTTAATTTCGGTACTCGGAATTCTCATTCATTCAGCCTGGCTTCATGTTCATATTCTCGGCTGTGAATCTAAGGAAACAGCGGTCGTTTGGGAGGGAGACACGCCGACTTCCAAATGCTTGTGTGGCCGTGTATTGAGTGTCGCAGAGCGGATACATTGTCAGCTGGTTCTCGCTCTGGCTAGAGTCGAGAGTGATGGACTGGGAGGCGTGCACGCAACACACACACACACACACACACACACACACACACACACACACACACACACACACACACACACACACACACACACACACACACACACACACACACACACACACACACACACACACACACACACACACACACACACACACACACACACACACACACACACACACACACACACACACACAGCTTTGCTGCGTGTCTCGCTAGTCGCCAACCGTTTTAAAGAGAAAAGAAGAGCTTAAACACAACTTTGCTAGTGTTCTGTAGGTTTTCCACAACGAGTTGTGACTGTGAGCATGCAGAAAGAGAGGCTGTAGATTAAATGTTTTTGACAGTGCTCGAGCGTTTGTGAGAGTGAGAGAGAGAGCATGATAACTTGGGGATCGGGTGCACCGAGAGAAGAGAGGTGGTGCTGCTGCCTGCTGGAGCTGCTACCTCCAGTCATTCAGCGTGCAGCGTGAGGGCCAGTCAGATATGTATCCGCCCTGCAACGCTCCTTTATCGGCCACAAACGTCATGCCATGGACCTCCAATATGTACAAGCGACTTCGGCACTAGCCGTTAAGAAAGTATGAATGGACTCTCCCCAAACTTAAATAATTTCGGGTCGGGGAGCCCTCCCCAACCGAAATGAGTTAGGCTCACTATTAAGAGTGTGAATCGACCCTAAGAAGATCATGTCTGACCCTACCCACCCACACCAGGGACTATCTATCACTTAGCCCATATGGAACCTACATGGTACCCAGAGCCATGGCCCACTTCTAGCCCATGCCCACTTGGTACACAGGTTTGATTGATTGAAGACTTTATTAGAAGTTTGCAAAGAAAAAAGTACAGTTTCATGATGGTACAAGGTCAACTAAACGGAGATCCTAGGAAAGCACTTGGCTTATTTACACAGGAAACCATTGAAGTATCTCATATAACATTGAATGACAGACAGATAGAACACAGTACTATGCATGTAGATACAGTCAGGAGAAAATAAAATAAAAATAAAAAGAGACTAAAAAAAAAAAAAAAAACACTGCAAAAAATATATACAGTAGGTGAATAGCACCCATTGAGCCCATATGGTACCCAGGTGGACATGTTGGCTGTGTCTTGATAGTGCAACAGTGAGCTGGGTGCAATCTTACTAGAGGGGACAGAACAGGTAGGTGGTCGAGGTAAACGGAACCTTGACCCCTTCCCAGTATCTGTGGTGTTCCCCAAGGAGGCATACTAAGATCTTTATTGTTCCATATGTGAACGACATGTCATCTGCCTGTGACTGCAATCTGTTCCTGTTTGCCGACTCGGCTCTCCCAGTCTAGACGGACAACTTCTATTTTCACAATATTTATCTGTGGAACAGTCAGAATAAAATGTAATGCCCCTCAACTCCTACAATTCCACATGGTTATCAGGGAGGAGGTCCCCAGTTCAAATATCATTATTCTGGGGGGTCTCCATGATTATTTTGGTGGGTTCACAGTTCAGACATGATTATTTTGAGGGGTCCTCATGCAGTTAGCCTATATGATTATTTTGGGAATGGGGTTCCAAGTTCAAATATGATTGTTTTGGGTGGTTACTGCTTGAAAGGTTGAGAACCACTGACATAAAATATAACAATAAAATAATATTAATATCTGAACGTCAGAGTAGGTCATTATTTTTTACGTCAAAATCAGGTCGAGTTTTTTTTTTTGAAAAATAATTGTTATATTTTCTGTTATTAAAACATGATTGGACTAATACATGTGTGATATAATTTGTGAAATAAGTAATGAACAATTTGTGTGGTGGGAGTGATTGTAATTAACAAAATTAAATGTACATTTCTATATTTTTTAAATTAAAAGTGTTGTGTGGTGCAAGAGATTGTTGTTGTAGTGCAAGAGAGTGAAAGATATATTTTTATTTGTGAATGTGATTATATTTAGATAGATAGATAGATAGATAGATAGATACCTTTATTATCCCAAGGAGGAAATTCAATATATATATATATATATATATATATATATATATATATATATATATATGCTATATATATATATATATATATATATATATATATATATATATATATATATATATATATATATATATATAAATATATTGTAGCGGCCCCTTTAACTGGGACCGGATGTCATGTGATGTTGCTGGGTCCTTGGTGGAAGTGGCGTCATTATTGTTGACGCTGTGAGCTACGCTCGGCTCTGGTAGTTATATTATATTATCATTATATTTCATGCTGGAAAGCGCCTTTGTACACTACACTGTGGATTACATCTCTGCCTCCGGTTCCTGCATCATCACGATATTGCCTGATTAATTCATGTGGCAACGGAACGCAACGCAGAGTTCCGCCTAGCGCGCGCATTTTTAAATTGTAACCGATGAGGAAGACCCCGCCTCTCTCTCTCAGTTCACTACAGTACAGCAGCAGGCAGCAGCAGCACAACGTCCAGCCGAGCGGAGCCTTTGAAGTATATGCAGAAGGCAGACACGCAGTAAGTGTAAAATATAGAAGTTATTGCTATTGTTTTGTAATGCTGATACTGAATAGCTTGGTTAACGTCCAGCGAGTTCGTTTGGACTGGGTTAGCAGACTGGGTTTGGCTAGTGCGTTAGCATTTAGCATAACAACAGGCTGGCTAGCTAGCAGCTGGCTAGCCGTGCTCGACAGAACAAACTGGCGTTGTTGTTATATGTAGAAATACAGCCTTAGCACAGCTACGTGCTGGAACTGCATGCATTCATTTGTATTAACTGTAAGTGGATATTTATTATACCCATGGCCAGCTCAGGTCTATTTTGTCCCAACTAAAACACAGGCTGGTGTTTGTGACTTGTGACTGTGGCTACAGCTTTCAAAGCGGGGTCCGTGAGGGAGTTCCAGGGGGTCCACAGCTAAATGATAGATAGTTAGGAACCAAGGGGACCCTTTTCACGTCTGAAATGGAACCAAATGCTCCCTAACTGGTCCATTTGATTCCATTTGTACATTCTCTGAGTGCCAAACTGGGGGCCACAACACAAGCTTGTAGATTGGCTATTTTATTTTCTCTAGTAGCTAAATAGGGCTAGTGTAGTGGACAAGTGAAATGCATGCTGTAAAAAAAAATCAAAGCTCACAAGCAAAGCTCACAAGCGTGTGTGTGTGTGTGTGTGTGTGTGTGTGTGTGTGTGTGTGTGTGTGTGTGTGTGTGTGTGTGTGTGTGTGTGTGTGTGTGTGTAGCTAAATGGGGCTAGTGGACAAGTGAAATGCATGCTGTAAAAAAAATCAAAGCTCACAAGCAAAGCACACGTGTGTGTGTGTGTGTGTGTGTGTGTGTGTGTGTGTGTGTGTGTGTGTGTGTGTGTGTGTGTGTGTGTGTGTGTGTGTGGCTAAATAGGGCTAGTGGACAAGTGAAATGCATGCTGTAAAAAAAATCAAAGCTCAAGCAAAGCTCACAAGCGTGTGTGTGTGTGTGTGTGTGTGTGTGTGTGTGTGTGGCTAAATAGGGCTAGTGGACAAGTGAAATGCATGCTGTAAAAAAAAATCAAAGCTCACAAGTGTGTGTGTGTGTGTGTGTGTAGAACATGGTTCATTTGTAATGTATTTTGTAGTCTTTAAACTTTTGTTTTTCTTCTGTCAACAGAAAATTCCAACGTTGAAAAGAAAACCAGTCTATGCAATATGGTAAATTAAGTCTCCTCTTACCACCCTTTAGCAAAGTCCTTTTTAATCCAGGAAATCCGGTAGTAATCCACAATAGGAAAATAAAAGGTAGCTTCATCCTGTGGTATAATATCCAAGATCCAATATAGAATACAGCAAGACTTTTGCATGAGACTTCTCCTTCTCTTCTTACCCTGCACTGCCAAAGCTGCACTTCACAGGTGTTACAAACACGTCTGAATGCCAATCTACTGCAGCCAATCACTGCAAGAACTAGTCAAGTACTAAATAGCCAATATACTGTACATGCTCATATTATGCAATGTGTTCTTGTAGATCATTTTATGTCTAATGCAACATTGTTGTTTGATGGAGTATGATCAAATCTAACCTATTAATTTCCCTTTTCTCTCTCTGTTACATGAGGTGTCTCCGTGGTGGTATGAGGTGATCCTGGGAGCTAAGCCAACCAGGTAATTTACTTAATTAATAATGATTTATTTGAACTGAGAAGCCATTCTACAGCCTCACATTGTGTGTGCTTGTAGATCAGCTATTTTTGTGTCAAACACCTCTGAAAGGAAACTTGACTCCAGTCCATTATATCTCCCCTTTAATGATTGAATGATTGCACTCTCCCACAGTAATAAGGAAAAGAAAAAAACAACACATGTTAACTATTTTAACACTTTTTTAATGTTAAGCTCAGTGTCAGGGAATCCCAAAATGATTCGATTGGGTGTCTAACCTATTTATTTTTATTTTTTTATTCTCTTTCTCTCTCAGGTGGCGTGACGTGTCTGATAGTCCTTTCGGACCTGGTGCCAGTCGTAGAGGATGGAGAGATGACCAAGCTTTTAAGACCTTGGTAGGCTTTACGTGAGTCACAGTATAAAGTGCATGTTTCAACATGGAAGAAGAGGAGGTTCGCACACTGTTCCAGAGCTCCAGTAAAGTTTATTAGGACACATTATTGTATCCTAATAAACTATTTACTGGAGCTCTGGAACAGTGTGCGAACTTCCTTCTTCCATGGTGTGTATATTATATATTCCTTGGTTCGGCACCTGTAAATCTTTGGAGATGTGCGTGCTTCCCTCTGCATGTTTTAGGGCTGTCAAAATTTGCCAAAATTCGAATATTCCCTTCAAAATCCACCGTTGATTCGAATAAATTTGAATATTCGAAAATATCGAATAATTCGAAGCATTCGCACTTCGAAGCTGTTTATTCTAGACAGTCGCTTCTATCGCTTTTTTTTTTTTTTTTACTGTGTGCAGGTCCGCGTTGGTCAGGGACGTGCAAAGAATGTTAAGAGAGGCACGGGCTGACATTTCTAGGGCCTTTTGGTGGACAATTCTCTGTTAAAAGGGCAGAGGCTCAAGCCCCGTTTGATGTATGTGTGCACGTGCCTGCGTTAGAGCAGAATAGGATCGTCGTTGCAAAGCGTCACTCAGCAGCTGTGATTGAGTTGAGTTGGAACAGCCACGACATGAAATGAGCAATTATAATCACACCAATGGATTATGTTTTGGTTTGAACCAAATTAGGTAGTCTACAAGAGCAGTGTGAGTGACGGAGGGAGTTTTACCGTTACCGTTGCTGCGTGCGGGGAGATTGACTCGGTGAGAGAAGAAATCCATGCTTTTTTATAGTGTTTTCGGTGGAGAAGTCTTGTTGTTGTATGCCTTCCCGTCACTACCAAATGAGTCGCCCGTTTCAGCTTGACTCGTTAATCATTCTGAATCAACGTGAGCCAGTTTAAAAGCACTGTGTGTGCACTGTGTACTGTCTGCGAGGCGGACGAGTGCATCTCTCCACTCCGACATGTGACGGCCACTGACAGTGTGAAGGGAAAGTGAAGCAGCTGGAGGTTTATTCTTCGCTGTATGACGGTGTCGCTAAATAGGCACCCTTAATGTACAAGCCCACAACGTATTGGATCAGCGACGTATTGTGGACTTGTAGATCAGCCCACTTTTGCAGCAGCGAATGGAGACTTCTGCCTTGCGAGACCAGCCACCTTTTAACGTTCCATGCGCCCAGAATCTCGCGAGAAGTGCAGTAGATTTGTTTTAATTAAATATAAATTAATTCGAAGCTCAATTTTTTACTTTCGAATATTCTTTTATTGTTAACATTCGAACGAATCTTCGAATATCGAATATTCTTTCACAACCCTAGCATGTTTCAACATACAATATGAATTAACCCTTGTGTGATGTAGTTTTCAGTGTCTGCATAATTATTTGTTTAATTATTCTAGGCGATGGCCTGTCTGCATGTTTTCATTTTTTCGCAGCTTAACCACCAGAACCCCCTCTTATGACAATATCATGATATGTGAAAATAAAGAAATAAAAGTTTACATGAATGTAGCTTGTAGACCTGCTGTTGCTGAGCAGATTTGGTGTAGAGGGTTTAAAAAAGCGGACCACTCTGGGCCACCTGATCAACAAGGAATCAAGAGATTATGCTATGTTTGCAAAAAATCCTTACCCTACTATATTGTTCTCAAAAATGTCATGTTTTTCTTCAGGCTCTTCAGTAACCACATGAAGGGGGAAAAGGAAGGTGGCTTTGGGAGAAGACTGATGTCTTTTAGAGCAATACAAGGTAACTTCATGTTGACCAAGGACAGACAATTGGCACACACCAATCTGTAAATAATGTAATTGGGCAAAACATGTCCTTCCCTTTGATACAATGGCAAGTGTCTTTGATTGGGTGTCTAACCCAGGGGGTTTCAAACATTTGACTCGGGTCACCCCTGTAAATAACATTTTAATCCACAGCACCCTTGAAGTACACTGTAAATATTTTGAATCTTACATCAGGGGTCTTCAACAGGGGGTCTGGAACCCCTAGGGGGTCCTCAGAGGTACTACAGGGGGTCCTCCAAATCTTTGTGGGATTTTTCTCCTTTTCATATTAACCACTTGAACCCTAGCGTCAATATTCAGAGAACTTTAGCCGAAAATAGCCGATCTACAAGCTCACAACTGCGAGGCGTTGTGAGCTTATACCCTATTTTCGGCAAGGAGCTTTGGTGTAGAGGGGGGAAAGTGTAGACTAGGTGCAGAGTGAAAGGTCAAGTGGTTAAATATCTGAAAACACAAATTTACATGATTCCAAAATACACTGATGATTGTGCTGTCAAAAGATGAAACTATATGGAAACAGGTTGTGGGGGTCCCTGCTTCATCTCTCGCTCAACTAACCCTAACCCTGGCCTGAAAACGTTGAAGACCACTGTCTTATATCATTAGAGAAATATCAGTTTCCATTAGAACGGACTGAAAATAACTTTATACTTTATGTTTAACCACTTGAACCCCAGCATCCCTATTCTGGGAGGAAGGTTCACCAAAAATAGCCGATCTACAAGCTCACAGCGCGTCGTGACATGTTGTGAGCTTGTAGATCTGCTATTTTTCAAAAGTTAAAGCATACAATAATGGTTAAAGTGGTTTAAATCTAACGCAACACAGACGTGTTCCAGGTATTTTAAATTTGAAAAATTGCTTTAATTTTCCCATCCCCTGTTTTTGTGTTTTTTTTTTCTTTTGAAGAGACATTGGCAGAGGCGCAAAAGAAGTGTGTGTTGGTGGTTGACATGCATTCTAGACTGCACTATGCACAACTAACGGAATGTTGACTAACCCTAACCCTAAATTATAGATGGATCAATTAATTTAATTTCTTGTTTCTGTAGCTTTGATTTGTTATTCATAATTATATTGTTGCCGTCCGAGAGAAACCTTTAATTGACACAATTCCACTTTGAATGAATAGCCAATCTACAAGTCTCCACAGCTTTGTGAGCATCTAGAGTAGCAATTTTAAAATAGTTGATTTATATGGTTAAACTGATTCTGATATTTATGCTAAAATGTGTGTTTTAACTGCATGTAGGGCAACGTCAAAACTCATGGAGCTTCAGGGAGCAGCGACTTTCGAGAGTGATGAATCGGATGAGAATGAAGTCCCACCTTCACCTCCCCCTCAACTGCTGGAGAGAGGCCGCCCAAAACACAGAAACTCCACCCCGAACCCCTGAGTCCACACACCCCGAGTGGAAGTTGGGCACCAAGACAGATGCGCCTCACTGCCCAGATGACTGAAACCCCGAGCCGAGCCAGTTCAACCCCGAGCCGAGCCACTTCAACCCAGAGCTGACCCACTTCAACCCAGAGCAGTGCAGCGCCACAGGGGATAGGCCTAGGACAACACGCACAGTTGTTGAAACTCCTGGATGAGCTCAAAGACACCCAGAGAGTCCATACTAGTATGTTGAACCACCTCCTGAAGCAGAAAGACGGTGTGCCTGGCCTGAAGGAGCAGTGTTCCCGCTCAACACAGCTGAAGATGTCGTGTCCATGGAAACCAAGCTGCGCGACTCAAAGTTCAATGCTGAAGTTGTAAGTTCAAATCCCTTATTCACTTCAAAATGCACTTGAATTTTCTAAATCTATTATTTTATAATTACATTGGTAGAATGTAAAGGGGGTGTATGAGGTTAGCAACCTCATGCACAGCACTCGCGAGAGGGCACCAACACAAGCTACAGACATTTATTCAGATACCCTCAGAGTCTCCCGAGAGGGGGGGAGTATGTGAGACTCAACAATACAAACATAACGGTAACAGCCCTTAACTAATCACAGCTAACAAGATGGCTCACCAGATGGCTGGGGAGAAATTGGAAGTAAAGTGTCACTGCGAGAACATCTGCAGGAACACAAAAGGTAAAAATACATCAAGCCAGGACCAAGTTGGAGAAGAGGGGTCACAGGTGCAGCGCACAACTTGGTTGGTGAGTTGGTGAGACGAAGGAGAACTCCAGGCAGGAATAACCCCACAGTACTGGAGAACTCTATGCACCTGTGTCACCTCAAGACCTCAGGAGGGACCCACCCAATACCTCCCCAGAGAAGCCTCTTGTTGGGGAAAAAAACAAATAGAGCAGGAGAGGGGAGTTTAGCTTTGGTCAGGAGGAGGAGATGGGCAGTGATTTGGCCAGCACTGCCGACCCGGCCATCAAGAGGGTGTTGTGGTTTGCGGGTCGAAACACCTTATGATCGATAGTTACCACCTGAAGACATCAAATTTTCCTGGCCAAGGCTACATTCACCAAACATGAATGGAGGAGAAGCATCGTTAGATGTAATTATAATCATAAAGGATATTGCCCTTTGAGTGCATGAACACAATGGCCATCAATATCTAAGCTGTTCACTTAATACAGAATTTCCTTCCTGTGACTTTTGTCATTCTCAGGTTGCCATGGTTGCAGATATTGGCGGCACTTCAGTGGAGGATAGTGTCAGGCGGATGATGGGGTCCATCATTAGCCATACACTGTCTCTCGAGTACAATGTCACTGGACAGAAGAACAAGAAGAGGTTCCTAGGCCTGCAGCTTTTTGATGTTGTATATGGTAAATCTTTGTTTTTGAGCGGTGGTAAACCGCTCCTAAGAGAGGCTGTGCGTGTGTCTATAGCCACTTTTCCTCAGTGTTTTGCTGTAGCAATGTGTTTTTAGCAATATGTGTGTGTGTGTGTATCCATAATACCTATATCTATACCTAGACCTATATCCTAGTCTTTTTCCTCAGCGTTTTGCCATAGCAATGTGTTTTCCTCAGCGTTTTGCCATAGCAATGTGCGTGTGTGTAGCCTGTATCATATCACCAATTACCAATTGAAGACGTTATGCAAGCACGGCCACCGCTCACTTCACATTGGGTGTGATTTTTAATTGTAATTTTTCCTTTAAATTTCATTTTGTATTTCTAACTTTAATACAGTTTGGCAAACATAAGTAGAAGCATGCCACCGTATACAGAGATCACAACAATTCTGAGAAATGCACAATTCTCTGTGATATAAAACTTTTGAATGGAAGTTTCATAGGGTTTCACAATCTAAGAATCAAGCTAGCTTTCCTAAGTTGGCTTCTTGTCATTTGTTTTTAGGGGCACTCAAGACCAACACATCAACAAAGGACATCAACCGCAAGGATGCAGAGAAGGCGCTCGGCAAGTGGTTCACAGGGGCCCATGATCGTGGTGGGAATAGGGCCACAAGAGGTCACAGATCAAGCGACACCCCTGACAACGAATCTGCAAACACACCTGGTAACTCAGACACAACACTGGACAATGACTCGCAGCCGTAATAGGAAAATGTCAGCCACCCTTGGAATCTCACACACACACACACACACACACACACACACACCTTGGTAGCCACCATCTCTGCGTTGGGTTGGGTTATACATCCAGGTCAGCTCTCATTTTTCTGAGGCCTGTTGTCAATGTTTGAGTTTGAGTTCCGAGTTTTACGTAACCCTGTGCCTGATTGTACATATCCCTAGTTAAAGCTGAGGGGGGGGATCAATCATTTTTTCTGAGGCATGTGGTTAATGTATGAGTTTGAATTCCGAGTTTTACGTAACCCTGATTGTACATAGCCCTAGTTAAAGCTGACTTGAAGATGCTTGTTATGTATACCGTTGCCGCTGGCGCCACATAATGTGTTTGTTAAGGACTAATGTTTACATTAAAGGAGCTATAGTCAACTTTTTCTTGAGAAATGGATGCTAAAATAAAGATAATGTTTAAAAAATATTTTATAAAAAAATTAGCTTTATACATGTGTTTCTATTCAAAGATGACCATGTAAAGTAATGACTAAATAATCATTTTGGCCATTGACGGACCGACACTTTGTTCTGTCACTTTGTTTCTGGTCTTGTTAGACTAGGATGTAAACAAATTGTCATTGAAACACATGTATGAAGCTTATTTTTTTATAAAATATTTTTTGAAACATTTTTTATTTTAGCATCCGTTTTTCAAGAAAAAGTTGACTATAGCTCCTTTAACCTATTTAGAACAGTTACACAATATTGTGTATCATTATTTTATGCTTTAACTATTGAAAAATAGCAGATATACAAGTGCCGCGCTGTGAGCTTGTAGATCTGCTATTTTTTTTAAATCATAAAAAAATTGAATTTTGACCCGATTCAATAAGTGTCTTTTGAACCCTAAGATTTTTTGAAAAACATATGTTTCTGTCAGCAATTTGGCCAGCCATCGTCAAAGAAAAGGTCCTTTTCACAAAGGTCTGTTCTTGAGAGACTACTATGTCAGTGGTTCTCAAACCTTTTCATGTGAAGGACCCTCAAACTGATATTTATTTGGCCACAGACCCCATCTCAAAATATTTAGTTCCATGGACCACCCAGAAGCAAAATTTGAGTTACAAATGTTCGCTTTAAAAATACATATATTCTAAAATTTGCACACATTTTCACGACTTTTTCAAAAATAGCAGATCTACAAGCTCGCAGCCGTGCTGTGAGCTTGTATATCTGCTATTTTTCAATAGCTAAAGCATTCAATAATTCTAGGCCTAAATGGGTTTGAAGTTGGCACTATTGTTTGCACTGCATTTCCAGTTATTATTGCATATATGTGACTGAGGCTGGAGGAAAGGTCCTTATGTCTGCAATAGTGAAGTCCGCCAAATTAACAAAATATGTTTGATTTTGGATTTTTGGTGTTTATCCTTTTTTGCCATGTTATCTAAGAGTGTATGTTTGAGAACCTTCTCATTGCAACATATATCCATTTTGGAATCATTAAATAGCTAAAATTAGTTTGTAAACAGAGCTGTGTTGTTGTGTTTCCTTGCACCCTTTTGGAGGGTGGAGACACACATTAACATGTCAAAGCCAACATTTACATCTGCAGTTTCTGTTGGCTAATGTGTGGTTGTTGTTCTCAGGTTTCAGCTGCAGATCACCACCAGTAGGTTAGGGTGGGTGAGGGGTGGAGTTAACAATCCATTGTTCACACCCCTTACCTGACTGCCAGTAGTGTGACAAACTTTGAGAGCCTTAATGGGGCTAAGTGGACATGGGTTAGAACTGGTCTACTATGCCTGGGTCCCTTATGGGTTATGTGTGGGCTAAGTGGGCATGGTTTAGAACTGGTCAACCATGCCTGGGTTGACCAGGCTAGCCTGGGTCCCTTATGGGTTATGTGTGGGCATGGGTTATAACTGGTCACGCATGTCTGGGTCCTTATGGGCTAAGTGGGCATGGTTTAGAACTGGTCAACTATGCCTGGGTCCCTTATGGGTTATGTGTGGGCTGAGTGGGCATGGTTTAGAACTGGTCAGCTATGCCTGGGTCCCTTATGGGTTATGTGTGGGCTGAGTGGGCATGGGTTATAACTGGTCACACATGTCTGGGTCCCTTATGGGCTAAGTGGGCATGGTTTAGAACTGGTCAACTATGCCTGGGTCCCTTATGTGTTATGTGTGGGCTAAGTGGGCATGGTTTAGAACTGGTCAGCTATGCCTGGGTCCCTTATGGGTTATGTGTGGGCTGAGTGGGCATGGGTTATAACTGGTCACGCATGTCTGGGTCCCTTATGGGCTAAGTGGGCATGGTTTAGAACTGGTCAACTATGCCTGGGTCCCTTATGTGTTATGTGTGGGCTAAGTGGGCATGGTTTAGAACTGGTCAGCTATTCCTGGGTCCCTTATGGGTTATGTGTGGGCTAAGTGGGCATGGGTTAGAACTGGTCAACCATGCCTGGGTCCCTTATGGGTTATGTGTGGGCTAAGTGAGCATGGGTTGGAACTGATCATGCGTGTCTGGGACAAACTTTGAGAGCATTTTACTCATTCAAATAAGCATATCTTCTTCAAATATATTCAGATTTCAATGAATGACATGTCATTTGAAAGCTTATATTCTGTACTTTCATGATCTGCAAAAAGCTGAAAAAAGACCAATGCAGATATAAGGACCTTTTCTCCAGCATCGGTCACATATATTGTTTTACTTGTTTTATTTTAATTTTTGCGCTATACAATATTTTATCAGTTCCAGCAGACTTTTTTTTCTCAGAGTGACTCTGAGTGCCAAAGTTAACGTTTTGAAGAGTTTGGATCTAATTGTATGGAGTGGGTTATACCCTTTATTTTAATTTATATATTATATATATATTTTTCTTCTTCTTTTAAACACGTTTTTGTAAACACAATTTGTGTATATGTTCTTTTTAGTTTTAATCAATTTTAAACCATTACAATACAATAAACTTTATTAATTTTGTTACATTGTCTGAAATTGTTTTTTTCTATCTTTTTCCATAATGGTTAACTCATATGCTGCCATTTAACAATACCTTCGTACTCTTTAACTGCCATTCGTCTCCATAGACTTCCATGTAATTCATAGTGCACGGATCATGCACACCCATGCCTAGATAATGCACCACGTGTGTCCACATTGCTCACAGCTTTCAAACAAAAAAATCCGAATGGAAATCCGTTCAGGCATTCATGAGATAGCAGCCATTATGTTTTACACTGTTGTGAGCTTGGAGGTCTGCTACCTGAGTTGTATGGGGGTTGTATGGGGGTTAAACAAGCAATTTCGCGATCGCTATCATGCCTACTAACGTTTTTGGGGTCCAAAAAAAATTAAAAAAAAAAAAAAAAAAAAAAAAAAAAAACTTTTTTTTTTTTTTTTTTTTTTTTTTTCACGGGATTCACGGGCGTGGCAGGGTGGGACAACGGGATTTTTAAGGGATTCACGTTTTTGGCAGTTAATGAGTTAAATTGAAATTTGCTAAACTTAAGTCACCTTTTGCATCTTAATGGAAGTTATTGTTGTTGTAATTATCTTAACTAAAGCCTAAAGCAAGTAGCCCCCATTAGCAGCAATGAAGAGAATAACACCGATTTAGAAATAAGAGCCACGGAGGGAATATCCAGTGATTACCGATGCTGCCAGGGGCCCAGGGCTGGAGAGCCAGCCGCACTTTGGCACTCGCCCCTCCTGGAGACTCAGTTCACTGCAACCAGCATGCGTCCATCAAGGAACTTCATCCCTATGGAAGGAATGGGCCTACTGTGAGTAGCAGCTGTCTACACTCATTGGTAAGTGTTGGAATTTAGCTGGCATTTGTTTTCCTGCTGTTTTAATTTGTCATGTCTGAGACAGATGCGTAGGCTATTTTAGGCTACAGAATGATGGTGAACTTAGTGAAGTGAAAGCTTGAGAGTGAGTGAATGGCA
Source organism: Nannobrachium achirus (assembly GCF_963921795.1). Taxonomy (NCBI): domain Eukaryota; kingdom Metazoa; phylum Chordata; class Actinopteri; order Myctophiformes; family Myctophidae; genus Nannobrachium; species Nannobrachium achirus. The sequence goes on along the minus strand of NC_137819.1, from coordinate 65,632,393 downwards.
AGAGAGCTGTGTGACCCACCTAGCTGTGACACTAGAGCGCATCTAATTCGTTTTCCCCAGACAGGATTTTTTAATGTTGATTGACTTATGTTGTTTAAACTGCTCTGTTGTAGTCTGGTGGCATTAGTTGGCAAACTTGGCATTTAAAAGTCAGGGGACGGAACATTGCATTCAGATGACAGTAGCCGCACACTGCTGCCAGTGTTGCCAGGTCTGCTTATAATAAGTGACTTTGGGCTTGTTTTCCTGTAAAGTCACTTGAAAACATGCATAGTTGTGGGTTGCTTTTTAAGTTTGTTTCTGAAGTGTACTTGCTTTCAAGATTCTCTTTTTAAAATAGCTGATGTAATAGAGCGGTGGTGAAAATGGATGCTTCTTTTGGGCTTTTTTCATTGACTTGTTTGCTTGTTTTACTAACAGAATATAAATGTAACAACACTCAGTGAGAGAAAACAAACGCATTGCATATTTTGCTTTTTGATTGGTTGGTTGATTTAATTCATTCAGTTTGCAGATTGTACACGATTGTACACTTTACTTAAATCTATTTAAACGGCAGTAACGGCAGCTATTGTGTTCAGACAGTTTTGTCTAGTTTATTCAACTGCGGGTACACAGCACAGGAGACGTTCATATGAATGCATGGTGCTGCTGGTAGTGTTCGAGAGCAGTGGTTCTCAACCTGTGGGTCATGACCCCCAGGGGGGTCCCCAAATTATTTTGGGGGGTCCCCAGATGGTTAACTTAATGTACAACACTGTTTTATCACTGTTGCTCAACAGTGAAAATGTAAAGACTTTAATACCTTTTTAAATTGTGAAAATAGCAGATCTACATGCTCGCACTGTGAGGCGTTGCATGTGAGCATATAGAACCGTGTTAAAATATGATTATTTTTGGGGTTGCTGCCTGAAACACTGCTCTAGTGTGCATGCTCAAGAACTGTAGCTTCACTACAGGCTGCACACTGCCTTTCTGTTGTCGACCTTTAGCCCATATAGGCTTATTTGGGTTTCTAACTGGGGTCTACACAAGAAATCTCACATGTGTGCCACCTGTGTTTGCATATATGGGCTTGAACTGGGATCTGAATAGGCCTTACGTGGGTTCCAGCTGGGAAACCACTTGGAGCCCTTAATGGGCTATCACAAGTGTGGCCTACATGGGGCACATATATTTTTCCCAGCTGGAACCCACTTAAGGCCCACTCAGATCCCAGTTCGGGTCCATATAGGCAAACATAGTTGGTGCCCACATGGTTCCCAGATACAATTTCCCATTTGGAACCCACCTGAGACCCAGTCAAAAACCCAGGTAAGCCCATATGGGCTAACCCAGGTGTGCCCCTCGCAGCAAAACCAGATGGAACCCAAAATGGGCAAACCCAAGTGTGGCCTACATGGGGCACTTATAGTTTGCCCAGCTGGAACCCACTTAAGGCCCACTCAGATCCCAGTTCGGGTCCATATAGGCAAACACAGTTGGTGCCCACATGGTTCCCAGATACAATTTCCCGTTTGGAACCCACCTGAGACCCAGTCAAAAACCCAGGTAAGCCCATATGGGCTAACCCAGGTGTGCCCCTCGCAGCAAAACCAGATGGAACCCAAAATGGGCAAACCCAATTGTGGCCTACATGGGGCACTTATAGTTTGCCCAGCTGGAACCCACTTAAGGCCCACTCAGATCCAAGTTCGGGTCAATATAGGAAAACACAGTTGGTGCCCACATGGTTCCCAGATACAATTTCCCATTTGGAACCCACCTGAGACCCAGTCAAAAACCCAGGTACGCCCATATGGGCTAACCCAGGTGTGCCCCTCGCAGCAAAACCAGATGGAACCTAAAATGGGCAAACCCAAGTGTGGCCTACATGGAGCACATATAGTTTGCCCAGCTGGAACCCACTTAAGGCCCACTCAGATCCCAGTCCGGGCCCATATAGGCAAACACAGGTGGAACCCACATGTTTCCCACATAAAATTGCCCATTTGGAACCCACCTGAGACCCAGTCAAAAACCCAGGTAAGCCCATATGGGCTACCCAGGTGTGGCCCTAGCAGCACCCAGGAGCAAAACCAGATGGAACCCAGAACCCGTGTAAATGGGCGAACCCAAGTGTGGCCCTCATGGGGTACCTATAGTTTGCCCAGCTGGAACCCACTTAAGGCCCACTCAGATCCCAGTTCGGGCCCATATAGGCAAACACAGGTGGTGCCCACATGGCTCCCGCATAAAATTGCCCATTTGGAACCCACCCGAGACCCAGTCAAAAACCCAGGTAAGCCCATATGGGCTACCCAGGTGTGCCCCTAGCAGCACCCAGGAGCAAAACCAGATGGAACCCAGAACCCGTGAACCCGTGTAAATGGGCAAACCCAAGTGTGGCCCTCATGGGGCACCTATAGTTTGCCCAGCTGGAACCCACTTAAGGCCCACTCAGATCCCAGTTCGGGCCCATATAGGCAAACACAGGTGGTGACCACATGGTTCCCGCATAAAATTGCCCATTTGGAACCCACCTGAGCCCAGTCATAAACCCAGGTAAGCCCATATGGGCTACCCAGGTGTGCCCCTAGCAGCACCCAGGAGCAAAACCAGATAGATCCCATGCCCAGATGCCATGTAAATAACATATCGGGCCGAGATGGAAATGTTGGCTGGGGGGTTTTTCGCGGGAAATTATGCATTTTTTTGTGTAAAAAACGGTTCGGTTCTACACGGCGGCAGAACCGTTTTGGGCTTAATATAATAGGGTCTTACCTTGGGTCAGGAGAAAGTAGTTCTTTCACAGTGAGACAAGAGTTACTATATCCTGATAGAGGTCTGTGTTTTGTAGAGGAAACTAAGCCAAAATGATCCTCTCCATGTCCACGTGATGTTTCAGGGCTACAACTTACAAGTAGCTGTTATAATATCTAGCTATGTCCATAGTATTGAAGAACTCCATGCTTAGTTTTATCAGATGTTTTCTCGACGTTCTATCTATTTACAATATCAACCGCGGCGTGTGTGGACTCAAGTGGAAACGTAATGACATGATGACATCACAGCTGAGCTGCATACATACGCTCTTGCCTCCATGGGGAGGAGGGCGGGCGGAGTGGAGTTGTGGAGTAGTATGTTTGCAAGGTGTCAGTCTAGCAGCCTAGTAGCAGGCGAGCGGCAATGTTTTTTTTTTCTCATCGTTGCACTTGTCGGCTCGGCGTTGCATGATGCCCCCGCAAAGTGCAGCCAGCTTGCCCCCCCCCCCCCCACACACACACACGCCACTGAGGGCGTATGAGAATGAACTTGTAGCCAATGAGAATGAGCATGAGGTTACAGACTGCTCTGTGGGAGTGTGAATTAATTTACTAGTTAATGAATGGAGAGGGGGGTCCGGGGAGATAGCAACAACGCATTCTGCCTTCCATATACTTACTTTGCCAAAGAACGTACAACTTTGGAGATATGAGGTTTCCAGCCGACAACGACGATATACTAGTGTTGTTGCTGCTCTTATACCACCATTATTACTGGGGTTGGTGGGGGCCAGACAGTAGCCCCCTGTGGGCTGCCTATTGCGGAACCCTGATATACAGTATAAAATAACTACCGCAGGCTCAATTTCTTTTGTCTAATAAAATATTCCGATCATTCCAGGGTCACATGCGGACCCACAGCGGGGAGAAGCCCTTCGTCTGCGCCTTCTGTCAGAAGGCCTTCAGTCTGAGGGAGAACCTGAGCGTGCACGTGAGAATGCACACGGGGGAGACGCCCTACGCTTGTACGTCGTGTGAGCAGCGCTTCAGGAGGAAGGAGAGCCTGAAGGCACACGTAGCGGCCAGCCATGCCCAGGTCACCATGGAGCTGGAGGCCAGCTGAGGAAGACATAATAAGACATAATAAAGCCATAATAAGAAATAATGTGTTGGTAATTAGAGCTAATATATTTTATTAGACAAACAAAGACAGAATAGTAGAAAGAGCGAATACATTCTCTGGCACCGTCACCTGCCGTGGAACTGCAGCGGCAGACACTGCCGCACGACCGCTAGTTCGACCAGCAGTCGCACTGCATCGCCGGCGATAGGACCAGCAGTCCCGCCAGTAGGCCCGGCGGCCGCCGCACGGACCGGCAGGTCCCGTAGCGGTAAACTGCCCGTCCGTGCGGTGGTGGCTGAGACAGAATAGCAGAAAGCGAATACATTATCTGGCACCGGCATCGCTGGTAACTGCCGCGGCAATGTATTCGCTCTTTCTACTATTCTGTCTGTTTCTGTATAAAAAAATAGATTAGCTCTAATTACCAACACATTATTTCTTATTATGGCTTTATTCTGTCTTATTATGTCTTAAAGTGTACTGTAAAAGAGGATGGGACCGCCATGGCTACACGGATCTGGAGATTTCTGAAGCTAGACATGCTTTTGTGCTGTTGGGCTTGCAGCCACATGAAGGGTTTCGGCTGTGAAACTGGATATTTTTTAAAACGGATAAATAAGTGAAGACATTGAAAAATATCCGTTTCACTGGATCCGTGTAGACTGGATCTCTTAAGACTTTACTGTGTGTGTGTGTGCTTGTCCCCCTAGTGGAGGTCTGGGGACTCAGATTATTTTAGACTTAGATATCTTTCTCGTGTGGACCTTGATATTTTTCTATGTGGATATCTGAAAAACCGGGATATATGAAAAATCCAGCTCCGTATAGCCATGGCCTATATTTTCACATTCACTCCAGAGGGCCACAATGCATATACAGTCAAACATAGCCGATCTACAAGCTCAAAACATGTCGCAGTGCGACATGTTTTGAGCTTGTAGATCTGCTATTTAACTCTTTTTGAATTGGAATCCTGAAAAGTAACAATTTGATTTAATTTCAAATGCATTTATATGTTCTCATGTTAACTTTATGAACTATATCAATAATCTATCAGTATTCCAATATTAACCTGCGGGCCGCATTCAGTGAGGGTGGGGGCCGCATGTGGCCCCCGGGCCGCCAGTTGCCCATGTATGATGTAGTTCAAACCCTGGGTAGTTCGAGCGGCGCGATTACATACAACGTGAATGCAAAGACGCCGCGCGACCGAGCGCTGCGCGACCTACAAGAACCGTCGCCTCGGTATCTTCGCCCCCAGTTGGAAAATCCAACTGAAGAGAGCTTCGCTCCTCCCCTACTGACAACTGACAATATAAACCCATTGAACACATGACATCACATCGAGGACTGGACATAACAATTACACGATTGTTGTGTGATATGATATAATCGCTATAATCAAAATATGCTCAAACCTTAAAAGGCAAATTCGTTTTTTTTTTCCTAGCCATTTTAACAATTGATTTCAGTGGGTGGGGTCATGCGTACAACTTAAGTGGCTAAATATGTATTTTTAGACACTGTAAGCCCATTCCCAAGATGCACCACAATCTTTCATGGGCAGGTGTGACTTATGAGGCTAGTGGTTTTACTGTAACTAGTAATAAAGAAATCACCAGCATATTGTGTCTAAAAATACATATTTGCCCACATTTAAATCTGAATCGTTTGGTTCCATTTGTACACTCAGAGTTACAGACCTGTAAGGGTCCATCTGGATGCAAGCACGCTTATATCTTCATGCCTTAAGGTGATATATTTACTCTTCTGTTTAATCTAGTATTGTACACAACACAGTTAGTGGTACTTTTAAGGAACGGTTCATCCCCAAACTAAACCATTTACCATGAGAGGGAGTGGGTTGTTGGCTCATTTACCACTGTTTCAGGGTTGTGGCACGAGGCGAAGCCGAGTGCCACACAACCCTAAAAACAGAGTCCATGAGCCAACTCAGGGTTGTTGACTGATTTACCAGTGTTTTAAGCCAATCAGAATCCGGTATCTGAACATGTGACCACAAAAAGTGGTAGAAATGACTTTTCCCATTGATTACCCATCCCAGGGAGACTTGAATTTATGGATTGTTCTGATAATTTGAGGAGGGAACCACTTAGGAATGCTACAAAACATAACATATATATCCACCAATTCAACTCTCCATGTGGTGAGTAATCAATAGAGAAAAAAAGGGGGAAAAAGTTCTATTTATTTTGGATGAACTATATCCGTTTAATTCCCCTGGAATCTACCTTATTGCCTTTTCTTTCTTTTTATTATTAGTAAGCCTATTATGTTTTTATTGTTCTAATGTTTTGTCTGTGTTTTAACCAGCATGGTCGAACCCACTAGTTGTCACATTTCGCTCAAGGACAAGGAAAAATGGGACTCGTTGTGAGCTTGTAGATCAGCTAATTCAGAGAGCATCTTCCACAAAACCATAATTAATGGTTTCTGATCATTCATAATAAAAGCCAAAGATTTCTCAACTGAATGGCTGGCTGTGTGTACTGTATACAGTTAGGAACTATCCACCTGTTTCAGCAAGACTTTACTGTAGCATTATCTGCGGGATACTTCCGGTTAACAGCAGACATTATTTGAAAATTGTATTTCAAATGATCTTTCATTTATCATTTTAAGTTTTTCATAGAATGAGCACATCATGTAGATTAAATGTAAATGCTATTGCATTTGTCTAAGAAGATGTGTTAATTTCCTGAAAATGTAAAAGCATTTATCTTATTTCAATAGAATTTCTGAATTTGTAATTTCATTCGATTTATGGCAGCTATTCACTTCCTTAGTCCCAAGATCCGTGGGGTCGGTGGTTCGAATCCCGGCTCCTCCTCCTGTCCACATGTGGAAGTGTCCTTGGGCAAGACACTGAACCCCACATTGCCTCCAGTGAGTGGGTCGGTACAAGACACTGAACCCCACATTGCCTCCAGTGAGTGGGTCGGTACAAGACACTGAACCCCACATTGCCTCCAGTGAGTGGGTCGGTACAAGACACTGAACCCCACATTGCCTCCAGTGAGTGGGTCGGTACAAGACACTGAACCCCACATTGCCTCCAGTGAGTGGGTCGGTACAAGACACTGAACCCCACATTGCCTCCAGTGAGTGGGTCGGTACAAGACACTGAACCCCACATTGCCTCCAGTGAGTGGGTCGGTACAAGACACTGAACCCCACATTGCCTCCAGTGAGTGGGTCGGTGTCAGCTTTGCCACCGTTGGTGTGTGAATGTGGGAGGTGAGGACGCTGGTGTTGACTGTTCACCGCTTCACCTCCCAACATACAGTATGAATGAATGGACCGTTGGAAAGAGCTTAGAAAAGCACTATAAAAATGCAATTCATTATTATTAATATTATGTATTGACACTTCCTACAACAGTATGTCTGCTGTGTGTGCTGTTAAGGGCAGTTGCTGTTAGAATTGCTGTTTTGGACAGTCGGGTTGCTGTTTTGGACAGTCGGGTTGCTGTGATAATACCTGCGTCACTCAAATCCTACTCATGTTCATTCACTGTAAATAAAGTGTTTATGTTTAACAAAACAACATGTTTTCTTTTATTATTGCTGACTCCAAACTTTCAGCTGTTGTGTCAGTGAGTCGAGAACAACAAGCAACGCCCCAACAAAATCACTCTCTGAGTGTCCATAGTCAACCTGTGGGTCGAGACCCCAGAGAGGTCCCCAAATGATTTTGAAGGATGACAGTGAAGTTAGAATTCAAGGAATTGAGACCTTTTGAAATCCCTCAAGAAAGGAAATAAAAAATAAATAGCATGACTGCATCAATAGTATAATCAACCATACTATAAAAAACTGTTCAAACATTAGCCAAATTGTAAAAAAAAAGAAAAGACAAACATTTTGGAAATAGATGATCAACAAGCTCAAAAGTTGTCACAACGCTCAAAAAGCTTTTATTGGCGACCCATGCAATGTTGAGGTAACAGTAGCAAGGGCTGTAGACAGTCACACAGCACTTTATCAGATAGTTACTTAAATCAATTGAATTGAATAATTTTGCTTATAAATGCCTGACCTCATATCACTTTATTAAAGAAAAACACATTATTTGATAACTTTTCATCGTACCCCTAGAAGTATTTGTGTGCTAGTAGATTTTTCAACTTAGGAGCAGAAACTTGCTACTTAGGAAAATGCTAAGCGTCAAGCCCTGACCATAATAGAGATAACAGGCCAAACGATGATATTTTTGTAAATTACTGTAAGAAATGCAGATGTTTAACACTAGTTTTACTCCCAGGGGTCCTTGAAGGTGTTCCAGGGGGTTCCCAGTCAAATGATAGTTATGGATAGGATTGTATGACCAAAAATATATATATATATATATTTTTCTATTTTAAAAAAAAAGAAGCTGTTATCAAATGGGGGTCTGTGCACTGGTCCATCTCAGACTGGGGGGGTTCCTGGTTCGATTGTCGGCTCCTCTTGGCTAAGTGTGGAAGAGTCCTTGATCAAGACTCTGAACCCCTAACTGCTCCTGATGAGCAGGTTGGTGCCAAGCATGGTTTCCTCTGACATCGATGTGTGAATGGGTGAATGTGATGTACATTGTAATGTAAAGTGCTTTAGAGAAAAGTGCTACAGAAATGCAGGTAGTTAGCATTTAGTCCTTTGAAAGGGTCTTTTCCTCACACAGACAGCTAGGAGGAACAGAGTCAAGTTATTGATGAAGTGCATTCATATTAGTTTAGGTTACACACACTATTGATGAAGTGCATTCATATTAGTTTAGGTTACACACACTATTGATGAAGTGCATTCATAATAGTTTAGGTTACACACACTATTGATGAAGTACATTCATAATAGTTTAGGTTACACACACTATTGATGAAGTACATTCATAATAGTTTAGGTTACACACACTATTGAAGTACATTCATAATAGTTTAGGTTACACACACTATTGATGAAGTACATTCATAATAGTTTAGGTTACACACACTATTGATGAAGTACATTCATAATAGTTCAGGTTACACACACTATTGATGAAGTACATTCATAATAGTTTAGGTTACACACACTATTGATGAAGTACATTCATAATAGTTTAGGTTACACACACTATTGATGAAGTACATTCATATTAGTTTAGGTTACACACACTATTGATGAAGTACATTCATAATAGTTTAGGTTACACACACTATTGATGAAGTACATTCATAATAGTTTAGGTTACACACACTATTGATGAAGTGCATTCATAATAGTTTAGGTTACACACACTATTGATGAAGTACATTCATAATAGTTTAGGTTACACACACTATTGATGAAGTGCATTCATAATAGTTTAGGTTACATATTGATGAACAGTGTTGGGTGTAACAGTGTTCATATTAACAGCGTTACTTGTTTGGGTAACCGAGTAACCTAATGAGTTATTTTTACAATGTTGTAGTTAGTTACTAATTACTTTTTCCAAAGTTTACTTACTGTAGGTAAACTTCTGTATTATTAAGACCTGTATTTCCCTGTTCTTTATGTTGCCACAAAGTTAAGTGTTGTTTCTTAAATGAATGAGCTCGTCTGTGTCTCTGTCAGCGGTGACATAAATGCACAATTCATAGTTCCACTCACCTGTGTTACATGACAATCGGTGACCTATGCCTTCTTGCTCTAACCCAGTGTTTCTCAATCTTTTTTGATTATTGAATCCAAGTACCCCCTTTGCCCGACAACAACTCTTGCTGGGCCATAACTAGTGGTATATGATGTTATGATACCCCCTGCAGTACCTCCGCGTACCCCTAGGGGTTAGGGTTAACCCTATTGGTGAAAAGAGAACATCAACGTCAATGCAAATCAGCCATGTTGAAGCCCAGAACAGCTGCACAACACTCTGTGTTGGCTGCACTCTGGATTTTATGTTTATTAAACTTCCTCGCAGGCCGCTTTTAAAACTTTTAATTGTCAGTAACGGGAAAATGATCTAACAAGCTACTATTCTGAGAAGGTAACGCTGTAACGCAACTGATTACCTTTTTAATGGCAATAACGCTGTAATGTAACAAGTTACTTTTAAAAGTAACGATAGCCAACACTGGTGATTCACATTCATATGTAATAATCATCCTATAACTCAATGTACAACCATGATTCTCTCTCTCCTCTTCACTGCAATGCCTGGATAGTGTAGTCCTTGTTGATTCAGTTTAGTTTCTACAGTAATACTAAGAGACAAAACAACATGAATCAGTTTAGTTTCTACAGTAAGACTAGAGAGTAACAAAACAACATGAATCAGTTTAGTTTCTACAGAAAGACTAAGAGAGGAACAAAACAACATGAATCAGTTTAGTTTCTACAGAAAGACTAAGAGAGGAACAAAACAACATGAATCAGTTTAGTTTCTACAGAAAGACTAAGAGAGGAACAAAACAACATGAATCAGTTTAGTTTCTACAGAAGAGAGTAACAAAACAACATGAATCAGTTTAGTTTCTACAGTAAGACTAAGAGACAAAACAACATGAATCAGTTTAGTTTCTACAGTAAGGCTAAGAGAGTAACAAAACAACACAAGGCAAACTGTCCATGTAGATTGATTTATTACATAATTATTATATTCCATGTGGTGTAATGTTAAAGACAGGTAGCCTACTGCATGTCAATCAATAACATGGCATCAATCTTCACATCGCCTGTTACACCACAGGCAAAATGTGTGTTGTCAAATAACAGAGTCCACCCCAATGGCATAACTAAACATTACAATATTATATCTTCTTCTATTAAGTGCAAAGTGATATTTATTTTACACACACAAAGAAAAAGAAAAAAGAAAAGGAAAAGCAGAAACAATATCCTCTCAACATTAAACAGATGCAGTCACGACACCTGAACATGATCCATCTTTGTGGTGTATTGTATTGTATTCTGCATAGATACAGTAGGCCTACATTGTGTAGCCTAGTAGACACCTCTGTAGTTGGTATCGCCTGTACGTCTACAATGGTGGTCAGGGAAGTAAGGTGGTGTTGAATGAATGACATTCCTGAGAGTCTGTGTTTAAAACATTCCAAGAAATAAAGCCTCTTCGTAGCAGAACTCATCCTTCTACAATAGCAGGCTGTTACACCACCATCTTCATGTTACACCACCATCTGTTACACCACCATCTTCATGGTGGCTCTAAGTCTAAAGTGATGTGGGAATGGATTATTTTAATGGTGATACACCATGCATTTAAAAAGTATTTATGTCATATTGTTTATGTCCCAAAAACGTTTTTCAAAAGGTTTGAGGCTAAATTACCACTCCTGAATAGAGAGCCTCTCTCATTTCTGAATGGCTCTCAGAGCATTTCAGCTGCAGTATCACCTTTGGCCTGAACTGCGCCACCCCCCCAAAAAAATATTTTTGATTTTATTTTTATTTATTTTTTTGAAAAAAACAACTTTTTTGTGATGACGTCACAATCGGCAGCCAATCTGGATAGCCTGTTTTGAGAACCCGTGGGATACTTTTAACCTTCGCCTTCTCAAAACCAGGGAAAGACAACGGTCAGAAATGGGACTTTGTGACGATAGAAGGTGCTAGTGGGACCCCAAAAAAAGTTTTAAAATAGGAAAAGTGAAATTTCATGGTGTATCACCTTTAAGTCTCCACATTCCACAGCTGGTGTTTCTGCTATTAAAGCACCAGACAGCAGACATGGATAAAGAAGTGTATTAATGCTGATCTGAGACCAGTGTGTTTCTGCTAAGCAATAACAATATGTTGTGTTGCTTGTTTATTTATAAAGCACTTTACATTTGAAACCAGTAAGACGCCCTAAGGGCGAGAAGTGACTGTCAGGGCGCGCGGAAACAACATACTAACTTATTGCTCTATTAACCTATTAAACTTATTGCCCTATTACACTATTACCCTGTTACCTTATTACACTTATTACACCTATTCACCTATTACACTATTACACTTATTACACTATTACACTTATTGCCCTATTACACTATTACCCTGTTACCTTATTACACTTATTACACCTATTCACCTATTACACTATTACACTTATTTCACTATTACACTTATTGCTCTATTACACTATTACACTATTAAACTTAATGCCCGATTACACTATTACCCTGTTACCTTATTACACTTATTACACCTATTCACCTATTACACTATTACACTTATTTCACTATCACACTTATTGCCCTATTACACTATTACACTATTAAACTTATTGCCCTATTACACTATTACCCTATTATCTTATTATTAAACTTATTACACCTATTCACCTAATACACTTTTACACTTATTACACTATTCTACTTATTGCCCTATTACACTATTACACTATTAAACTTACTGCCCTATTAAACTATTACACTATTAAACGTATTGCCCTATTACACTATTACCCTATTACCCTATTATCTTATTAAACTTATTACACCTATTCACCTATTACACTATTACACTATTACACTTATTTCTCTATTACACTATTACACTATTAAACTTATTGCCCGATTACACTATTACCTTATTACCTTATTACACTTATTACACCTGTTCACCTATTACACTATTACACTTATTTCACTATCACACTTATTTAACTTTTACACATATTGCCCTATTACGCTATTAAACATATTGCCCTATTACCCTATTATTATCTTATTAAACTTATTACACCTATTCACCTATTACACTGCTGCTACTAGAGAGTGCTGTGTTAGCTTGACAGACAACTAGTGTAACAGCAAAGTGTGACGGACAAACTGTATTTTTATAGTAAACTGCTCCCTGACGGTCGCAACAAACCTCAAAGTCCTACAGTACATACAGTACATAATAATACAAAATAAAATAAAAAGTTGGCATGAAACAAAAAAGAGTGTTTAAAAAAAGATTAAAAAAGCAGGGTGGGCGGATCAAACCTCTCGGGGTTAAATCCTGAATGGCTAACTGAACACTTTGTTAAAAAGAGAAGTCTTTAGTCCTCTCTTAGAAACATGGACAGAACTGTGGAGCTCTCAGCTGATCTGGGAGGGAGTTCCACAGTAGAAGGGCAGCTGAGCAGAAGCTTTGGTCACCCATGGTGTGGAGCTTGGTGGGGTGGACTCTTGGAGGTGGTTTGTGTTTCCAGAGTGGAGGCTGTGAGTGGAGGTTTGAGGCTCTAGCAGTTCCTTCAGGTACAGGAGGGGGCTTTACTGTACCGTGGATTCATTGGTGGGTTGACAGGGAGATCTTTACTGTACCGTGGATTCATTGGTGGGTTGACAGGGAGATCTTTACTGTACCGTGGATTCATTGGTGGGTTGACAGAGAGATCTTTACTGTACCGTGGATTCATTGGTGGGTTGACAGAGAGATCTTTACTGTACCGTGGATTCATTGGTGGGTTGACAGGGAGATCTTTACTGTACCGTGGATTCATTGGTGGGTTGACAGGGAGATCTTTACTGTACCGTGGATTCATTGGTGGGTTGACAGGGAGATCTTTACTGTACCGTGGATTCATTGGTGGGTTGACAGGGAGATCTTTACTGTACCGTGGATTCATTGGTGGGTTGACAGAGAGATCTTTACTGTACCGTGGATTCATTGGTGGGTTGACAGGGAGATCTTTACTGTACCGTGGATTCATTGGTGGGTTGACAGAGAGATCTTTACTGTACCGTGGATTCATTGGTGGGTTGACAGAGAGATCTTTACTGTACCGTGGATTCATTGGTGGGTTGACAGGGAGATCTTTACTGTACCGTGGATTCATTGGTGGGTTGACAGGGAGATCTTGCATTCTGTCTGGGAGGAGATGGGAAGCCAAGCCAGCGCAGTGAGCAGAGGGTGGGTGTGATGCACTCGTACATATGAACTCTCATCAGGATCCTAGCAGCGCTGTTCTGGTTGTATGAGGAGCTATTGAAGGCTCTTGCTTGGGATGCCGATGAGAAGTGCATTGATTGATTGATTGATTGATTGATTGATTGATTGAAGAATGTATTATAAGTTTAGACTATTCACAAGTCTCGAGCAGCAGCCGCCTGTAGGTGACTTTTCAGATCAATGTTGAAGGAGGTTATAGGGATTTACTCTCCTTTAGGGCTTGCAGGAAGGCGTTCCACATGTTAGTGGTGTAGCAGGAGAACGGTAGGGTGTTCCACATGTTAGTGGTGTAGCAGGAGAACAGTAGGGTGTTCCACATGTTAATGGTGTAGCAGGAGAACAGTAGGGTGTTCCACATGTTAGTGGTGTAGCAGGAGAACAGTAGGGTGTTCCACATGTTAGTGGTGTAGCAGGAGAACAGTAGGGTGTTCCACATGTTAGTGGTGTAGCAGGAGAACAGTAGGGTGTTCCACATGTTAGTGGTGTAGCAGGAGAACAGTAGGGTGTTCCACATGTTAGTGGTGTAGCAGGAGAACAGTAGGGTGTTCCACATGTTAATGGTGTAGCAGGAGAACAGTAGGGTGTTCCACATGTTAGTGGTGTAGCAGGAGAACAGTAGGGTGTTCCACATGTTAGTGGTGTAGCAGGAGAACAGTAGGGTGTTCCACATGGGGCGGCATAGCTCAGGGGTAGAGAAACTGGTATTAGAGCACGAAGGGTATAAATCCCGAAGGGTTCCCAGTTCGAATCCGGGCTCCCCCTGAGTTAATGTCGAAGGGTCCTTGGGCAAGACTCTGAACCCCTAATTGCCTCCGGTGAGTAGGTTGGTGCCTTGCATGGCTTCCTCCGCCACCGGTGTATGAATGTGTGTGTGAATGGGTGAATGTAATGCACAATCTATGTAAAGCGCTTTGGATTAAAAGCGCTATATAAATGCACCATTTACCATTTACCATTTACATGTTAGTGGTGTAGCAGGAGAACGGTAGGGTGTTCCACATGTTAGTGGTGTAGCAGGAGAACAGTAGGGTGTTCCACATGTTACTGGTGTAGCAGGAGAACGAATTTGAGCCTTTTTTAGAGCCAAATCTGTGTTGAACGTGATTAGTGGAGCTGCCTCTGGTGTTGTAGTTGCATTGCAGTCCAGCCTGGAGGAGACAAAGGCGTTTTCAGCATCAGGCAGAGTGAGGATGGGACACCTGGGACCTGTCTGGCTATATTTAGCACTAGTTAGTTCTAGTAGTTACTGTGAGGGTGGGACAGAGTCTGGTTATATTCCTGAGTTAGTACTAGTTAGTTCTAGTAGTTACTAGAGTGAGGGTGGGACAGAGTCTGGTTATATTCCTGAGTTAGCACTAGTTAGTTCTAGTAGTTACTAGAGTGAGGATGGGACAGAGTCTGGTTATATTCCTGAGGTGGAGGAGGCATGTTTTGAAAAGGTTTTCGTTGTGCGCCTCATCTTTGAGGTGAGGGTCCATTTTAACATCCAGGTTAGGGTGGGGGTCCATTTTAACACCCAGGTTAGGTGTGGGGGTCCATTTTAACACCCAGGTTAGGTGTGGGGGTCCATTTTAACATCCAGGTTAGGTGTGGGGGTCCATTTTAACACCCAGGTTAGGGTGGGGGTCCATTTTAACACCCAGGTTAGGTGTGGGGGTCCATTTTAACACCCAGGTTAGGGTGGGGGTCCATTTTAACACCCAGGTTAGGTGTGGGGGTCCATTTTAACACCCAGGTTAGGTGTGGGGGTCCATTTTAACACCCAGGTTGGTGACAGCAGATGAAAGGGGAGTCCTGACCAGAGAAGGTGATGCTTGTGTTGGGGGTTGATTGAACGTGGTGTGAGGCACAGATGAGAATGACCTCTAGCTGTTTGGGAGATGTTGAGTTGCAAAAGGTTTTGTTTCATCCACGCCTCCATCTCCTCCAGGCAGATGGTGAGTGTGGATGAAGGTGGAGATGAAGGTGACAGGGATGACGGGGGGGGGAGTGGGGGGTTTCTTTCCCAGGTTGTGTTTTTTGGTCAAAACAAACGTTTTCTTCAGACCCCAACTAAAGAACGTTGACTAATCTTCAGACCCCAACTAAAGAACGTTGACTAATCTTCAGACCCCAACTAAAGAACGTTGACTAATCTTCAGACCCCAACTAAAGAACGTTGACTAATCGTGGATACAATTAAAATGTTCCGGGTGAAAGAAAAGATGACGCTCCGCCCTGGCCATGTGCTTCTTGTTTACATCCTGGTCACATGGTGCGGTCCTGTTGCCGGGGAAAATAAGGTAAAACCACTGAAAAGTCCTTTCAGAGGCTGATTCATTCATTAATACCTGGCAGTTGATGTTTTAAAAGGCTTACCCAGGTGTTAAATAAGTAAACCCATGAATAACACTTTCTTGCACATAATGTATGTTATACATAATGTACTCATTACAAGTAGATATCTTGTAGTGAACTAGAAGTCCGTCCAGAGATCGTGCCCACATTGTCTAAATTCGGGTGCCCACTCGTCCAGGTGCTCAGTTGTCAAGGTGCCCGCATGTCCCTCATGCCCACATGTCCTTAGTGGCCATAGGTCCCAAGTTGAAGCCAGATGGTGTTAGTGCCCAGCTGTTGTCCAAGTGCTCACCTTTCCAGGTGCCTACATGTCCCTAGTGCCCACATGGTTTTGGTGGCCAGTTTGTCGGGTACTATCTACTGTATATCTTAAAAAAAGGGGAAAAAATGCATTTTGTGATTATGAGAAGTGGAGAGACATGTGAAGGTGAAAAAATAGATGGTTGCCGAGGCAGAAGCATTATAGATTTTAGATCTTTTTTTTTTTTTTTTTTTAGACTGAACAACCGGTGAACCTACACATAGCTTCATTAGATAAGAACCATCGCCACCAAGGCGGCCACCAAGGCGAAAGCCACCAAGGCTAATGTATGGTTGGGATTTCTGAACATATTGGTGCAACATGTCATCCACCATGTCTCTTCTCTTCCTTCTTCTATCTCACATGTTCTCTCTGCTGGTATGTTTTTGCCCTTTTCCAGTAAGTTCAGGTTGTCTTCCTTCACTGAACACAGTGTGTGTCTTTCCTCTAGCTCTTTCATCTCTCTGTTCTTCTCCTCCAGTTGTCTCTCAAGCTCTCTCTGTATCTTTGTCTTCGAGGTCATGATGTTGACGATCTCAGGCAGGATAATCTTCATCAGGTGTGTCTCTGCTTCCACCCAGGCATCTCCTTTATAGATCTCTCTCATCTCCTCCATTTCCTGTCCGTGTCTCTCCTCCATCTCTCTCTTCTCTCTCTCTCTCTCCTCTTTAAACTTCTCCAGCTTTCTCTCCATCTCCTCTCTTCTCTCAGACTCCCTCTTCAGCTCTTGTTGCAGCTCTGTTTTCTTCCCTTCATCCCTCTCCTCCCTAATCTGTTTCTCCAGTTCAGCCTGTTGGATCTTAATCTCATTGATTTTTCCCTTAAGCTCTTGGATGGTTTCCTCTTTCGCCTTCAGACATTCCTTAAGCTCCTCCATATCATCTCTGTCCCTCAGAATCGTCTTTTCCACCTGGGTTTCTGTCTCCTGGTAGGTGCTGTACCATTCATGCAGGAGTTCACTAAGGCTAGGGTCCAGCTGTCGAATGATGTCAATCATTTCTGAACTTGCCTTGTCTCCCTTTCTCCTCACCATGTCAATAATTTCCCGTGCTTTTTCTGCCCTGTTTTTTTCCCCTCTGACTGACTCCATTTCATCATCATTGATCGTTTTCTTTGTCAAAAGTCTGTCCATTAGAGAATTCAGGAAGGGCACTGAGACACTGTCAATGAACTCAGCCCTCACAGTCTTCAGGTATTTCCCTGCTTCCTCAATCTTTATCTTCAGAATTGGCTTAGCCGTGGAAGAACCTTGAAGACAAAATAGAGGCTTGGTTTTAATATTCGTGGTGTTGATCTTCTCCAGTTCTCTCTCTCTATCCTGCAGTTGAACTGTGAGCTCCTCTACAACGTTTCTCTGACCCTCCAGGTCCTGTGTCAGTTTATGTTGCTGACTCTTGCTCTTCTCCACCTGTTTGGTAGTGTTCTCCAGTTCATGCTCTCTTTCTTTCAGTTGAACTGTGAGCTTCTCCACTTGGTTGTTCAGAACTTGCTGGTCTTGGATCAGTTGCTGTTGATATCTCTTGCTCTTCTCCACCGTGTTCTGCAGTTCTCTCTCTCTTTGCTTCAGTAGTTGGTCTTTCTCTCCTATTCTCCTATCTCTGTCTATCAGTGTCTGGTTGATCTTCTCCAGTTCGCTCTCTCTTGACTGCAGTTGAACTTTAAGCTCCTCTACTTGGTTTCTCAAGTCATCCAGGTCCCGTGTCAGTTCATGTTGCTGGTTGGTGCTCTTCTCCACCTGTTTGATCGTGTTCTCCAGTTCACACTCTCTTTCTTTCAGTTGAACTGTGAGCTTCTCTACTACGTTTCTCTGACCCTCCAGGTCCTGTGTCAGTCTATGTTGCTGACTCTTGCTCTTCTCCATCTGTTTGGTTATGTTCTCCAGTTCACTTTCTCTTTCCTTAAGTTGAACTGTGAGCTTTTCTACGTGGGTGCGTAGGTCCTGCAGGTCCTGGATCAGTTTAGTTTGCTGTATCTTGTCCTTCTCCACCTCTTTGGTAGTGTTCTCCAGTTCACTCTCTCTTTGCATCAGTTGAACTGTGAGCTTCTCTACTTGGTTGTTCAGATCTTGCTGGTCTTGGATCAGTTGCTGTTGATATTGTTTGCTCTTCTCCACCTCTTTGGTAGTGCTCTGCATTTCCCTTTCTCTTTGATTCAGTATTTGGTCTTTCTCTCCTATTCTCCTATCTCTGTCTATCAGTGTCTGGTTGACCTTCTCCAGTTCGCTCTCTCTTGACTGCAGTTGAACTTTAAGCTCCTCTACTTGGTTTCTCAAGTCCTCCAGGTCCTGTGTCAGTTCATGTTGTTGGTTGGTGCTCTTCTTCATCTGTTTGATGGTGTTCTCCAGTTCACTCTCTCTTTCTTTCAGTTGAACTGTGAGCTTCTCTACTTGGTTGTTCAGAACTTGCTGGTCTCGGATCAGTTGCTGTTGATATCTCTGGCTCTTCTCCACCTCTTTGGTGGTGTTCTGCAGTTCCCTCTCTCTTTGCTTCAGTAGTTGGTCTTTCTCTCCTATTCTCCTATCTCTGTCTATCAGTGTCTGGTTGATCTTCTCCAGTTTTCTCTCTCTTGACTGCAGTTGAGTTGTGAGCTCGTCTACTACATTCCTCCGATCCTCCAGGTCCTGTGTCAGTTTATGTTGCTGACTCTTGCTCTTCTCCACCTGTTTGATCGTGTTCTCCAGTTCACTCTGTCTTTCCTGAAGTTGGACTGTGAGCTTTTCTACTTGGGTGCGTAGGTCCGGGGTCAGGTTCGGTTGCAGTTTTCGAGTCAGTAGAACCTCTTTTACAGAACAAAGAGATAGAACAAATATGTTAACAGACATTGTAATAATGTCTGTCTGTGTGTGTGTGTGTGTGTGTGTGTGTGTGTGTGTGTGTGTGTGTGTGTGTGTGTGTGTGTGTGTGTTACAGCTTTCAAACAGCTGAAGATTAGGGACATATTTGACCACATGGCACAATTTGACATTGTCATGGGGCATGCTGACATGGGAACATGAAGATTTACTATTCTGTCCCTGTCGGGACTCAAGTCCACCTCTCTGTAACAAGGAGACTCCCTGTAATGAAGAGACTGTGTAATAAGGCAACACAGTCTCACTGCCTGGGAGTCATATTCTGACGTATGGGCAGAACGGCGCTGAGTCACATTCTGACTCCCCACCAGTCACCGTTTGACTAAAGGGACGACCGACGGCGGTCACGTGCTGTCCGTGGGTTCCCATTGACACAATAGAAATACACAACGTGAGTTAAAATACATGATTGATTGCATTATATAACACACCTTGCCACCCAGATAACACTGAAAAATATTCTGAGCATTTTCATACCAGGCTGGTAACTCTCTGATTTATACTGGATGAGAACTAGAGCTCTGAAGTTGTTATATTTTACTTTCAAATTGCTTCCGCATTCCTTGTGTACGTGCTGACGTCATTAGCAGAGGTGGAAAAAGTACTCACATTTTCTACTAAAGTAAAAGTATCAATACTTTGAAAATAGCAGATCTAGCAGCTCACAACGCGTCGTTGTGAGCTTGTAGATCGGCTATTTTAGAATAGTCACGGTAGAGTAGAATAAAAGTATTTGCATTTGGAAATACTCAAGTAAAGTAGCCTACAAATACCTCAAGACTGTACTTAAGTACAGTACTTAAGTAAAAGTACTTAGTTACTTTACACCACTGGTCTGCCAAAATTATTTAATAAACTATCATCCATCCATCTATCTATCTGTCTGTCTATATACATATACTCTACATGTCAATATCTATATATCTATTGGTCCATCTATTGATCTACCGATCTATATCTGTGCGCTTATCTAGCAATGAATAAATCATATTTATTGTCCTAGATAATGTAATGGCGAGAGTACAAGACAAGTGCTCCCACAGATTCACGCATCCACATCCGTTTTTTGTTTCCGCCTCAATAACACGTTTTGTTTAGTGCTTTAATACATTTATTTAGTTTCCATAATTTGCGTTTCATTATTTATATCGAATGTTATCGGAGTTCGTCCATCACGTTGTTGTTATCTATGTTATTTTAATTATTATTATAGATTTCGCCTCTGATTGAATGACGTACTTCCTTCCATGACGCAATGCATCTTGGGAGTTGTTGTTCTGAACGCATCCATCTGGCTCCAGACGTAAGCTTGTTGGATTTTTTTCTGCAGCAGCAGGTATGTCATAATAACCTTTGAATACATGTTTTGTCTTTACCACAACATGACAGAATAGGCCAGGCCACGGCGTTATTGTTAACGTTGGGACGTTGCTGGTTCTGTACTTTGCTTACTAGGAGGATTAGATAAACAAAGCTACCATTAGCCGACATGCTAATCCAACATACAGTCTGGATCATTGAATGGTTCTCAAAGTGCGGTCCGGGCCGGTTCAAGGACTCCGGGGACCCCCAGGAAGTTTCAGGGGGTCCCCAGCTAAATAAGGGAATAGGAAACCAAATGGACCCTTATGGGGGAGCACTTGTCTTGTACTCTCGCCATTACATTATCTAGGACAATAAAATATTATTAATTCATTGCTAGATGAGCGCACAGATATAGATCGGTAGATCAATAGATGGATCAATAGATATATAGATATTGACATGAAGAGTGTATGTATAGGCCTATAGACAGACAGATAGATAGATGGATGGATGATAGTTTATTAAATCATTTTGGCAGACCAGTGGTGTAAAGTAACTAAGTACTTTTACTTAAGTACTGTACTTAACTACAGTTTTGACTGAGGTATTTGTACTTTACTTGAGTATTTCCAAATGCAAATACTTTTATTCTACTCCACTACATCTGGGATCCAAATGTTGTACTTTTACTCCACTACATTTATTTGAAAAGTATATAGCCTATAGGTTACTATAGTTACTTTGCTGATATAAATTATAATAAAACATACATATACCACTTTAGCCCTATTTTATACCGTGACTATTCTAAAATAGCCGATCTACAAGCTCACAACGACGCGTTGTGAGCTGCTAGATCTGCTATTTTCAAAGTATTGATACTTTTACTTTAGTAGAAAATGTGAGTACTTTTTCCACCTCTGCTAATGACGTCAGCACGTACACAAGGAATGCGGAAGCAATTTGAAAGTAAAATATAACAACTTCAGAGCTCTAGTTCTCATCCAGTATAAATCAGAGAGTTACCAGCCTGGTATGAAAATGCTCAGAATATTTTTCAGTGTTATCTGGGTGGCAAGGTGTGTTATATAATGCAATCAATCATGTATTTTAACTCACGTTGTGTATTTCTATTGTGTCAATGGGAACCCACGGACAGCACGTGACCGCCGTCGGTCGTCCCTTTAGTCAAACGGTGACTGGTGGGGAGTCAGAATGTGACTCAGCGCCGTTCTGCCCATACGTCAGAATATGACTCCCAGGCAGTGAGACTGTGTTGAATAAGGAGACTCTGGGTGGTGCATCTCTCTGTAAGGAGACTCTTTAGCAGAGTGGTCACCCTCTCTACGTCTCCAGACTTACATGGGATCAAGCTTGCATATTTATTTATTTTAAGTTGGCGTATTTAGAGCTGAATTATCAGTTCCCTCTGCGTGTTTGCTGTTTCTGCAACTGTGGACACAGTAATAGTATCACTATTGTCTTTATGTTTCATACCAACTCCATCTGACTATTAACTCTTTTACCGTTATGTACGTTAATCTTTGCCCCATTCTGGCAGTTTACTGTTGCCAATACGAACGTTTGAGCACTGTAAGCTGATGAGGGGTCGCGCGGGTGTGTACAGTAAAAACAGGTCCCGTAACGCTGCTCTCAAATCTCCACCACACGTCAACAATAATAGATGGCCAATTCACTTCCTCCACTGGCTGCCCCCTGCAATCAGTTTGGCTCGTGTACAGCCATAGAGCATCGCAGTGAGGTGTCAGTTTGGCTCGTGTACAGCCATAGAGCATCGCAGTGAGGTGTCAGTTTGGCTCGTGTACAGCCATAGAGCATCGTAGTGAGGTGTCAGTTTGGCTCGTGTACAGCCATAGAGCATCGTAGTGAGGTGTCAGTTTGGCTCGTGTACAGCCATAGAGCATCGTAGTGAGGTGTCAGTTTGGCTCGTGTACAGCCATAGAGCATCGCAGTGAGGTGTCAGTTTGGCTCGTGTACAGCTATAGAGCATCGCAGTGAGGTGTCAGTTTGGCTCGTGTACAGCCATAGAGCATCGCAGTGAGGTGTCAGTTTGGCTCGTGTACAGCCATAGAGCATCGCAGTGAGGTGTCAGTTTGGCTCGTGTACAGCCATAGAGCATCGCAGTGAGGTGTCAGTTTGGCTCGTGTACAGCCATAGAGCATCGCAGTGAGGTGTCAGTTTGGCTCGTGTACAGCCATAGAGCATCGCAGTGAGGTGTCAGTTTGGCTCGTGTACAGCTATAGAGCATCGCAGTGAGGTGTCGGAAGCAAACTCGCCATTCATTTTTACCATAGGGTTTTTCATTATCAGCCACAAAGTCGTAGCAATTCAATGTACACTTACCACTAGGCTGGTGGTTGTAAAATGGTTCTATATGCTCCTGTGGAACCCCCGAGTATTTATGCTATCACTCTAGTTTTGGTAAAAACATGTCTTATTAAAGATTGCACGGAGAAGAACTGCATTACCCATACTGCTAAACATGTACATCCCGTGAAATCGACGTCTGTGATTGGTGGAGATTCTTCTTCTTTTGTATATCTTGCGGTTCCCGCGAAAATAGCTACTGCCCCCTGTCTGCCCGGCAGATTATTGCACTTCAGCAGAACTCCGTGGGCGAGTGTCTTTCTTTTACAAATATGATGCACTGTGTTAAATATGACGATAAGAGCGTCCACAGAGATGACAATCACTACATGTCAGGCCATATGCTGGCCTGGATAACTAAACTTAGCGTGATTAAGGGATATATTTCAGGAAACAAGTGTCATTTGCAATGCATTCTGGGAGTGTAGTTTCCACAATTTTGAAAATAATGATGTACACAGTCTTGTACCCTGCCCTTTCTTTCAGCGTTCTAATTCATTGTTGCGTTAAAAAAATATATATAATATTGTCATGATTCCTCTCCAGCCGGCTTTGTCCAAGGCTTAAAAATGTTGAAATAAATACTTTATGAAATGTCTATGGAAGAAATTAATGGGGAAAATGCTTCCGACACCAGAGTGAAGACGGGGTGGGGCTTCAACTACGATGCTCTATAATTGTGAATTTAAAAAGATTTTGTTTGGAAATAATGCATAGATACTTTTCTATAACATTGCAAAGGTAAGCTGCTTTTTGATGGCAGTAGCACAAATAAATAAATAAATAAATAATAAGGCAGTAAAATAGTTAATTTATAACAAGGTAAGGTAAGGTAAAATGTATTTGTCCACAAGGGAAATTTGTCTTGGGCTTTCACCCCTGCTACAGCCACACACAAGACATCAGTGACACTACACCAGTAAGACTCCCTAATCGGGAGATAAGCGACCGTAGGTCACTTATCTCCACAAATAGGGCAAAAATGTGTTTTTCCAAAAACTTCCTGATCCATGTTGATGACATGAGTGTAGACATACTGTGTAGTGATTTTCGTGATTTTAGGGCAAAAACTGTAGGAGCAGTGGCCACAAATGTGTTTTAAAAATCGGCCTGTAGGTGGCGCTAGAAGAGGGCCATGTGAGAAATGAGGGGTGGGGTGTCCGCGTTGCCTTGGCGGACGAATAGGTACCGGCCCCGGCTCTCCCGGACGCTCCTAGCCCAAGTTACGGCATTTTATGTGAGCTGCAGTGGCAGGGGGTCCTCCACTGGGGGCGCCACCACTTTTGCATCCGTTCTGGAGCACCAGGAGTGGGTGGTCCCCGGGAATTCCCCGTGAGCAGCCCCGTTGGGGTGGTCATTTGGTAATTTTTGCACATGTGCTCATTTTTTACACTTGGGGGTCCCCGAGGGAGCTGGGGGTCCCTGGAGCTCTGGGGGTCCTTGGAGGTTGTAGTTTGGCAGGTAAGGAGTGTGTGTGCAAAAGGGGGCATGGATCGGGGCAACGGTTGCGGAGATATGAGCAGGGCAAAAGTGTGACGTGTGACGTGAGTCACGGAGGGAACTTTTTTTACACCAGGGGGTCCCCCAGGGACTTGGGGGTCCCTGGAGCTCCGGGGGTCCTTGGAGGTTGTAGTTTGGCAGGCAAGGAGTGTGTGTGCAAAAGCTGGCATGGATCGGGGCAACGGTTGCCGAGATATGAGCAGGGCAAAACGTGTGTGACGGACGGACGGACAGACGGACACCTGGTGGAGCTTTCTGTAGTAAGTGCGACCTACGGTCGCAATAATAGAAATACATGACACAACATTACACAAGTGTACAGTGATTAATCAATACTCTCAGTCAGTGCTGTTTCAGAGCGTCGTTCAATAATTTAGTGGACACGGGTACAAATTATTTTTTAAACCTAATGTACTTCTATTTAGGTTCACTGTACCTTCTTCCAGAAGGTAGAAGTACAAACTTCCCATGTAACACATGAATAGCATCACCAAGTATTTTCTGAGCCTGCCTTAGTGCCGACTGCTCGTAAATAGACTGCAGAGAGGGGAGTTGTCTTACTCCTATGATCTTCCCTGCAGTCTGAACCAATCTCAACAATTTGGACCTCAGTTGCAGAGATTACCAAACCAAACTGTGAGGCCAAATCTAACCAGGCTCTCCAAGACTGCCCGGTAGAACACTAACATTAACTTTTGGTCAACACCTCAGACGGCGGAGGAAGTGTAGTCTTTGCTGTAGTTTACTACAGAGACTGTCCACGTGTATTCCAAGTTAGTGAGTTGTCAATAGAAATGCCCAAGTATTTATATGAAGAAACCTGTGAGATGGCCGCGTCATGAATGACCACAGGCCTGTGGTCACCAACGCTCATAATATTGACCACATCAGTGATCATGAAAACATTCTTATCTTGATGAGGATACAGTATGGATGAAATCAGTAGGTTTCGTAACCCTTGTTTGTTTAACTCTGGAAGGCTCTCGCGCCACAAAGACAGAGAACGCTATACGTTTGCTCCCGATAGCAAGGACAGTGTGATTGGCCAAGAGGGCATGTCAATCATGTTTCCTAAGGCCTGCCTCCTGCGACCGACCTTATCTGCTGACATGCCCACGTCACTTCCTCCAAAACGGCTTCTCTGCACGCAGACGCGAACAAAGAGCCGAGTCAGAAGGAGATATTCCTTCCAGAATTAAACTAACAAGGGTTTCATACGAAATCAGCAGCAAAAAAAATATATTTTTGAAAAAAACAGAGAAAGACACAACGGTCTGAAATGGGACTTTGTGAGGATAGAAGGTGCTATCGGGACCCCCAAAAAAGGTTTTAAAATAGGAAAAGTTAATTTTCATGGTGTAGCACCT
Organism: Nannobrachium achirus; assembly: GCF_963921795.1. NCBI lineage: Eukaryota > Metazoa > Chordata > Actinopteri > Myctophiformes > Myctophidae > Nannobrachium > Nannobrachium achirus. Next base: position 65,606,578 of record NC_137819.1, on the reverse strand, counting down.
TTAATTGCTGTGTTCCCTTTCCCTTCCCTTCCCTCTCAACGTGAACAGTCTACACACACACACACACACACACACACACACACACACACACACACACACACACACACACACACACACACACACACACACACACACCCAGCGACGGCTCCAGAAAATTGTGACTGGGGGGTCTGTGGGGGGGCTGGCTTTTTTAGAGTGGGGGCTAACCCCCCGGCTCCACCGGGCGCGTCGAGCGACAACGCTCGGAACGCTCCCGTTTTAATTAACGAACGGTGCTCCACTGGCGACATTGCGGAACAAACTGTCCATAGACGGGTTTCTGGTCCACGTTACACTGATAAAACTAGATGCGTGCGCAGGGTCAGTTACCAAAATTAGCCACTGAAACCAGGTTTAACCAGCGCTCCCCAAAACAACAGGTTTGGGGATTGGACGGAATTGATTACATGATACAATCAGCTGTGCATTTAGTCTCAATGTTTGTAAACAAGATACCCGTCGTATATGATTTACATAGAAGTAGGTCAGTTGTCTTTCACATATTAATATTAGGGCTTTCAAATTATTACAATTTTTTATCAGATTAATCACAGCTTAAAAATGAACTAATCATGATTAATCACAAATCAAAATATGTCCAAAATATGCAATTTCTTTCCTTAGCCTATATTGTTGTGGGAATGGAAAGATATAGGTGGAATAAGGCATACATTTATCATACAGTATGCATGTATTATTATTATTACTAGAAGCTGGGCCGCCCTTCGGGCGGCCCAGCGTCTAGTCGGCGACCTGGCCAACTCGGGAACGATGTAAATAGAGAATGAATGCCCCGCCCTTTAATGCAAACCCCATTATACCTGTTGTCATAGGACCTGTTTTGACCATCTGTTTGCCTGTGTCCATTTATGCCCATATATGGAGATATCTGTATCTGTCTGTCTGTCGGCGTCCATTTTATGTCCATATATGGAGATCACTGCAGATATAGTTCTGGGTCCATTTTATGCCCATATGCCCATATATGGAGATATCTGTCTATTTGCGTCCATTTTATGCCTGCCCCACCCTTTAATGCAAACCCCAATATACCTGTTGTCATAGGACCCGTTTTGAGCATCTGTTAGCCTTTGTCCCCACCCTTTAATGCAAACCCCAATATACCTGTTGTCATAGGACCCGTTTTGACCATCTGTTTGCCTTCTGTTAGCCTTTGTCCCCACCCTTTAATGCAAACCCCAATATACCTGTTGTCATGTTGGCGACCTGGCCAACTCGGGAACGATGTAAATAGAGAATGAATGCCCCGCCCTTTAATGCAAACCCCATTATACCTGTTGTCATAGGACCTGTTTTGACCATCTGTTTGCCTGTGTCCATTTATGCCCATATATGGAGATAGCTGTATCTGTCTGTCTGTCGGCGTCCATTTTATGTCCATATATGGAGATCACTGCAGATATAGTTCTGGGTCCATTTTATGCCCATATGCCCATATATGGAGATATCTGTCTATTTGCGTCCATTTTATGCCTGCCCCACCCTTTAATGCAAACCCCAATATACCTGTTGTCATAGGACCCGTTTTGACCATCTGTTAGCCTTTGTCCCCACCCTTTAATGGAGATCTCTGCACACACAGTACCGGTTGCGGAAAACTCTGATGTCAGACATCAGCTCCGCATTTTATGCCCATATCTGGAGAACGCGCGTGCCGGTGGGAAGAACGGTTCTCGAGATTCACATACATACATACACATTCACAGAGATTTTTTGTTGACTCCTGGCGTACGTGATGTCAGAGCCTTTTATGAAGTGATGTCACAATGAGTCAGCGATTGTGCCGATTTCCTCAGGAACAGCCTGATGCTAACAATCAGCTCCGCGTAAGGAGATTCCGAACGTTTCGCGCCGCTTCGGGAAAACCGCATGCCGAGTCGGGCCGAGGCCCGGCACTGCACTCCGCGCCGCAGCGGGGAACGCGCGTGCCGAGTCTGAAGCCGGTGGGACGAACGGTTCTCGAGATACGCGGATTACAAACAAACAAACAGACAGACAGACAGACAGAGATTTGTCGCATTTATAGATAGATAATTAGGCTTGATATGCAGGATGAAAAATAAAGTTGCCCATTTGAGGAAATTTTTGCCGAAAATAGCCGATCTACAAGCTCACAAGGCCTTTCAGCACGAGAAGTTGTGAGCTTGTAGATCGGCTATTTTTGGCAACTGGTTAATATAAAAAAGGAGGAAAAAAGTTTTATATCACACAAAGATTTGGAGGACCCCCTGTAGTAATTCTGAGGACCCCCTGTTGAAAACCCCTGACCTAGGCTACAGAGAAACCATTCTCAGTTGACACACATGCACAGACAAAATACAAAAAGTTAAAATGTCTTGCCATAAAAGACAGTGCCTTAGTTGCTCATCTACAGTATGTCAAATAAGGGTCATTCTCAACGAGCCTCGTTAACCCAACACAGCTGGCTGGCAATCTAGTATTGCATTCACCGTGATCACTTCTCCTGATTCTAATCCAAGCAATTTGGAGAAAAAAATCGTGGATTTTACTTTGAGATGACAACAGCTACAAACGTAGAAGTACCTATATTCTGATCTATGATGAATTATTCCAGTGGCACTGTATCCAAGACGTTTAAAAAAAACTTTTTTAAACGTCTTTTGAGATGCCAGCTCTGTCTCTTCTCCTCGGTGCAGTGTGTGTGTGTGTGTGTGTGTGTGTGTGTGTGTGTGTGTGTCTGTGTGTAACGGGAGGGGGGAGAATTAAGTGGCTGTGTTGCAGACCACGTCTTCTACCGAGAGAATGCACTTCTGATCAGTGAACAGGGCTGTTAACACATTGACCGCCATTTTAACATACCTCCGTACTCCCACCTGCCATTCGTCTCCATAGACTTCCATGTAATTGGGTGTGCACGGATCATGCACACCCATGCCTAGATAATGCACCACGTGTGTCCACATTGCTCACAGCTTTCAAACAAAAAAATCCGAATGGAAATCCGTTCAGGCATTCATGAGATAACAGCCACTATGTTTAACAAAGATGGCTGCCAAAATGGCTGCCATGCTTGAAAGATGGGGTTGCTATGGGGGTTAAACATGCAATTTCGCGATTGCTATCATGCCTACTCCATTTTTGGGGGTCAAAAATTTTTTTTGAAAAAAAAAATTTTTGATTTTTTTTTTTTTTTTTTTTAATTCTCGGGACTATCGGGCCTGGCGGGGAAAGACATTGGAATAATCTCGGGACTATCGGGCCTGGCAGGGAATGAGTTAATAGCACATAATTATCTTTATAGAAAATACATTTTATTGTATGATTTTACATAGAAGCAAGTCCATTTTCTTTCACATATTTATTATCTTTTATTTATTTATTCTGTAAATATTTTTCATTACAATTGGGTCTGTGGGGAGGGGGGGCTGAGCAGGGGCTAAGCCTCCACCAGAGGGGGCTAGAGCGCCCCCTAGCCCCCCCCCTGGCGCCGTCATTGACACACCCCCTTACTGGCCTTAATGAGTGACTGCTCGTCTGTGTAGTCTAAAACACTACACTTGTTTCATCTCCATGACAACAGCTTGTTGAGGAGCAGGTTTGTTGATTTGTGGTCATTGAGGTTTAGCTTTTCACCAGTGAGCTCCTGCACTAACCAGCAGGAGACTTCTTTTATTTAATTTTATTTTCTTGGCAGCAGTTTTATCAACAATAGAAGCCTAGATTCCCAATGTGAATGAAAATGGCATGTTCAAAATTTGTCAGTAAAAGAGACGTTGACACTGAAAATCAGCAAGTTTAAAAGGAATGGACTTAACAATATGCATTAATTCTATTTGTGCAAAGAGACTTGGATCTGGTGTAGAGGCAGAGACCACAGTTGAACTGAAGCTAAACAAAAGGACTAATTGACAAGTAAAATCATGCTCCACTCATAGATTCCAGCCAGTAGAACTTAACCCATTTAGGCCTGACCGAAGTTTTCTGAAAAACTATATTTTTCAAAAATTAGCCTACAAAAACAAGTGACTACGGCTGATCAAACTGTCCAAATGTCGGCGATTTTCAAACAGTATAAACGTGAGAAAATGACCTCAATTTCGTTTTTGTGTGTTTTTCGTTTTTTTCCCCTTGTTAACACAGTTTGAATGTTGATGAAGGTTTTCATTCAAAAAGATAGTTGTTTTAAGGTAATGAAATGGTTACATCATTATGTTAAACTAGGCTGCTTTTGGAAGGAATTATCTGTGGTTTTGGGGGGCGGAGATGTTTGCGCATTGAGATTTTCACTGGGGTTTCTATTGTTCTAAGGAAAGCGTTGTCTCGTATTTCACACACGCCCATACAGCGTGCTGCATCTGTTTGTATTCTTTGTATTGTAAACACAGTGACTTCATCTCGCTAATGTTAACAGAAGACAGTATTCTGGAAGATACATTTATTTTTTTGATTCATACATCGTGATCTGAGTCGCTCTCGGGCGCACAAAGAAAGACGAGGCGAGCGTTAGCGGCTTCTCACCGTTATCGCTTGACTGTTGATGTTTCGGTCCTAAAGTTAATTAATCGGTTCACTGGCTTTTAGCATTAAATAAATAACCTGCCGTGAGACTCTCAGTGTTTACTATTACAAATCATTAGTTCAAAGTGTCTGCTGCTAAACGCAGGACAACAAAATGAAACGCTGCCTGTCTGTCCTGTGGGAGACCAACACATGATGTGTGCCAGACTTCACAACGAATGCAATGTTGCACTTACTGTACTGCTTGTTACTTTAACATTGTGGTAATAGTAGGCCTAATAACACGACACCAACCAAAGCGAATCCAAAACCCTGTACTGTACACAGCGCAGGGAGCAGCAGCTGTGTGAGTGACAAGCTTGATTTGCGCTTCGCCGTATCACCGTATTGCGGGGTTGTTGCGTGTCGAAAATAGCAGACATACAAGATCACAACGCCGCGTGTTGAGATGTGTTGTGAGCTTGTAGCGCTGATATTTCAATGTGAAACACCACAATACGGACGCAGCAGCATGTGTGGGGAGATGGACTTTATATGCACCCAGCCAGCAGCAAGCCATCTAGGAATGAAACCAGTGACATTAAAAGTCAGATCATGATAAAAAAAACTTTAATAATATAATAATCGCGGGGCATACGTTTTTATTGCAAAGGACTACATTCGCTTGGAGCATTGGTTCTCTAAGTTTGGGTCTGGGGACCCCCAGGGGTCCTGGAGGGAGTTCTAAGGGGTCCCCAGCTAAATGATAGAGGTGTCAAAATGTTTCTTGTATTCAAAAGGCTTTGTTTTTTATGGTGCAACAAGTTTCATATGTCCATAACTTCTTCAAATATGCTCCAATTTCAACAAATGATACATCATGTGAAAGCTTAGATTCTGTAGTTGGATAATCTGTACAAAAAAGAAAAAATGACCAATGCAGACATAAGGCACAAAGTACCAGACCCGGTCACATATGTTGCTACGTACTGTACATGTACTGTAATACACTAAAATGTGTTTCCGGCCTGAATGTTAATACAGGCTGCTGTTGCTGATGGTAATAAAAACATTGCATTCTAGCTGTGACAGTGGATCAGTCCACTGATAATACCTAATGCTCAGTTCACTTCATTTACACCTGGGTGTAAACGAGCTTAGTGAATATTTATTCATATGAAATACTAGTGTTTTACTGAATGCCAAAATGTTGTGACACGTACACACACACACACACACACACACACACACACACACACACACACACACACACACACACACACATGTACGTACACACACACACACACACACACACACACACACACACACACACACACACACACACACACACACACACATTCATAACTGTGACTGACTGATCATTGATGAATACACAGTATAATAAAGGTTAACATACAGTTTAAATGGTGTCTATTTGTTATCATCTCTCATACTTAGTTACTTACCCAGCTGATTTACTGATTCCTTTCTTTTATTCATGTCCTCTGCTGTCTGGTTTCTGAGGTACCATTCACCATCAGCTTTAACCACATAAAGACATGTAAGATGTGTTTTAATAACAAGTCTTCATCAGATTAACGAGTCACTGAATGGACAATACATTTGATATTAAATCACAATCAAGTCTTATACATGATGAAGAACAGGCAGCTTTAACATAATATGAACACATCAGATGATTATAAAACTATTATTGTAAATATGAATGTAAATGTGGTCTGAATTACTTATTGCTGTGTATTATGAGCACAATGCTCAACCAGTTAACCTGTTACCATGGGTCATTATTCTTAAGTTTTAGGACAAGTATATATTTTGTGTTTTTATTTTTAATATTACGTTAACATATTTTAACATATAAAATGGAAAGAATGCATTACAAATACAACTGAATGTTAGGGTTGCTGTGGTCTCTTAGTAATGATAATTTGACAATTTTAAATCTAAAATCAATCTCGGTTGTCTTTATGTATTGCTGTGATCTCAGCATGGTTACAGCTCTATGCAATGCTATAGCTTTGTATTATTATTAGTTAGATTATGGATTCTTAAAGGGTTTCATCAGGATATGGAAACATTAATGTTGCAACGTTAGGTTTGAATTCACCTTTTATTTACAACATGGTAACTACAGTATGACTCTTATAGTCTTGGAGGTAACGTGAACAAATTAGGCAAACATTCAGCAAGATTACCAGATCTACAAGCTGACAACATGTGGTTGTGCGCTGTGTAAGCTTGTAGATCTGCTATCCATCTGGTATCCACCGTCCTGTTTCTGCAAGACTTTACTGTATCATTATCTGCGGGACACTTCCAGTTAACAGCAGACATACAAGCTCACGTCGCGTCGCAGATGCAACCATTGTGAGCTTGTAGATCACAGTTGGCTGCGATGCCGGAAATGCTGCATGCCTTCTGCGCAATGCATGATGGGATGTTGGAAAGTTGTGGATAGAACACAAGCCTTTCACCTCCATGATACTCAGGAATCGATGTACAAATGGAACCAATTGGGTCCATTTGGTTCCATTTCTATTAGAGTTAGAGACCGGTAAGCTGCCATTAGATTCCTAACTCAATTATTTTGCTGCGGACCCCCTAGAACCCCCTTAAGGACCCCCTGGAACCCCCTCAAGGACCCCCTGGAACCCCCTTAAGGACCCCCTGGAACCCCCTCAAGGACCCTCTGGAACCCCCTAGAACCCCCTCAAGGACCCCCTGGAACCCCCTCAAGGACCCTGGGCCCCACGTTGAAATACAGTTTAATTCTATTGTCAGAGGGAAACCTTGATATTAATGGTTGGGATTTAGCAGAAAGGTAACATTTGGCGTTATGTATGCAAATTACACAAACAATGCTTTTAATAAACCATTGGACTTGAAACATCAAACAACATCAGATATACGATCATAATTCAGAATTCACTGATCAATTCAGTTTGTGTTCTGCTATTTTGACAACTTGATGTAAATCTGAAAACACATTGTAGGACATGGAATAGAATAGATTTCATACTCATGGACTAGTCATGTTCCATTCATGTTCATAATTCATGAAAAGACAAAACACATTCATGATTAGAAAACTGATACAATTAGAAAACAGTACAAGTATAGTCAATACAATTGAAATTGAACATCAAACAACATCAGATATACGATCATAATTCAGAATTCACTGATCAATTGAGTTTGTGTTCTGCTATTTTGACAACTTGATGTAAATCTGAAAACACATTGTAGGACATGGAATAGAATAGATTTGATACTCACCATCTAGTCATGTTCCATTCATGTTCATAATTCATGAAAAGACAAAACACATTCATGATTAGAAAACTGATACAATTAGAAAACAGTACAAGTATAGTCAATACAATTGAAATTGAAGTACGAGTACAGTTTAACACCCTGCCTAAAAGGAACATCCCAAATAAGAATTTTTCATTTTTTTTTTTTTTTTTTTTACGTATTTAATTCATGGACGTAACTACAGTATGAATCCTATCATAACCCTAGTCTTGGGGGTAACGTGAACAAATTAGGCAAACATTCAGCAAGATTACCAGATCTACAAGCTGACAACATGTGGTTGTGCGCTGTGTAAGCTTGTAGATCTGCTATTGTTGGAGAAGATATTTGGTATCCACCTGTTTCCGCAAGACTTTACTGTATCATTATCCGCGGGACACTTCCAGTTAACAGCAGACATACAAGCTCACGTCGCGTCGCAGATGCAACCGTTGTGAGCTTGTAGATCACACTCGGCTGCGACGCCGGAAATGCAGCTCGCCTTCTGCGCAATGCATGATGGGATGTTGGAAAGTTGTGGATAGAACACAAGCCTTTCACCTCCATGATACTCAGGAATCGATGTACAAATGGAACCAATTGGGTCCATTTGGTTCCATTTGTATTAGAGTTAGAGACCGGTAAGCTGCCATTAGATTCCTAACTCAATTATTTTGCTGCGGACCCCCTAGAACCCCCTCAAGGACCCCCTAGAACCCCCTCAAGGACCCCCTGGAACCCCCTTAAAGGTCCATGAAACACAAAATCACTTTTTCTATAAATATATATTATATCAATGAGTCACTTGTGATGGGGGGCAATGATATGGTTCATTGTGTCCATATGCTTGTGGATTCAGAGCTTTCTGCTGTCTCTGTAGCTATTTCTGTGTTCTTCCATTGTCAGGGTAGAAAAGAAATATTTCGCGCCACTCATTAAATATTTGCTCATTGTGTACCATAGTACAGTCAGTGTGACGTGGTTTATCTAATTAATATTAATGTTTGTTTTATATAGATTTGTATCAATGGGGGGCGTGGTTTCACTGTAGGCTGCTTACAGCCAGAGAGCAGAGCTGGGAGTGCGGCTGCTGTCTCGACCGTGGGGCAGGGCTGTTGATGTTAGACTCAGTGGTGGAAAGTAACACTTGTTACATGTTGGAAGTATATTAATACTGCCATGTAGAAACACTCTGTTACAAGTAAACGTCCAGGATTCAAAATGTACTCGTAAAAGTAAATAGCCGATCTACAAGCTCACAACGCGTCGCGAAAGCGGCGCGGCTATTTTTCGTGCATGGACGCTAGGCTAGCGCTGATAGCTATTTTCTGTATGTGTGTAGTGTAGCCTATGTGTGGGTGTGTGTGTGTGTGTGTGTGTGTGTCGTGACTGCGCGCACACACACACACAACGTCCACACACGAAAAATAGCAGATCTACAAGCTCACAACGCGTCGCTTTTGAGACGTGTTGTGAGCTTGTAGATCGGCTATGTGGCCAAGCTAAATCAGCTAATAGCCGTAGCAGCAGCAGCCTCTCGTAAACACGTTGGTTTCGGCTATTTTGTGACTGTAGTGTGTGTGTGTGTGTGTGCGTGCGCGCACTGTCACCACACACAAACACGTGTCACACGCACACACACGCACGCATACACACACTACACTGTCACAAAATAGCCGAAACAAACGTGTTTACGAGAGGCTGCTGCTGTGGACGTTGTGTGTGTGTGTGCGCGCGCACTGTCACGACACACACACACATACACACACAGGCTACACTACACACATACAGAAAATAGCTATCAGCGTTAGCCTAGCGTCCGTCCTTCTCCGGTTCCGTGTAAAATAGTCCAGAGCTGGAGAAAGTTTGTCCATGGATAAAAGCTCAGACAGCTTGTTTGTAAAATACTTGCACATTATAATTGGTTATAGAACATGGAGTTGCCGAATCTTTATACTTTTTACACCTCCAATGGCTGGTTTTAAAAAATGTTTCCGAAATGGAAACAGCAACGTGCCCACTGCTGACAGCTTCGCTCTGTCTCTCTCTGATAGAACACGCATTACTCCGCCCCCTCCCCCCACAACGGCAGATAACCACGCCTACATTTTAGAAATCTTTTCATATTCTCAAGTCTGATAAAACAAATAAAGAGGCGGGGTTTCTTATCCCTTTAAGGACCCCCTGGAACCCCCTCAAGGACCCCCTGGAACCCCCTCAATGACCCCCTGGAACCCCCTTAAGGACCCCCTGGAACCCCCTCAAGGACCCCCTAGAACCCCCTCAAGGACCCCCTGGAACCCCCTTAAGGACCCCCTGGAACCCCCTTAAGGACCCCCTAGAACCCCCTCAAGGACCCCCTGGAACCCCCTCAAGGACCCCCTAGAACCCCCTCAAGGACCCCCTGGAACCCCCTCAAGGACCCTGGGCCCCACGTTGAAATACAGTTTAATTCTAAAATTAATCTATTTGCATTCATACATGTCACTTAATGCATCCTGATATGATTGGATGACAGAAGTCACCCTCAGTCAGGTGTCACCTGGATCAAATCAAAACATTTCTTAATGTTATGATCAAAATACATCAAATCAAAACAGAAAGATCAATCTATCATAAAGTTATTACATTGTTGCTGTCAGAGGGAAACCTTGATATTAATGGTTGGGATTTAGCAGAAAAGGTAACATTTGACATTATGAATGCAAATTACACAAACAACGCTCTTAATAAACCATTAGACTTGAAACATCAAACAACATCAGATATACGATCACAATTCACTGTGAAGACATTAAGATCAATTCAGTTTGTGTTCTGCTATTTTGACAACTTGATGTAAATCTGAAAACACATTGTAGGACATGGAATAGAATAGATTTGATACTCACAGGCTAGTCATGTTCCATTCATGTTCATAATTCATGAAAAGACAAAACACATTCATGATTAGAAAACTGATACAATTAGAAAACAGTACAAGTATAGTCAATACAATTGAAATTGAAATACGAGTACAGTTAAACACCCTGCCTAAAAGGAATATCCCAAATAAGACTTTTTCATTTTATTTTATTTAATTTTTTACGTATTTAATTCATGGACGTAACTACAGTATGAATCCTATCATAACCCTAGTCTTGGAGGTAACGTGAACAAATTAGGCAAACATTCAGCAAGATTACCAGATCTACAAGCTGACAACATGTGGTCGTGCGCTGTAAGCTTGTAGATCTGCTATTGTTGGAGAAGATATTTGGTATCCACCTGTTTCCGCAAGACTTTACTGTATCATTATCTGCGGGACACTTCCAGTTAACAGCAGACATACAAGCTCACGTCGCGTCGCAGATGCAACCGTTGTGAGCTTGTAGATCACACTCGGCTGCGACGCCGGAAATGCCGCTCGCCTTCTGCACAATGCAAATTAAATTTTTCAAAGATAAAACAATGCTTAAGGCAACTGGGGAAGAAATTCACAGTAGTAGCAATCTCGGACACAGGCCTCAAAGAGGGACAGGATACTTTATATAATTTAGAGGGATATGATATATTTTTTAATAATAGGGACACTAATAAATGTGGGGGAGTTGCACTATATATTGATAACAATTATAAAACTAAACAAGTAAGTAAAATGTCAATGGTAGTAGATAACATAATGGAAAGTATTACTGTAGAAATTGAGATTAAGAAATCAAAAAATGCACTAATAACTTGTGTTTACAGAACACCAGGATCATCTATTGAAACGTTTAGAGAAATATTAATGGAGATGTACGATAAGTTAAATAATAAGAAAATGGTTTATGTCTGTGGTGATATTAACATTGACCTACTTAATGAAAACAACACAAACACAGAGTTTATCAACTCTATGTACAGTATGGGTTTATATCCCAGCATTACAAGACCAACTAGAATAACAGCACATAGTGCGACACTAATTGACAATATATTTACAAATGTTATTGATAGAAAAATAGTAAGTGGATTAATTATCAATGATGCAACTGACCACTTGCCAGTCTTTGCAGTTGTCAAGGGCGGAATCAGGACCAACAAAAAAGTAGCAGTTCACATATTAAGTAGAGTCAAAACCCAAGAGGCAGTTATGTCCTTTAAACAAGATTTGAAGGACCAGGACTGGACTAAGGTCTATGTAGAGGATGTCAATGAATCATTTAACAATTTTTTATACATACTAACAGCTCTGTATGACAAAAACTGTCCTTTGGTGAAGAAAATTATTAAACAGAAATTTGAGGGGAAACCATGGCTAACCAAAGGAATACAAAAATCATGTAAGAAGAAAAATGTACTGTATAAAGAATTTTTTAAAAAAGAGGACGAAAGAGGCTGAAAATATTTATAAAACGTATAAAAATAAATTGATAGGAATTATGAGAAGCAGTAAAAGGGACTACTATAGTAAATTACTGGAGGAAAATAAGAGTAATATTAAAAACACATGGAAGGTATTGAATGATATTATAAAAAATGGCACTGGTAAAGTAGGATATCCTAATTATTTTAGGACAAATAATAATACAATGAGCAATGAAATGAATCAAGTGGCGGACGAATTCAATGGATTCTTTGTTAACGTTGGTCCTGACTTGGCTAAGAGGATTCCAAAGACTGGTAATAAAAATAGCATAGATAGTAAAACTAAAAGGGTAACTAACTCTATGTTTCTGAAGGCAACAGATGAAAAAGAAATAACTGAAATTATTAACAACTGTAAGGCTAAGACCTCTTTAGATTATAATGGAATTGATATGGCATTAGTTAAAAATATTATAGAATACGTTGCGAAACCTCTTACACATATATGTAATCAGTCGTTAAAAACAGGAATATTCCCTAATAATATGAAAATAGCTAAAGTTATACCAATATATAAGGCTGGAGACAAACATGAACTAACAAACTACAGACCAGTTTCCCTTCTTCCACAGTTTTCAAAAATACTGGAAAAAATATTTTATAAGAGGCTAGATGAGTTTATCACAAAAAACAAAGTATTATGTAATCAGCAATATGGTTTTAGGGCTAATAGGACAACAACTCATGCACTAATTGAATTTGTTGAATCAGTAACCACGGCAATAGAAAATAAAGATTATGCAATAGGAGTATTTCTGGACCTCAGTAAGGCCTTTGATACAGTTAAGCATGACTTGCTGTTAAAGAAATTGGAGAGATGTGGGATTAGAGGGTTGGCTCTCTCTTGGGTAAGTAGTTATTTGCATAATAGAAAACAGTATGTACAAATAAACAATTGTAAATCTCAAATGTTGACGGTTCAATATGGGGTTCCTCAGGGTTCTGTACTGGGTCCATTGCTCTTCATCCTGTATGTTAATGATATATGTGAGGTTTCAAAATTAATGAAAACAATAATATTCGCTGATGACACAAATTTGATTTGTTGTGGAAATAATTTGGAACAACTTTTGGAAACAGTGGAGAAGGAATTGAAGACGTTAAAGAGTTGGTTTGATTCTAATATATTGACACTGAACCTAAGTAAAACTAAGTATATAATATTTGGAAATCGTATAATTAACACTAATAAAAAACTCTCAATAAACGGAATAGAAATTGAAGAAGTGAAGGAAGTCAAATTCCTTGGAGTAATAATAGATAATAAAATAAGTTGGAAGTCTCATATAAATTATATAAAAACTAAAATAGTAAAGTCACTTGCCATACTTTATAAGGTGAAAGAATTTTTAAATAAATGTTCACTATACATGTTGTACTGTTCCTTTATACTTCCATATATAACATACTGTGTGGAGGTGTGGGGAAACGCATACATAACAAACACTAATCCGATATTCCTTCTACAAAAAAGAGCAATAAGAATTGTAAATAAAACAAGCTATAGAGAACCAACAAACCAACTCTTTATTACATTAAAAACACTCAAATTCAAAGACCTGGTTGATCTCAAAACAGCTCAATTAATGTACAAAGCAGAATACAAATTATTACCCCACAACATCCAAAAGTTGTTCCAAGCAAGGGAGAGCCATTATGATTTGCGAGGGGTCTGTATGTTTGGTCAGCCACTAGTAAGGACAAATGCAAAACATCACTGTGTTTCTGTTAAAGGGGTGATTTTGTGGAACAATTTAAGAGATGAATTAAAGCTAAGTGCTTCATGGAATAATTTCAAGCAGATGTTCAAAAAGGATACAATTAATAGATATAGGTTAGAATAGCTGTATACAGCAGATTTGGTTGAGATCTAAAAGATCTATTGAGTATATATTAGGCTTGATTGATTCAGGCTGTTTTTTCTTTTGTTGTTTGATACAGGGTGAATATCCCTGGGGCAGAAGCCTTATTATGAACATGATGATTGTTATTTAAGAAAATTAATGATGGGGGTAGGACTTGATAAGTTGTTCAAACTTCTTCCTACTCCTTTTTCGAACATGAACTTTAATTTAAGGATGTTTTTCAATATAATTATGTTGCAGTTTGTATTTTATTTTATCTTCCTTTTATTTCCTTTGTCTTTTTATACTAATTTTAAATGTTCGAAATAAAGAAATAAATGAATGAATGAATGCATGATGGGATGTTGGAAAGTTGTGGATAGAACACAAGCCTTTCACCTCCATGATACTCAGGAATCGATGTACAAATGGAACCAATTGGGTCCATTTGGGTACATTTCTATTAGAGTTAGAGACCGGTAAGCTGCCATTAGATTCCTAACTCAATTATTTTGCTGCGGACCCCCTGGAACCCCCTCAAGGACCCCCTGGAACCCCCTCAAGGACCCTCTGGAACCCCCTCAAGGACCCCCTGGAACCCCCTCAAGGACCCCCTAGAACCCCCTCAAGGACCCCCTGGAACCCCCTCAAGGACCCTGGGCCCCAGGTTGAAATACAGTTTAATTCTAAAATTAATCTATTTGCTGTCATACATGTCACTTAATGCATCCTGATATGATTGGATGACAGAAGTCACCCTCAGTCAGGTGTCACCTGGATCAAATCAAACAATGTTCTTAATGTTTTGATCAAAATACATCAAATCAAAACAGAAAGATCAATCTATCAGACAGTTATTACATTGTTGCTGTCAGAGGGAAACCTTGATATTAATTGGTGGGATTTAGCAGAAAGGTAACATTTGGCGTTATGTATGCAAATTACACAAACAATGCTTTTAATAAACCATTGGACTTGAAACATCAAACAACATCTGACTTACGATCATAATTCAGAATTCACTGATCAATTCAGTTTGTGTTCTGCTATTTTGACAACTTGATGTAAATCTGAAAACACATTGTAGGACATGGAATAGAATAGATTTGATACTCACGGTCTAGTCATGTTCCATTCATGTTCAAAATTCATGAAAAGACAAAACACATTCATGATTAGAAAACTGATACAATTAGAAAACAGTACAAGTAGTCAATACAATTGAAATTGAACTACGAGTACAGTTAAACACCCTGCCTAAAAGGAACATCCCAAATAAGACTTTTTCATTTTATTTTATTTAATTTTTTACGTATTTAATTCATGGACATAACTACAGTATGAATCCTATCATAACCCTAGTCTTGGAGGTAACGTGAACAAATTAGGCAAACATTCAGCAAGATTACCAGATCTACAAGCTGATAACATGTGGTCGTGCGCTGTAAGCTTGTAGATCTGCTATTGTTGGAGAAGATATTTGGTATCCTCCTGTTTCCGCAAGACTTTACTGTATCATTATCTGCGGGACACTTCCAGTTAACAGCAGACATACAAGCTCACGTCGCGTCGCAGATGCAACCGTTGTGAGCTTGTAGATCACACTCGGCTGCGACGCCGGAAATGCCGCTCGCCTTCTGCGCAATGCATGATGGGATGTTGGAAAGTTGTGGATAGAACACAAGCCTTTCACCTCCATGATACTCAGGAATCGATGTACAAATGGAACCAATTGGGTCCATTTGGTTCCATTTGTATTAGAGTTAGAGACCGGTAAGCTGCCATTAGATTCCTAACTCAATTATTTTGCTGCGGACCCCCTAGAACCCCCTTAAGGACCCCCTGGAACCCCCTCAAGGACCCCCTAGAACCCCCTCAAGGACCCCCTGGAACCCCCTCAAGGACCCTGGGCCCCACGTTGAAATACAGTTTAATTCTAAAATTAATCTATTTGCTGTCATACATGTCACTTAATGCATCCTGATATGATTGGATGACAGAAGTCACCCTCAGTCAGGTGTCACCTGGATCAAATCAAACTCTGATCTTAATGTTATGAAGATCAAAATACATCAAATCAAAACAGAAAGATCAATCTATCAGACAGTTGTTACATTGCTGTTGCTGTCAGAGGGAAACCTTGATATTAATTGTTGGGATTTAGCAGAAAGGTAACATTTGGCGTTATGTATGCAAATTACACAAACAATGCTTTTAATAAACCATTAAACTTGAAACATCAAACAACATCAGATATACAATCATAATTCACTGTGAAGACGTTAAGATCAATTCAGTTTGTGTTCTGCTATTTTGACAACTTGATGTAAATCTGAAAACACATTGTAGGACATGGAATAGAATAGATTTGATACTCACCATCTAGTCATGTTCCATTCATGTTCATAATTCATGAAAAGACAAAACACATTCATGATTAGAAAACTGATACAATTAGAAAACAGTACAAGTATAGTCAATACAATTGAAATTGAACTACGAGTACAGTTAAACACCCTGCCTAAAAGGAACATCCCAAATAAGAATTTTTCATTTTCTTTTTTTTTTTTTTTTTACGTATTTAATTCATGGACGTAACTACAGTATGAATCCTATCATAACCCTAGTCTTGGAGGTAACGTGAACAAATTAGGCAAACATTCAGCAAGATTACCAGATCTACAAGCTGACAACATGTGGTTGTGCGCTGTGTAAGCTTGTAGATCTGCTATTGTTGGAGAAGATATTTGGTATCCACCTGTTTCCGCAAGACTTTACTGTATCATTATCTGCGGGACACTTCCAGTTAACAGCAGACATACAAGCTCACGTCGCGTCGCAGATGCAACCGTTGTGAGCTTGTAGATCACACTCGGCTGCGACGCCGGAAATGCAGCTCGCCTTCTGCGCAATGCATGATGGGATGTTGGAAAGTTGTGGATAGAACACAAGCCTTTCACCTCCATGATACTCAGGAATCGATGTACAAATGGAACCAATTGGGTCCATTTGGTTCCATTTGTATTAGAGTTAGAGACCGGTAAGCTGCCATTAGATTCCTAACTCAATTATTTTGCTGCGGACCCCCTAGAACCCCCTCAAGGACCCCCTAGAACCCCCTCAAGGACCCCCTGGAACCCCCTTAAAGGTCCATGAAACACAAAATCACTTTTTCTATAAATATATATTATATCAATGAGTCACTTGTGATGGGGGGCAATGATATGGTTCATTGTGTCCATATGCTTGTGGATTCAGAGCTTTCTGCTGTCTCTGTAGCTATTTCTGTGTTCTTCCATTGTCAGGGTAGAAAAGAAATATTTCGCGCCACTCATTAAATATTTGCTCACTGTGTACCATAGTACAGTCAGTGTGACGTGGTTTATCTAATTAATATTAATGTTTGTTTTATATAGATTTGTATCAATGGGGGGCGTGGTTTCACTGTAGGCTGCTTACAGCCAGAGAGCAGAGCTGGGAGTGCGGCTGCTGTCTCGACCGTGGGGCAGGGCTGTTGATGTTAGACTCAGTGGTGGAAAGTAACACTTGTTACATGTTGGAAGTATTAATACTGCGATGTAGAAACACTCTGTTACAAGTAAACGTCCAGGATTCAAAATGTACTCGTAAAAGTAAATAGCCGATCTACAAGCTCACAACGCGTCGCGAAAGCGGCGCGGCTATTTTTCGTGCATGGACGCTAGGCTAGCGCTGATAGCTATTTTCTGTATGTGTGTAGTGTAGCCTATGTGTGTGTGTGTGGGTGTGTGTGTGTGTGTGTGTGTGTGTCGTGACTGCGCGCACACACACACAACGTCCACACACGAAAAATAGCAGATCTACAAGCTCACAACGCGTCGCTTTTGAGACGTGTTGTGAGCTTGTAGATCGGCTATGTAGCCGAGCTAAATCAGCTAATAGCCGTAGCAGCAGCAGCCTCTCGTAAACACGTTGGTTTCGGCTATTTTGTGACTGTAGTGTGTGTGTGTGTGTGTGCGTGCGCGCACTGTCACCACACACAAACACGTGTCACACGCACACACACGCACGCATACACACACTACACTGTCACAAAATAGCCGAAACAAACGTGTTTACGAGAGGCTGCTGCTGTGGACGTTGTGTGTGTGTGCGCGCGCACTGTCACGACACACACACACATACACACACAGGCTACACTACACACATACAGAAAATAGCTATCAGCGTTAGCCTAGCGTCCGTCCTTCTCCGGTTCCGTGTAAAATAGTCCAGAGCTGGAGAAAGTTTGTCCATGGATAAAAGCTCAGACAGCTTGTTTGTAAAATACTTGCACATTATAATTGGTTATAGAACATGGAGTTGCCGAATCTTTATACTTTTTACACCTCCAATGGCTGGTTTTAAAAAATGTTTCCGAAATGGAAACAGCAACGTGCCCACTGCTGACAGCTTCGCTCTGTCTCTCTCTGATAGAACACGCATTACTCCGCCCCCTCCCCCCACAACGGCAGATAACCACGCCTACATTTTAGAAATCTTTTCATATTCTCAAGTCTGATAAAACAAATAAAGAGGCGGGGTTTCTTATCCCTTTAAGGACCCCCTGGAACCCCCTCAAGGACCCCCTGGAACCCCCTCAATGACCCCCTGGAACCCCCTTAAGGACCCCCTGGAACCCCCTCAAGGACCCCCTAGAACCCCCTCAAGGACCCCCTGGAACCCCCTTAAGGACCCCCTGGAACCCCCTTAAGGACCCCCTAGAACCCCCTCAAGGACCCCCTGGAACCCCCTTAAGGACCCCCTAGAACCCCCTCAAGGACCCCCTGGAACCCCCTCAAGGACCCCCTAGAACCCCCTCAAGGACCCCCTGGAACCCCCTCAAGGACCCTGGGCCCCACGTTGAAATACAGTTTAATTCTAAAATTAATCTATTTGCATTCATACATGTCACTTAATGCATCCTGATATGATTGGATGACAGAAGTCACCCTCAATCAGGTGTCACCTGGATCAAATCAAAACATTTCTTAATGTTATGATCAAAATACATCAAATCAAAACAGAAAGATCAATCTATCAGACAGTTATTACATTGTTGCTGTCAGAGGGAAACCTTGATATTAATGGTTGGGATTTAGCAGAAAGGTAACATTTGGCGTTATGAATGCAAATTACACAAACAATGCTTTTAATAAACCATTAGACTTGAAACATCAAACAACATCAGATATACGATCATAATTCACTGTGAAGATATTAAGATCAATTCAGTTTGTGTTCTGCTATTTTGACAACTTGATGTAAATCTGAAAACACATTGTAGGACATGGAATAGAATAGATTTGATACTCACAGACTAGTCATGTTCCATTCATGTTCATAATTCATGAAAAGACAAAACACATTCATGATTAGAAAACTGATACTTCACATACAGAAATATGACTCATCAATTACAATTTCGTCATATAGTGGCATGATATTGCAGAATTCAAATTAATGTGTCCTATTGTTATTATTAGTGATTTTTTTCTTGATTTATTTATATTTATATTCATGAATAATTGAGATTTTCGCTGGTGACATTTTAGATAACTTTTAAATTAATTCAGAACAAACAAAAAGACCGGTAAGGGTAAGGACTGGTAACCATTTGGTTCCTAACTATCAATCATTTAGCTGGGGACCCCTTGGAACCCCCTCAAGGACCTCATATTGTATTAAAACTGCAGACTAAGACATCAGTACAAGAGATGATTTGTTATCCTCATATAACCTTCATAGGAATCGGTGGTATTTAGCAGAAAGGCCCAAACGTTTTAACTCCAGACCCAGTAATCAGATGTCTCCCCAGGACCCAAACTAGTGAAAATAGCTGATCTACAAGATCTCAACGCATCATGATGCAACACGATTTGAACTATTTTCACTATGTTTTAAAGTCTTTTCTTTTTTACGTTTTGTTCATGAAATTATGAGCCTTTGTGGTTGGTCCCCGATTGACCAACCAGCAGGCTCTTTCTGCCTTGTCCCGCCCTGGTTCCACCGTATATGGTTGTTTATGTTTAATTTGATGAAACATCATTTCTGGAGAAAAAAACATGATATGCCCAGTCACTATACTGCACCTGAGACGTTCCTTTTTACTCACACCAAGTTTAAAATAAGAATTGAATACACAGAATATCAATACGAAGCAACTGAAAAACACCTTATTTCAAAGGTAGTGGATGGAGAGAAAGGATTTTTGATCACATACAGTATGTCACACCACATCTAAAGCTGCTCACACACTGTGCACGCACACGCACACGCACGCACACACACACACACACACACACACACACACACACACACACACACACACACACACACACACACACACACACACACACACACACATACACACACACACACACACACACACACACACACACACACACACACACACACACACACACACAGATCATTGTAGGCCAGTGGTTCCCAAACTTTTCAGCTCAAGACCCACGGTAATCAGCTGTCAAAGGACCAAAACTAGTGAAACGTTTCATGTAACAAGCCCCATATTTGGACACGAACAACATATAACTCCATATATAGAGACATAGCTGCTGACATCAGTATGACATCACACTGCTGACATCAGTATGACATCACACCGTACACAAACAAAGGTGTGACGTGTGACGTGTGACCGACCGACGGACGGACGGCCGGTGGAGGTTTTGATACTAAACTGCGACCTAACGGTCGCAACTAAACTGCGACCTAACGGTCGCAATCAGACAGTTGTTACATTGTTGCTGTCTGAGGGAAACCTTCAAAACTTTATAAATACTAATAAGGGTAATAATAATAATAACAATAATAATAACCTGTGTTCCAATTGATCCAATGTAATTATGATTTAATTAATCACAAGCTAACACATGTTAATACTTTTCCTTGGTTCATTATTTATAAAAAAAACAAATATTTATAAAAAGACAGACTTTAAACCTGGTGTCCATATTTTGGACATAATGTGGGGAAAGGAGAAAAAAGTGAGAACTCGATGTAAATCTGAAAACATGCACACATGCACGCCCGCGGGGGTCTACTGTCTGGCCCCCACCAACCCCAGTAATAATGGTGGTATAAGAGCAGCAACAACACTAGTATATCGTCGTTATCGGCTGGAAATCCTGATCTCCAAATTTGTACGTTCTTTCGCAAATCATACAAGGCCGTCGCACAAAAGTAGTGAAAACAGCAGATCTACAAGCACACAACGCCTCGCACTGCGAGGCGTTGTGTGCTTGTAGATCGGCTGTTTTCACTAGTTTAAATATTTTTAAAATGTATAAATTCAAAACGAACGGTTTTGGACATACACGATTTTCACCCGACAACGACGATATCTGAACTGGAGTAGCAGGAACGCCACCGTCGCCCCCTGCAATGTTGTGGCCCTCGGCTTGGTACCCTAGACGTAATTCAATGTTGTGGCCCTCGGCTTGGTACCCTAGACGTAATTCAATGTTGTGGCCCTCGGCTTGGTACCCTAGACGTAATTCAATGTTGTGGCCCTCGGCTTGGTTGGCTAGTTGTGGATAGAACACAAGCCTTTCACCTCCATGATACTCAGGAATCGATGTACAAATGGAACCAATTGGGTCCATTTGGTTCCATTTCTATTAGAGTTAGAGACTGGTAAGCTGCCATTAGATTCCTAACTCAATTATTTTGCTGCGGACCCCCTAGAACCCCCTTAAGGACCCCCTGGAACCCCCTCAAGGACCCCCTGGAACCCCCTCAAGGACCCTGGGCCCCACGTTGAAATACAGTTTAATTCTAAAATTAATCTATTTGCTGTCATACATGTCACTTAATGCATCCTGATATGATTGGATGACAGAAGTCACCCTCAGTCAGGTGTCACCTGGATCAAATCAAACTCTGATCTTAATGTTTTGATCAAAATACATCAAATCAAAACAGAAAGATCAATTTATCATAAAGTTATTACATTGTTGCTGTCAGAGGGAAACCTTGATATTAATTGTTGGGATTTAGCAGAAAGGTAACATTTGGCGTTATGTATGCAAATTACACAAACAATGCTTTTAATAAACCATTGGACTTGAAACATCAAACAACATCAGATATACGATCACAATTCAGAATTCACTGATCAATTCAGTTTGTGTTCTGCTATTTTGACAACTTGATGTAAATCTGAAAACACATTGTAGGACATGGAATAGAATAGATTTGATACTCACAGGCTAGTCATGTTCCATTCATGTTCATAATTCATGGAAAGACAAAACACATTCATGATTAGAAAACTGATACAATTAGAAAACAGTACAAGTATAGTCAATACAATTGAAATTGAAGTACGAGTACAGTTAAACACCCTGCCTAAAAGGAACATCCCAAATAAGACTTTTTCATTTATTTCTTTATTTTATTTTTTATTTTTTACGTATTTAATTCATGGACATAACTACACTATGAATCCTATCATAACCCTAGTCTTGGGGGTAAGGTGAACAAATTAGGCAAACATTCAGCAAGATTACCAGATCTACAAGCTGACAACATGTGGTCGTGCGCTGTAAGCTTGTAGATCTGCTATTGTTGGAGAAGATATTTGGTATCCACCTGTTTCCGCAAGACTTTACTGTATCATTATCTGCGGGACAAAAATAAAGCCCCGCCACTCACGAACGCTTCTTACCTTTTGTGAACATTCTGTCCAAAAAGTAAAGGTCCTATATATATATATATATATATATATATATATATATTCACTGATCAATTCAGTTTGCTATTGTGACAACTTGATGTAAATCTGAAAACACATTGTAGGACATGGAATAGAATAGATTTGATACTCACAGGCTAGTCATGTTCCATTCATGTTCATAATTCATGAAAAGACAAAACACATTCATGATTAGAAAACTGATACAATTAGAAAACAGTACAAGTATAGTCAATACAATTGAAATTGAAATACGAGTACAGTTAAACACCCTGCCTAAAAGGAACATCCCAAATAAGACTTTTTCATTTTATTTTATTTTATTTATTTACGTATTTAATTCATGGACGTAACTACAGTATGAATCCTATCATAACCCTAGTCTTGAGGGTAAGGTGAACAAATTAGGCAAACATTCAGCAAGATTACCAGATCTACAAGCTGATAACATGTGCTGTAAGCGCTGTAAGCTTGTAGATCTGCTATTGTTGGAGAAGATATTTGGTATCCACCTGTTTCCGCAAGACTTTACTGTATCATTATCTGCGGGACACTTCCAGTTAACAGCAGACATACAAGCTCACGTGGCGTCGCAGATGCAACCGTTGTGAGCTTGTAGATCACACTCGGCTGCGACGCCGGAAATGCTGCATGCCTTCTGCGCAATGCATGATGGGATGTTGGAAAGTTGTGGATAGAACACAAGCCTTTCACCTCCATGATACTCAGGAATCGATGTACAAATGGAACCAATTGGGTCCATTTGGGTCCATTTGTATTAGAGTTAGAGACCGGTAAGCTGCCATTAGATTCCTAACTCAATTATTTTGCTGCGGACCCCCTGGAACCCCCTCAAGGACCCCCTGGAACCCCCTCAAGGACCCCCTGGAACCCCCTCAAGGACCCCCTAGAACCCCCTCAAGGACCCCCTGGAACCCCCTCAAGGACCCTCTGGAACCCCCTCAAGGACCCCCTGGAACCCCCTCAAGGACCCCCTGGAACCCCCTCAAGGACCCTGGGCCCCACGTTGAAATACAGTTTAATTCTAAAATTAATCTATTTGCATTCATACATGTCACTTAATGCATCCTGATATGATTGGATGACAGAAGTCATCATCAGTCAGGTGTCACCTGTATCAAATCAAACTCTGTTCTTAATGTTTTGATCAAAATACATCAAATCAAAACAGAAAGTTCAATCTATCATAAAGTTATTACATTGTTGCTGTCAGAGGGAAACCTTGATATTAATGGTTGGGATTTAGCAGAAAGGTAACATTTGGCGTTATGAATGCAAATTACACAAAAAATGCTTTTAATAAACCATTGGACTTGAAACATCAAACAACATCAGATATACGATTATAATTCACTGTGAAGACATTAAGATCAATTCAGTTTGTGTTCTGCTATTTTGACAACTTGATGTAAATCTGAAAACACATTGTAGGACATGGAATAGAATAGATTTGATACTCACAGGCTAGTCATGTTCCATTCATGTTCATAATTCATGAAAAGACAAAACACATTCATGATTAGAAAACTGATACAATTAGAAAACAGTACAAGTATAGTCAATACAATTGAAATTGAACTACGAGTACAGTTAAACACCCTGCCTAAAAGGAACATCCCAAATAAGACTTTTTCTTTTTTTTTTTTTCTTTTTTTACGTATTTAATTCATGGACGTAACTACAGTATGAATCCTATCATAACCCTAGTCTTGGAGGTAACGTGAACAAATTAGGCAAACATTCAGCAAGATTACCAGATCTACAAGCTGATAACATGTGGTCGTGCGCTGTAAGCTTGTAGATCTGCTATTGTTGGAGAAGATATTTGGTATCCACCTGTTTCCGCAAGACTTTACTGTATCATTATCTGCGGGACACTTCCAGTTAACAGCAGACATACAAGCTCACGTCGCGTCGCAGATGCAACCGTTGTGAGCTTGTAGATCACACTCGGCTGCGACGCCGGAAATGCAGCTCGCCTTCTGCGCAATGCATGATGGGATGTTGGAAAGTTGTGGATAGAACACAAGCCTTTCACCTCCATGATACTCAGGAATCGATGTACAAATGGAACCAATTGGGTCCATTTGGTTCCATTTGTATTAGAGTTAGAGACCGGTAAGCTGCCATTAGATTCCTAACTCAATTATTTTGCTGCGGACCCCCTGGAACCACCTCAAGGACCCCCTGGAACCCCCTCAAGGACCCCCTAGAACCCCCTCAAGGACCCCCTGGAACCCCCTCAAGGACCCTGGGCCCCACGTTGAAATACAGTTTAATTCTAAAATTAATCTATTTGCATTCATACATGTCACTTAATGCATCCTGATATGATTGGATGACAGAAGTCACCCTCAGTCAGGTGTCACCTGGATCAAATCAAAACATTTCTTAATGTTATGATCAAAATACATCAAATCAAAACAGAAAGATCAATCTATCAGACAGTTGTTACATTGCTGTACAATCGATGTACAACTTGATGTCCATTTGGTTCCATTTGTATTAGAGTTAGAGACCGGTAAGCTGCCATTAGATTCCTAACTCAATTATTTTGCTGCGGACCCCCTAGAACCCCCTCAAGGACCCCCTAGAACCCCCTCAAGGACCCCCTGGAACCCCCTTAAAGGTCCATGAAACACAAAATCACTTTTTCTATAAATATATATTATATCAATGAGTCACTTGTGATGGGGGGCAATGATATGGTTCATTGTGTCCATATGCTTGTGGATTCAGAGCTTTCTGCTGTCTCTGTAGCTATTTCTGTGTTCTTCCATTGTCAGGGTAGAAAAGAAATATTTCGCGCCACTCATTAAATATTTGCTCACTGTGTACCATAGTACAGTCAGTGTGACGTGGCTTATCTAATTAATATTAATGTTTGTTTTATATAGATTTGTATCAATGGGGGGCGTGGTTTCACTGTAGGCTGCTTACAGCCAGAGAGCAGAGCTGGGAGTGCGGCTGCTGTCTCGACCGTGGGGCAGGGCTGTTGATGTTAGACTCAGTGGTGGAAAGTAACACTTGTTACATGTTGGAAGTATATTAATACTGCCATGTAGAAACACTCTGTTACAAGTAAACGTCCAGGATTCAAAATGTACTCGTAAAAGTAAATAGCCGATCTACAAGCTCACAGCGCGTCGCGAACGGCTATTTTTCGTGCATGGACGCTAGGCTAGCGCTGATAGCTATTTTCTGTATGTGTGTAGTGTAGCCTATGTGTGGGTGTGTGTGTGTGTGTGTGTGTGTCGTGACTGCACGCACACACACACAACGTCCACACACGAAAAATAGCAGATCTACAAGCTCACAACGCGTCGCTTTTGAGACGTGTTGTGAGCTTGTAGATCCCTTTAAGGACCCCCTGGAACCCCCTCAAGGACCCCCTGGAACCCCCTCAATGACCCCCTGGAACCCCCTTAAGGACCCCCTGGAACCCCCTCGAGGACCCCCTAGAACCCCCTCAAGGACCCCCTGGAACCCCCTTAAGGACCCCCTAGAACCCCCTCAAGGACCCCCTGGAACCCCCTCAAGGACCCCCTAGAACCCCCTCAAGGACCCCCTGGAACCCCCTCAAGGACCCCCTAGAACCCCCTCAAGGACCCCCTGGAACCCCCTCAAGGACCCTGGGCCCCACGTTGAAATACAGTTTAATTCTAAAATTAATCTATTTGCATTCATACATGTCACTTAATGCATCCTGATATGATTGGATGACAGAAGTCACCCTCAGTCAGGTGTCACCTGGATCAAATCAAAACATTTCTTAATGTTATGATCAAAATACATCAAATCAAAACAGAAAGATCAATCTATCAGACAGTTGTTACATTGCTGTTGCTGTCAGAGGGAAACCTTGATATTAATGGTTGGGATTTAGCAGAAAGGTAACATTTGGCGTTATGAATGCAAATTACACAAACAATGCTTTTAATAAACCATTAGACTTGAAACATCAAACAACATCAGATATACGATCATAATTCACTGTGAAGACATTAAGATCAATTCAGTTTGTGTTCTGCTATTTTGACAACTTGATGTCAAAACACAACGCCTCGCACCGCGAGGCGTTGTGTGCTTGTAGATCGGCTGTTTTCACTAGTTTAAATATTTTTAAAATGTATAAATTCAAAACGAACGGTTTTGGACATACACGATTTTCACCCGACAACGACGATATCTGAACTGGAGTAGCAGGAACGCCACCGTCGCCCCCTGCAATGTTGTGGCCCTCGGCTTGGTACCCTAGACGTAATTCAATGTTGTGGCCCTCGGCTTGGTACCCTAGACGTAATTCAATGTTGTGGCCCTCGGCTTGGTACCCTAGACATAATTCAATGTTGTGGCCCTCGGCTTGGTACCCTAGACATGATTCAATGTTGTGGCCCTTGGCTTGGTACCCTAGACATAATTCAATGTTGTGGCCCTCGGCTTGGTACCCTAGACATAATTCAATGTTGTGGCCCTCGGCTTGGTACCCTAGACATGATTCAATGTTGTGGCCCTCGGCTTGGTACCCTAGACATAATTCAATGTTGTGGCCCTCGGCTTGGTACCCTAGATATGATTCAATGTTGTGGCCCTCGGCTTGGTACCCTAGACATAATCTGGCCCTTGGGGAAAACTAATTGGGGAACCCTGGTGTATCCTATAGGCTGGTGATGGTCTCAAGTAGTGGTTGGTATTTCACATAATTTTCCTGGAATGCTTGGTCCATGTACAGGTCAAAGACACAGCCTACCTCTAGCATTAGCACCTCCTTGTGGCTGGTGTCAACACAGACAACATCAGGCGTGTTAGGGATAAGAGCAAAGACATCACAGGCAAAACCAAACCACTCCGGTAACACTCTTCTATGCTTATACAGAACTGCACTAGCAGGCATGATGTTATGGACTGCGTCAGACACAATGTCTACGATGTGGTCATGGCGAGCTATGTACAGGTGTTTGTATGCATGGCATCTATTTATTATGTGTGTAGTGGATTCTAGATGGTGCTGTGAATCTAGATGGGGTGTGTACTTGCAGTCTCGCTCTGATGGTAAATTTAAAATATCCTCACCAACAGCAGTGTTCTAAAAACTGAATGTGAGACTGAGTGGTCAACAAATCCTAAACATGCTACAGTAGTTTTACCTGCATTCTCAGTCCATACCAGTGGTACCTGACACCCCCCCCCCCCCCCCCCCCCAACACACACACACACGCACACGCACACGCACACACATGCACGCACGCACGCACGCACAGACGCACGCACGCACACACGCACGCACGCACGCACGCACGCACGCACACACACACACACGCGCACACACACACACACACACACACACACACACACACACACACGCGCACACACACACACACACACACACACACACACACACACACAGATCATTGTAGGCTGGTGGTTCCTAAACTTTTCAGCTCACAGACACAAACTTTCAACATATTTTGGCCAAAATGTTGGCAAAATGTAAAGATAAAAAGGTAAAAATAGAAAATCTTTCAATGCCAAGGTTAATAATAATGCAGTGTGAAAGTACATCACTTACATATATTTAATCCCACAGCAGCCTCCACCTCCTGTTCTCCATGTTTGACCTGACAGACGTAATATCCTTCATCTGTCTCTCTGTAACCTCTCAGTGTCAGAGACACGTTGCCTCTGTGCAGCTGCTGGGTGTTCAGACTCAGTCTGCCCTCGTAGCCCCTCCCCTCTATCACCTGACCATTCTTATACAGGTAAATGCACTCTGTCTCCTTAAACCAGCTGATCGTCATGGAAACAGCGCTGGTCTCAGGAGAGAGCTGACAGGGGAGGGTGGCATTTTCACCTGTTTTACCCGCAAGTACCCAGCTTAGAGAATTAGTGGTGAGTTGAAAGTCACCTGTTGGAATGAATAAAATGATTAGTGAAACTATTAGTGTTCATTTCAACATTTCAATTAACCTCTTAAGACATTACATACTAGTGTTGTAGTACTCGAAGTCAAGTCACTACAATGCAATGGAATAAATGTTATATCCATATGAGGAGCGCATTCACGTTAACATTAAGAGAGCTGCCTTGTTAAGTAACGGAGCATTCTGACGCGCATCTGATAGGCACACAGTAGTAGCACACACGCACACACAGGCACACACACACAGAGCCCCGCTCTGCACAGCAGCAAGCATCTAATCTTCCCAGAAGTTATTTTTTTCGCCAAACAGACAACAGCACAACAGTCCACTTTCCTCTTACCTGCAGGATATCCTTGTGTCCCCAAATAAATAAGCCCTAACAGCTTCCAAACACAAGCCTTTGTGATCATGTGTTGTGTAGTTTAATCCACCCGCACAGCTGGATTTAAGAATTTACGTCTTTTTGTATTTCCAGGTGTAGTCTATTACTCGTTAAGCAAGCCTCGTCCGAAAGTTTTAAAGTGCACTGATCAACAGAGAGAAGTGTAACATTGTAAGTCCCTGTAGAGAGGTTAAAACGAATCAAAACAACTTGAAGCAGTGACATGGGGTATTGTTTTGCCTTGTACTTGAAAGGCATCAGACTAATGACATAGGGTAGCCTACATTTCTCACAATGAAATGCAGACAGGCACATACTGCTATGTGTTTGAATGGGAAAACCTTATTTATTCATTTTAGCTTTTAGTCAAAATAAAATATTAAGATAAGAGTTTGTTTGAAAAGCGTTTTGCTAAAATCATGCATGCTCTATTTCAATGCAACTATAACAGCAATGTTTAAAAATGTTATAGATTACAGTAGTAGACATAATTATTTTTTAAATAATATTATTTGTGGCCTTTTGGTGCATGGGCATCAATATTATATCCATATCATGATATTAGACTGGATAGGCCTAATTATCGTCTGTTATTTGGGATATTGTACTGCAGTATATGCCAAGTCTTATTTGTACACTAAAGTACTTGTTCTCTGCCTGAGAGAAAATGTAATTGTAGCAACTCAAATGTCTAGTTCTTAGACAGAAAATTGGTATGGGAAAAAACTACCTCTCCAAAAAACTCCCTCAAACCTAAACCACAGCATTGACAGCAACCAAAGGTAATTTGGGAAGACCTATTGATTTAATTTGAAGACAAGCCATTAATTTGAAAGGTATTGGTAGGAAACACCAGACAGGTGAATGCACATGAACGGGGGTTAACGGGGGGTTAGGTGTGTGTGTGTGTGTGTGTGTGTGTGTGTGTGTGTGTGTGTGTGTGTGTGTGTGTGTGTGTGTGTGTGTGTGTGTGTGTGTGTGTGTGTGTGTGTGTGTCCGAAAAAAAAAAATATATATATTGTTTTCTGCAGCCTACCTATCAAAAAAAAAAGGAAAAAAAAGAAAACTGGACTCGGCTCGGTCTCGCCTACCATTGGTCTCGGACTCGACTCGGACTCGCCTCCCATTGGTCTCGGACTCGACTCGGACTCGGCCCCCTCCCAGGGGCGCTTGACTCGGACTCGACTTGGACTCGAACCCCATATGACTTGGACTTGACTTGGACTCGCTTTAGGTGGACTCGACTACAACAATATTACATACGAAAAAGTAAGCGTGTACGCACGCACGCACGCACGCACGCACGCACGCACACACACACACACACACACACACACAATGTCTGCCAGTTGAGTCCTGTTGGATAGTTTGTACATGTTATTGCCTCTAGTTTGATAAAGATAGCCGCCCAATAAAGTTTGATAAAGTCGCAACATAACCAGGCTACAGACAACATGATTATAGTCCATGGCCTGCGGGGAGGGAGGGGCTTGAATGTGAGTGACAGATGCCAAGGTGCATCAGTGGTTGCCTGGCAACATCAAGACACAAGGAGGTGCAGGCTGCGGAAGTGAGGCGCCGTTCACACTGCGTTTTGGCAACGTGAATAACGCAAAAGGAAAAGTCAGATAGGCCTTCCGTTCAGACGACAACGGCATTTTCGTGGGTTAAAAACGGAACGATCTGGATCCGCAGATTTGGGTGGAAAAGCTGACTCCTCTCTCCCCTTGCGTCACCGAGTGAACGGCATAAACGCAAGAGGCAACAACGCATGTTAGGCTTTTTCTCTCCTACAAATAAATACAGAATACCCTCCTCAGTGTTGGTGGTTGTGGTTAACGCATGGTGTTTTTGATCCACGTGTCCCGGGTTCGCGTCCCGCCTGTGTCTCTTCTTTTCACCACCACGAACAACTTTTCTTTTCTTTTTTTTGCGGCCATAAAGTTATTATTATCCATGACGGAGGCGATGAGCTGACTCAGCGCCGTTACCGAGTTATGTGAATAATGTAATTATAACTTTATTATCACAGAGAAAAAAAGAAAAAAAAAAAGCCGTCTGCGGTGGGCAAGCGGGGACGCAAACCTGGGGCTCACGGACTGAAAACACTATGACTTAATCGCTCAGCCACTAAACCACAATATTAAGGAGGGTATTCAATATCTATTTGTAGGAGAGAAAAAGCTTAACATGCGTTGTTGTTTCTTGCGTTTCTGCCGTTCACTCGGTGACATGGACACTACATCATTTCAGCTTCATATGAACGCTTGATAAAAAGACAAAACGCAACGGAAATATCCCGGGACCTCGCCGTTTTCTCTACAGAGCGTTGCCGTATGTACAGGGCCTGAGTGACAGGTGTGTCAGTGGATATGGGGACAGAATGCACTGCACAATGCGCTGGCTGCAAAAAACTGACGGCCGCGAACAACCTGAGTTTATCAGCCGGCAGCCATAGTTTGTTGTGTCCCAATGACTGTTCAAACTTTAGTTGTAGTTTTTTCTTTGTGAGTGAAAACCGCAAACTGTATTTTGTCCAACTTGTAATTTTGTATTGTTTCTGTCACTGTAGTCAGGGCTGCCGATAGGGGGGGGGGGGGGGGGGGGGTACTGTTGTCTCCCCTCCCAGAAAGTGGGGGCCCTGCGGTGGGGGGCCCCCGTTGAACGGGACTCAGGAGCAGTTTAGTTTGTGTAGGAAAGATTTGAGTGGTAAGGTAAGATTAAGACATCATGCTTTATATAAATTATATTGAGCCTAAACGGTTCTGCCGCCATGTAAAACTGTTTTTAACTTTTTTTTTTTTTTTTTTTTTTATAAATGAATAATTTCCTGTGAATAACCTTATTCAGCACGGGCGAAAAACTGAGGGGGGCCCACGTGGAGGGGGGACCCAGGTCTTTGATCTTGACCCCCCTCCCAAAAGTCTGTACGACGGGCCTGACTGTATAGCACTAGTTTTAATGATGGGCCTGACTGTATAGCACTAGTTTTAATGATGGACCTGACTGTATAGCACTAGTTTTAATGATGGGCCTGACTGTATAGCACTAGTTTTAATGATGGGCCTGACTGTATAGCACTAGTTTTAATGATGGGCCTGACTGTATAGCACTAGTTTTAATGATGGACCTGACTGTATAACACTAGTTTTAATGATGGGCCTGACTGTATAGCACTAGTTTTAATGATGGGCCTGACTGTATAGCACTAGTTTTAATGATGGACCTGACTGTATAGCACTAGTTTTAATGATGGGCCTGACTGTATAGCACTAGTTTTAATGATGGACCTGACTGTATAACACTAGTTTTAATGATGGGCCTGACTGTATAGCACTAGTTTTAATGATGGACCTGACTGTATAACACTAGTTTTAATGATGGGCCTGACTGTATAGCACTAGTTTTAATGATGGGCCTGACTGTATAGCACTAGTTTTAATGATGGACCTGACTGTATAGCACTAGTTTTA
Organism: Nannobrachium achirus; assembly: GCF_963921795.1. NCBI lineage: Eukaryota > Metazoa > Chordata > Actinopteri > Myctophiformes > Myctophidae > Nannobrachium > Nannobrachium achirus. The sequence goes on along the minus strand of NC_137819.1, from coordinate 65,573,978 downwards.
ATGATGGGCCTGACTGTATAGCACTAGTTTTAATGATGGACCTGACTGTATAGCACTAGTTTTAATGATGGACCTGACTGTATAGCACTAGTTTTAATGATGGGCCTGACTGTATAGCACTAGTTTTAATGATGGACCTGACTGTATAGCACTAGTTTTAATGATGGGCCTGACTGTATAGCACTAGTTTTAATGATGGACCTGACTGTATAGCACTAGTTTTAATGATGGGCCTGACTGTATAGCACTAGTTTTAATGATGGGCCTGACTGTATAGCACTAGTTTTAATGATGGGCCTGACTGTATAGCACTAGTTTTAATGACTGTATAGCACTAGTTTTAATGACTGTATAGCACTAGTTTTAATGACTGTATAGCACTAGTTTTAATGATGGGCCTGACTGTATAGCACTAGTTTTAATGATGGGCCTGACTGTATAGCACTAGTTTTAATGATGTTTAACTTTAGTGTTTAAACTACACGGCTGCGTTCAAATCTAAGGAATGCATTCATGACATTCTTGTCACCACAGGAACTCCTGCTGTCTTTACTTCCTTCTCCCAAAGCAGTTTAACTACATTCACTCAGAGCCTTGTATTAGAGAGTTACGCCAACCCAGGGGCAGAAAACATTCACTCAGAGCCTTGTATTAGAGAGTTACGCCAACCAGGGGGCAGAAAACATTCACTCAGAGCCTTGTATTAGAGAGTTACGCCAACCCGGGGGCAGAAAACATTCACTCAGAGCCTTGTATTAGAGAGTTACGCCAACCAGGGGGCAGAAAACATTCACTCAGAGCCTTGTATTAGAGAGTTACGCCAACCCGGGGGCAGAAAACATTCACTCAGAGCCTTGTATTAGAGAGTTACGCCAACCAGGGGGCAGAAAACATTCACTCAGAGCCTTGTATTAGAGAGTTATGCCAACCCGGGGGCACAAAACATTCACTCAGAGCCTTGTATTAGAGAGTTACGCCAACCCGGGGGCAGAAAACATTCACCCAGAGCCTTGTATTAGAGAGTTACGCCAACCCGGGGGCAGAAAACAGCGCTGGTCACATGGTTCATGGAACAGGAAATAGTGACAAACACTCATAGACATTCAGTGAACTTCTGCTTCAGTGCTTTGTCACTGATCACCAATAGAAGGCTCTGTAGAAGACCTGGCTTGATGAATTCAATGGAGGTGACGCAACTCTCCTTAAATGGCTCTGGATTCACCATAGCAGTGTATGCTACACACACACACACACACACACACACACACACACACACACACACACACACACACACACACTATATATATATTACATCACTTGTGGGGACATTACGTAGACTTCCATTCATTTTTATGCAAGTCCTGTGGCCTTACCCTAACCTCTATCCCTAACCCTAACCCTAACCCTAAACCTAACCCCAACCGCTGTGGGGACCTACTATTTTGTCCCCACACTGTCCCCTGCAGGTGACTGTGTGAACATGCGTTTAGTCCCCATAAGTATAGCTAGACAAACTCACACACACACCCAGTTCATTGCTGCATATTGTTAACATGAGTCTGGGAGGTGATACTACAGTGTCAGTATGCATGCCTGCTAATCTGGAAAGGAGCCAAAGTTATTCCACTCCCCGATGCAAAGAATGCCTTCACTGCATGGCTCTAACAACAGACCAATAAGATTGTCACCTGTTCTAAACAAACAGGGATGTCCAAAGTGCGACCTGTGGGCCAAATGCGGCCCGAGGACCTAATGGAAGCTAGGGAGTGAGTCTGTAGTTCTAATGGAAGCTAGGGGGCGAGTCTGTAGTTCTAATGGAAGCTAGGGAGTGAGTCTGTAGTTCTAATGGAAGCTAGGGAGTGAGTGAGTCTGTGTAGTTCTAATGGAAGCTAGGGAGTGAGTCTGTAGTTCTAATGGAAGCTAGGGGGCGAGTCTGTAGTTCTAATGGAAGCTAGGGGGCGAGTCTGTAGTTCTAATGGAAGCTAGGGAGTGAGTCTGTAGTTCTAATGGAAGCTAGGGGGCGAGTCTGTAGTTCTAATGGAAGCTAGGGAGTGAGTCTGTAGTTCTAATGGAAGCTAGGGAGTGAGTCTGTAGTTCTAATGGAAGCTAGGGGGCGAGTCTGTAGTTCTAATGGAAGCTAGGGAGTGAGTCTGTAGTTCTAATGGAAGCTAGGGAGTGAGTGAGTCTGTGTAGTTCTAATGGAAGCTAGGGAGTGAGTCTGTAGTTCTAATGGAAGCTAGGGGGCGAGTCTGTAGTTCTAATGGAAGCTAGGGAGTGAGTCTGTAGTTCTAATGGAAGCTAGGGGGCGAGTCTGTAGTTCTAATGGAAGCTAGGGAGTGAGTCTGTAGTTCTAATGGAAGCTAGGGAGTGAGTGAGTCTGTGTAGTTCTAATGGAAGCTAGGGAGTGAGTCTGTAGTTCTAATGGAAGCTAGGGAGTGAGTCTGTAGTTCTAATGGATGCTAGGGAGTGAGTCTGTTGTTCTAATGGAAGCTAGGGAGTGAGTCTGTAGTTCTAATGGAAGCTAGGGAGTGAGTCTGTAGTTCTATGGAAGCTAGGGAGTGAGTCTGTAGTTCTAATGGAAGCTAGGGAGTGAGTCTGTAGTTCTAATGGAAGCTAGGGAGTGAGTCTGTAGTTCTATGGAAGCTAGGGAGTGGGTCAGTAGTTCTAATGGAAGCTAGGGAGAGAGTATGTAGTTCTAATGGAAGCTAGGGAGAGAGTCTGTAGTTCTAATGGAAGCTAGGGAGTGAGTCTGTAGTTCTATGGAAGCTAGGGAGTGAGTCTGTAGTTCTAATGGAAGCTAGGGAGTGAGTCTGTAGTTCTAATGGAAGCTAGGGAGTGAGTCTGTAGTTCTATGGAAGCTAGGGAGTGGGTCAGTAGTTCTAATGGAAGCTAGGGAGAGAGTATGTAGTTCTAATGGAAGCTAGGGAGTGAGTCTGTAGTTCTAATGGAAGCTAGGGAGTGAGTCTGTAGTTCTAATGGAAGCTAGGGAGTGAGTCTGTAGTTCTAATGGAAGCTAGGGAGTGAGTCTGTAGTTCTATGGAAGCTAGGGAGTGGGTCAGTAGTTCTAATGGAAGCTAGGGAGTGAGTCTGTAGTTCTAATGGAAGCTAGGGAGTGAGTCTGTAGTTCTAATGGAAGCTAGGGAGTGAGTCTGTAGTTCTAATGGAAGCTAGGGAGTGAGTCTGTAGTTCTATGGAAGCTAGGGAGTGAGTCTGTAGTTCTAATGGAAGCTAGGGAGTGAGTCTGTAGTTCTAATGGAAGCTAGGGAGTGAGTCTGTAGTTCTATGGAAGCTAGGGAGTGGGTCAGTAGTTCTAATGGAAGCTAGGGAGAGAGTATGTAGTTCTAATGGAAGCTAGGGAGTGAGTCTGTAGTTCTAATGGAAGCTAGGGAGTGAGTCTGTAGTTCTAATGGAAGCTAGGGAGTGAGTCTGTAGTTCTAATGGAAGCTAGGGAGTGAGTCTGTAGTTCTATGGAAGCTAGGGAGTGGGTCAGTAGTTCTAATGGAAGCTAGGGAGAGAGTATGTAGTTCTAATGGAAGCTAGGGAGAGAGTCTGTAGTTCTAATGGAAGCTAGGGAGTGAGTCTGTAGTTCTAATGGAAGCTAGGGAGTGGGTCTGTAGTTCTAAGTGTGAGGGAGTTTATTCCCTGTTGTCTCATTCTGAAAGGGTCAAAGCAAGGCTAATTTATTTTTATGTTTTACCTTGCACGTCTGGTTACATTTGGTAATGTGTAGACCAAAGGAATGGAATATGCCAGGGACGTGCTGGCCATTGGGAAAAGCGGGACAACCCCCGAACGGCCGGTTCATTCCCGGCCGGTCCAGGCCAGCCATTAGGAAAAAAATAAAAATTAAATGACGGTCTTCGTTCCATTTTGGGGGCTGGGCGGCCAACAAAGTAAATCGTCACTGTCGGCCAGAAACCTTGCAGAAACCTTGCAGCCATAGTGTGTTGTTTCCCAATGACTGTTCAAACTTTAGTTGTTGTTTTTTCTTTGTGAGTGAAAACTGCAATCTGTATTTTGTCCTTGTATCTCCAAGTTTCAAATGTATACATTTTTTCGCAAAGCAATGCCCTGCTTCATCATACAAGGCCGTTGCACAAAAGTAGTGAAAACAGCAGATCTACAAGCACACAATGCCTCGCGGTGCGAGGCGTTGTGTGCTTGTAGATCGTCTGTTTTCACTAGTTTAAATCATTTTTAAAATGATGAATACAAAACAAACGTTTTTGGACATACAAGGTTTCCACCCGACAACGACGAAATATAACTCATGTACAGTAATTGGCCCATTGGCTTGTCACATGTCATGATCTGAAATGGCAAATCTTTGAGTAGCAGCAGCGCTATAGAGAGAGATCTCTCTCTATAGCGCGCAATGAGGGCCTCTCCAACTCTTTTTTTCCTGGGCTGAATCAGGGGCCCAGCACGTCCATGGAATATGCACATCCCCACAACTGTTGTACACAGTGCTGGATCCAGGAACAAGCAATGAATGAACAAAGGGCAATGTCTGCACACGATATAATGCTCTCCCGTCCTTTCTTTTTATTTACTTACAACAGATCTATATAGAAAACCAACAGACAGAAATACCTTACTAAGACGAGACAGTTGCCACCCAACACCACTAAAGAAAAGCTTACCTATTAGCCAAATGAATAGAATTAAACGTATGTGTGGCTCAACAGAAAGGCATGAAAAACGAAAACAGGACATAAAAGAACAGGAGAGTGTTTTCTGCTGGTGTTTCAGTCCGGGGTTAGGGTTAACCCTAACCCAATCAAAGGGTGCGTTCGGAAATGCACACCGGGTGTGTGCTCAGTGTAGTGAGTGCCTAAACCTAACCCTAACCTCAGTAAAACTATGCCTAAACCTAACCCTAACCCCTAACCCTAACCTCAGTAAAACTATGACTAAACCTAACCCTAACCCCTAACCCTAACCTCAGTAAAACTATGCCTAAACCTAACCCTAACCTAACCCCTAACCCTAACCACACCACACCCGGTGTGCATTTCCGAACGCACCCTTTGATACATTTGGACTGAATCACCTGCATAAAACACTCTCCCATGAAAGAACGTTTTCACATGGGGGGCTTGAAGGGCTTTCCTGAAGAGTGATTGATGAGGCATCCAAACGGTTTGGTAACATATCCCAGGAGGAATGTCTGCAACCACAAATAAAACCCATCAAAGAAAAAATACTCCAGAGTTTCATCACTTATTGACCGTTGGGTAATGTGTTTAAAAACATAATTAAAAAACACTGGCATATTCTAACAACTGATCCGATTCTAAAAGACACATTTAAAGCCCCACAGGTGGTGTATAAACGACCTCCCAACATTAGGTCCCCACTGAGCACGCCGTCTAAAAGTGGTCTAATAGACGTATAGATTTGGAAATGTATTAGTGGTCTAAACTTAGACTAGACGACTAATAGACTTCTAATAGTCGTCTAAATGTAGACGGTCTACATTTAGACGACTATTAGAAGTCTATTAGTCGTCTAGTCTAAGTTTAGACCACTAATACATTTCCAAATCTATACGTCTATTAGACCACTTTTAGACGGCGTGCTCAGTGGGTCCCTAGTGGTGAGATCAGATTTAGGACCTAAAACTTTCCTGGATGAAATCCCAAATGGTAATTACAACTGTGGTAATTGCACACAATGTAATTTCACATATAAATGTACTTCATTTAATCATCCATTAACAGGTAAGAATATAACACCAGTAAGACTCCCTAATCGGGAGATAAGCGACCGTCAGGTCCCAGTGTGATTTTAGGACAAAATGTGTAGGAGCAGTGTTCTGATAGTGACTCTATATGGGACAGATCCATGTTGATGACATGAGTGTAGACATACTGTGTACCGATTTGCGTGATTTTAGGGCAGATGTGTAGGAGAAGTGTCCAAAATTGTGTTTGAAAAAATCGTCCTGATGGTGGCGCTATATGGGACAGATCCATGTTGAAGACATGAGTGTAGACATACTTACTGTGTACCGATTTGCGTGTTTTTAGGGCATCATTTGTTGGAGCAGTGTCCAAAAATGTGTTTTGCAAGAATCGGCCTCATGGTGGCGCTAAAAGAGGGCCATGTGTGGAGGTAGTGGTTTTGGCAGGCAAGGAGTGTGTGTGCAAATTTTGTCATGGATCGGGGCAACGGTGGCGGATATATGAGAAGGGCAAAAGTGTGACGTGTGACTGACAGCCTGACAGACAGACAGACTGACTGACAGCTGGTGGAGGTTTTGATAGTTCAATTAAAGGGATTATTTCATGTAAATCGACACATGCAGTGTACATGTTGAAATGTCCATGTTCACTTGCATATGTTGGAATGACAACAAGACACGCATTACCGAACACCGAAGTGACATTAGAACTCAGAATAGCTTTGCATTGTATGCAAGCTGGCCACAATGTATCTGCCTTAAGATACATTGGACTGGAGAAGGTAGAAAAACCTTGCAGGGGAGGAGACTGGGAGTCTCTCCTACTTAAAAGGGAGGCTTTTTGGATCTATAAACTTAGAACCCTAAAACCATTTGGGATGAATTTGGACTTGGACATTAGACCATTTCTATAAGTGACCTGCTTGACTTGCCATTGTGTATGGGAGTCTCTAGATTTAAACCTGTATTTGATTGATTTGATTTTTTTTTATCCTATTTTATCCACTCACTGCATGTAACTTGAGAAAGCCCTGCTGGGCGAAACGTTGTTTTTTGGGTTAAATAAAAAGAAAAGACAGGAGAGCATTATATCGTGTGCGGACATTGCCCTTCGTTCATTCATACATTTGGTAATGTGAAATAAGGCTGGGTTTTGTTCAGACCAGACACCTGACTAAAGACCATGGATATAAAATATTGATGATGATAGTTAAATAAAATAATTTAAATGTGATGCAAAAGTATGTGACTTTGTTATGGTCTGACCGAAAGTTCAGGAGATGTAGTCTGCCCTTGGGTGCAGGGACGTGCTGGGCCCCTGATTCAGCCCGGGAAAAACAGTTGGAGAGGCCCTCATTGCCCGCTATAGAGAGAGATCTCTCTCTATAGCACTGCTGCTGCTACTCAAAGATTTGCCATTTCAGATCATGACAAGTGACAAGCCAGTGGGACAATTATCGTACATGAGTTATATTTCATCGTTGTCGGGTGGAAACCTTGTATGTCCAAAACCGTTTGTTTTGTATTTATCATTTAATTAAACTAGTCAATTAATTAAACTAGTGAAAACAGCCGATCTACAAGCACACAACGCCTCGCACTGCGAGGCGTTGTGTGCTTGTAGATCTGCTGTTTTCACTACTTTTGTACGACAGCCTTGTATGATGAAGCAGGACTTTGCTTTGCTTTTTTTTCCCTAATGGCCGGCCTGGACCGGCCGGGAATGAATCGGCCGTTCGGGAGTTGTCCCGCTTTTCCCAATGGCCAGCATGTCCCTGCTTGGGTGTTTATTTTATAATGTGGCCCCCTTTTGAAACATGTTTGGACACCCCTGTACTAGAACAACATTTATTCAACAGATACAATGCTATTTCTCTGTTAACAATCTGATAAGTGAGTGTGAACATGTGCATAGAGAGAGTCACTAAACAGACACAGCACTGACACAAAGGACAGATCATTGGATGAAAGAGATTGACAGGAGCAGGATTATTATTAGATTCTATATCAGTGCCTTTGATGTGATCGATCAGAGACTTTGACTCGACAAACTGGAGTGTTATGGTTTTACCCCAAAGGTGATATCATGACTATAAAGCTGTCTATATAGCAGAACTCATTTATATTTTAATGTCAGTTCCTCCAATACTAGATGTGTTGAAAAAGCGTCCATGTACAAGGATAACACGACAACAATAAGGGAGAAGTCCCCCAAAAGGCTTTCACCCTGCTGCATGCGTGCAATGCGGGCCGATCTACAAGTCCACAAGGTGTTGCTGATGCAACAGCTTGTGGGCTTGAAGATTAGCTGTGGTTTGCCACGCGACGCCGCCATACAATGAAGTATAAATCAGCTGCATTCACACTGAGCTCAGACAGAGCAGACACACAGAGCAGACACACAGAGCAGACACACAGAGCAGACACACAGAGCAGACACACAGAGCAGACACACAGAGCAGACACACAGAGCAGACACACAGTGCAGACACACAGAGCAGACACACAGTGCAGACACACAGAGTAGACACACAGAGCAGACACACAGTGCTTCATTCACACAGAGTAGACACACAGAGCAGACACACAGTGCTTCATTCACACAGAGTAGACACACAGAGCAGACACACAGTGCTTCATTCACACAGTGCAGACACACAGAGCAGACACACAGTGCTTCATTCACACAGAGTAGACACACAGAGCAGACACACAGTGCTTCATTCACACAGAGTAGACACACAGAGCAGACACACAGAGCAGACACACAGAGTAGACACACAGAGCAGACACACAGTGCTTCAGAGTCTGCTTGTCCTTAGTTTTACACCAAGCTGTGATGTTGTAATGTAAACATTATGCATGTCAAGCTCTCCTGGACATCACTGCTTGTCTTCTAGAGAAACATGAATGTGCTGAAACATCCTAGCTGTCTGTTTAATCAATTTACACCTACTGTAGCTCTAACATACATATCAGCCGAGACACGCCACAAGAGGGTGCTATCAAGTCTCTAAAGCCAGAACAGGGTTGATGAAACACACAGTGCTGGAGAGAGCCATGGTAGAGTTCTCAAATTCTCCCGAACACGACCATACGTCACCCGATATTTTATAAAATGTATGCTAAATGGTAGGGCTGGGCCGGGCCTCTGGCTCAATGAAAAAATAAAAAAATATATATATTTTATTATTTTATTACTTTTACTCTGTGATAGAGAATTCTTCCCAAACCCGACCATACCCGACCCGACGCTTTGGGGCCGGGTAGGGCCTGAAATGTGTGCTAATTACTAGTCGGGCCGGGGCCTCGGGCATGCCCAGTTAGGGCCCAGTTAGGGCCCAGTTAGGGTCCAGTTAGGGCCCAGTTAGGCCTTAATTTTCAGGCCCGTTGAGAACTCTAAGCCAGTGTTTCTCAATCTTTTTTTGCTTGAGTACCCCCTTTCCCTGATTTCTGAATCCAAGTACCCCCTTTACCCTGCAACAACATTTTGCTTATAAAACTGTTATTAAAATATAAATAAATAGTGGTATATGTGTATTTCAAGAATATAAAATCACAAATACGGAATGGAGTGATAGAGTTTCAAACGGTTTTCATGTCAATAACTTCAATGCATTCAAACAACTTTAAAACACATCCCAGTTGCATGGTACCATCACTACCATGTAATTTGGGCTAGCAACTCAGGCTCATATCAGGTTTCTCTATTTGTCATCATTAAACATAACAGTACATGTTTTTCCTCTCTTGTAGTCAATTATTTAACTATGGCTAAAAAAAATAGAAGTATGCATGATTTATACTTCTATTTTTATTTTTTGGGGGGCAATTTCTGAGTACCCCCTGCAGTACCTCCGCGTACCCCTAGGTGTACACGTACCCCCATTTGAGAAACACTGCTCTAAGCCATAGTTGAATGATAAAGAAAATACTACATACATTTTCAAAAGACAATTGAAGAGGCATCTATGAACCCAAAGGTTGTAATAATGCAAATGCATTTTTTCCACAGGATTCTTTCCCTGTTTTACATTTCTAATTTGTATGGAGAATGGAGCATATTTTTTTGCATAAACTTGCAAATGTCAAGAAACCATTCCATTCCCATTGAAAAGCACAATCCACCTTCATAGATTTAAACTTTGAAGTCAGAGAAGGTCATAAAAATAGCAAAAATAGCTGATCTACAATTCCAATCATTCATTAAAATCTCTACCAACTTTACACTTAACCATGGGGGATACAGAAATTGAGCAAGTAAATTAAGTAAAGTTATTAGGTATCACTGTAGATAACAAATTGTCTCAGAATAATCAAATTGATCAAATGGTTAAAAAATTGGCAGAGTAGAGGTATAGGCACAATAAAGCAATATAGGAAATACATGCCAAAATACTTATCCACATAATTAATACAAGCATTAGTGTTATCACAATTAGATTATTGTTCAATGATTTGGTCCAACACAACAGAAACCTATCTGCATACATTACAGGTCTACCAAAACATAGCAGCTCGTATAGTGCTTCAATGCCCATACAGAACACGAGTAAGCACCATGAATAATGATTTGGTTTGGTTAAGTGTAAAAGGAAGGTTGCATTATTCACTACTGTGTTTTTTTTTTTTTTTTAATTATCATTACAAAAACCCCGGAAATCATCTGCAATAATCTAACATCGTTCTCAGATAATCATCACTATTTCACTAGACAGTCATCAGAGGGTCGTTTCCTGTTACCATCATGTCGTACAAATGTTAAACAAAGAACAGTGCATTTCAGAGCAATGGTGGCATGGAATTTATTACCTATATTTTTGATTTATGAAAGTAATAATGTGAGTTTTAAGAAAAAATTAAATTGTATTTGTTCACACAAGAAGTGAGTGAGTAAAAGAAAGAAGAGCAAAAAGGAGAAAAAAAGGGCTATATATCCCACTTGTAGTGATGCGCGGGCCGACCCGGTGCCCCCACCCGCCCGCCAACCCGCCCGCGTGCGGGTGGGTGGGTCAAGGTTTGAGACTCAATATTGGCGGGCGGCGGGCGGGCGGGTTATCACCACTCTCATGTGCAAAAAATAAATAAGAATAATCACCTGTTCTTATTTGCCTTTTTATTCTTTTATTATAGGCCTACTCTATAATAAGAGTAGGCCTATAAGAATAAGAATACGAGCATGAGCGAGCGAGCGAGTTTTTAAATGCGCCAGAGAGGAGCGAGGTTTCTCCTCCGCTCCTTGGTGCGAGGACCGTCCCAATTCCGCTCCTGTTGGGCCCGCGAACCGCATTTTGCCAACATTTGACACAACGTGAGCACAGCAGAAGAATGCACAAACAATTCAGCGCGTCGCTGATCAGGATTTCACTTACCGTATGTGTCTCTGTCATCCACACAAGTCCGTTTATAGCTAAATACTTTGTGTCGGTTAAGTTATATAACCAGCCAGTCAACGGATACGATTTGAAACACAACTTTCGCAAGTGAGACGGATTTTTTGACTGAATGAAACAACCACGCTCACCTCGAGTCGCTCCCATCTCTCCAATCTGGTGATTAATCAATAACCAACAGAATGTAATATTGTCCGTCTTTTGCTGTCTGCGCTGTATAAATATGATTGACATAAAACCTGAAACGCCATTCTTACCCCAACGATGCCCCAGAGAGAATGAATGTCTTTGAATGAATGTCTTTTAGGCTAAACCCCAATTTGAACAACACGTTTGTTTATTTAGCCCATGACAATATTGTGCTGCTGTAAACCTTTCTGTAAAGCGACGTTGGGTACTTAGAAGAGCCGTATACAGATGAGCTATTCTGGAGATGATATACAATCTTTTTTTTAAATGCGGGTTGCGGGGCGGGCGGATTCGTTGATTTGTATATTGTTCTGCGGGGCGGGCGCGGGCGGGTTACGTTTCGTGCGGGCTGTGGGTCGTGCGGGTTATGAAAAAAACCTGACCCGCGCATCACTACCCACTTGACATCAATGATGTTGAATTTGTACCATAGAGCTATCAAATGTATTAGACAGGTTATGTGTTTCTGTATTGTACTGTAGGTGTTTGTATTGTGTTGTGTATGAATGGACTGTATGTTTTTCTATGTAAAATAACTTAAGCTGACGTTGAAGATGACATGTTTTTAAGACCCCAGGAAGAGTAGCTGCTGTAACTGTACAGTAAGCTAATGGGGACCTAATAAATAAATCAAATCAAACAAGCTCAATGTTCTGCAAATCCCCTGTAAATCTACTGTCTTGTCAATGGCAGGACATGTGAAGTTTATAAATGTACATCTGTGACCGCTCGTGGTGTTTTGAGACACAACGGGGCCATGGTCATTTTTCTACTTTTTACATTTTACGAAACTACAGAATGTAAGCTTTCATATGATGTATCATTAATTGAAATTGGATAATATTTGAAGAAGATACGGTCATTTGAATCTTGTTGATCCAGAAACAGCAAAGGAGAGAAAATGCCCTTCAAAGGTTTCTCATTTTAACACCTTTTCCAGGCCCCAGACAATGGGAGTGACATAGTAGTTAACCCCACCTCTAACCACTCCCCAAACCACTCCCCCACTAGCTGTCAACTGTCTGTCAATACTTGAAATTTCACAAGACAGGCCTTCAAGCCAGTAGATCAAATAATACTCATGAATGGTATAAAGTAATTAAGTACATTTACTTAAGAAATCTACTTAAGTATAATTTTGAGGTTAGGTATTTGTTCTTACTTGAGTATTTCCAGTTTCCAATACTTAGACTCTACTACACTGTGAGCTTGTAGATCTGCTATTTTCAAATTAGTATTTTCTACTTTTTGAAAACAATTTGAAATGAAAGATGGCTACTTCATGATGTATTTAGGCTACTAGAACTATTTGTACTTTAAGTACATTTTGATGGAAATACTTTTATACTTTTACTCAAGTAAATTCTGAACAGACTTTTACTAGTAACAAATATTTCTGCATTAGGCCTATAGTATTGATACTTTTACTTGAGTAAAGATCTGAGTACTTTCCCACCACTACTCTCTTATTTCTTTGCCCAAAAATTCTCTCTCTCTCTCTCTCTCTCTCTCTCTCTCTCTCTCTCTCTCTCTCACGGGGAATTTCGAGTAGCGACGCAACATGTTTTGTAACATGATGGAGACGGAGGGAGGGACAGAGTTGCAGTGTGTGGCTGTATGAAATGCATGCAATAATAAGATAAGTTAATCTGGCGTTGATTTTAAAGCAATTGAACCCCGGATCCTTTGAGCTAAACCCACCGAGCCATGACAAAGAAAGAGAGAGGGGGAGGGGGAGAGAAAGATAAAGAGAAAGAAACGTTCCTCACAAGCGACTCCTCTACAACGCAGTGAAGCTGGACTTTAACTTCGCCGTACGACATGTTGCTTTCTGAAACTAGTTGATCTATACAACACGTCGCATTCGCGACGCGTTGTGAGCTTGTAGATCAGCTCTTTTCACCACGCTAAAACTTGCAGGAGGACTCGGAGATAGAGTCACCGCCGCTGTGATTTAGGCAAGACGTCCTGTTGTATTCCTGGTACATTCACAGCATTGTAATCCACCACTGATTCCCCCGTGTGTCACTGTTTTATTTTGCGCCGGGGAGTGCTGTAATCAGCGTATCGCCTGATTTTCGCCTCCGTTTACTGGCTGTCCTGTAGGCTACATTAAAAGCTTTAAGCAAGCGTGCTGATACAAAGTGAGTTGCAAACTAGCCATTATAAGAAGATACATTGATACTGTTGTGTTTACTGTTTAGAAACACGTGTGCTTATGGGCGGTGCTCGGCCAGTGGGGAGAACCACCGGAGAACAATAGGCGAGGCCAATCGCAAGCACTCTATGTAAATATGCGCGGGTGCGTGTCGCTATTTCGACGTGTCATTTGTTCGACGGCCCGCAATTTCGACGCGCCGATAGTTCGAGTTAGGGATCGCGAGATTTCGGCGCCGCTGTTTCGACGGCACCCTTTTTCGAAAAAAAGGACGCCAACAGTTCGACACGACAACTGTCCGACACGGCAACAGTTCGACAACAAGACGGCACGGTATTTCGACAAGGCAGCACGCACAGACAGACTCACAATGCCAACTAACCCAGCCTTACCTCCCCGACTTTTTTGTTCTCTTTCTCGTCTCCCTCCCTCTCTCTTGTCTCGATCTCTTCTCTCCCCCCCTCTCTCTCTCTCTCTCTCTCTCTCTCTCTCTCACACACACACACACACACACACACACACACACACACACACACCACAGGGCGAACGGCGGACTGGTTACTGTCTTTCTCACAATGGCCCAAATGTAAACTTTTGTTCTGTGTCATAAGCCCGTGTTTGCCAATAAAGCTCCTTTGAAGCCTATGTTGCGTTGGATTTTTGGCGAAGTGACCTGTATTCGTGACATGCATGAACTGTAGGCAGGGGTGTTGTGGCAACTTGTGGGGGGAGTGGGTCTCCATTTAGAAGCCCTGTGCACGGATTTATTAGCTGGAGATGTCGCATGCATGCGCTCGCGCACGTGAGTGATCGCCGATTAGGCCTATAATAACCTCTTTAATATGCTCCAGACTGACCCGACAGAACTTATCACACCTACTAGATCAGTAGTGTTTTTGCGAGGTGCTAAAACAGCAAAGGGTGTTCGCGCATCTTCTGTCTGTCTGTCTGTCTGTCTCACAGACATGTTCATATGTGCATAGGCCTAGGCCTACTACAGCTAGGGAGGAGAGTATATTTTACGTTTATATGCACCCATATTACTGCCATGTCTTTATAATATGTTCCTTTTAACAAGTAAGATAAGTGATTGGCGGAGCCTGTTGCGCACTGACTGTGGTCATTCATTAGGCTACTCTTAAACAGGGCCGTGCAGTCCATACAGGCAAACCCCACACAGGCTGGGGGCCTCATGAGATTTTGATTTTTTTTAACCAATATGGGCATGGGCCCCAGTTGAGCTGTTGAACAGAGAACAGTTGAAATAAGCTTAGTCTTTTCATGGATCTCCTTTTAGTAGACCTTGTACCAGTGAACTGTACCGTCATGAATCTGTACATTTTCCTATGCAAACTTCTAATAAAGCCTTCAATCAATCAATCAATCAATCAAACAAACAGTTGAAGTGAGGGTTAACATGAAACAATTGCTTTGGACATATTAGCTCATTAGAATATGAAAAGAGATTGGCTCTCGAAGGTGCAGGCCAGATAACAATGGCCCTAATTTACCCAAGCAGTTCCTTCATGTGTGTTCTGTGATGTCACATACATCTTTAAGAGGCCCCAATAAACCCTGTGAAAATGTTATCTCATCCTGGGGGGCCCACTTCAAACTGTCCAGGGCCCCCAAAAATATCAATTTGGGGGCCCTCAAAACTTTTTTAAATGTAAATATTTACACAGACTTTAGAAGAAATGTATCCATTCCGGATGCAGGGAATGGGGGCCCCCCAGGATGAGATTAATTAAAGTAGCTGTGGACTTAACATATATATGAGGGTTACCAAATTGAGGTACATATATTGATATATAGGTCTATGTATATATTCAATCTCATTTGGGGCCCCCCTGACAGTTTGAAGTGGGCCCATGATGATGTCAACATAATGAACGGTAAGCGACTTAACATAAATGTTATGTTTAACTTAATACTTTAAACAGGTTTACTGGGGCTTCTTAAAGATGGCACACAGTGTTTGTTTTACTGGCAATGATTTGTTTGCCTTGCCTGGGTCCCCCTAGGCCCTAAGCACTGCCCTGCTTTTCCCGTCCGTAAAGATTACGTCCTCAGGTAATGTTAATCCAGAGAGAGAGAGAGAGACAGAGAGAGACAGAGAGAGAGAGAGAGAGAGAGAGAGAGAGAGAGAGGGAGAGGGAGAGGGAGAGAGACGAGAAAGAGAACAAAAAAGTCGGGGAGGTAAGGCTGGGTTAGTTGGCATTGTGAGTCTGTCTGTGCGTGTGTGAGAGAGACTTGTTTTTTTCATTGTCGAAATACCGTGCCGCCCAGTCGAAGGGGCGGGCCACCCTGTCGAAAGACCGGCGTCAGTTTTTTCGAAAAAACGTGCCGTCGAAACAGCGGTGCCGGAAACTCGCGATCCCTAACTCGAACTATCGGCGCGTCGAAATTGCGACCCGTCGAACAATTGACATGTCGAAAAAGCGAGATTTCCCCGAATGTTCCACCCCCAAATAACTACGGAAAATGTCTTAAAACAGAGCCATGTTTAAGACTATAAAACGATGACTGTATGAATGTAAAACGCCCATCTCTTGTTATTAAAACCTTCATCAACATTCAAACTGTTTTATTATACCTAGAAACGAAAAAGACCAAAAAATAAAATCGAATGCATTTAGTGCTATTGTAGAAATCCATTACCCCCGAGTTGTGTCTCAAGACACCATGAGGGGACATGAGGGGTGGAGGGAGAAACAGATTCTGTTTCTCCCTCCACCCCAACAGTCCACGGTTCATCATGAAGTAACAAACAGTGTTGCGACGCATGGTTTTGTGACCTACCTGGACGTCTGGACTGTGCCATGTTGATCACTACAGTATATAAAGAAAAATATACATATCGTTTAGCCATACATCGTATCGTTATTTGTAGTTTTTTCAATTGAAAAGCACAAGTTAATTAAAACCCAAACAGACCTGTGCGGGTGTTACTGACTCTACACGACGACAGCCAAAGTTGAAGTGAAAATATTCACCTCAGAACCTCCCAGCCACTGAGGGTTGGCTCAATGCCCAGAATGTAAGGACACACCTTTGACACTTCATACATGGCAAGGGAGGAGTATAATAATTATAAAATAATGGAAACTTAATTATCTTAATAAAAAAGAACAAACTAAACTACTTCACAAGAACAATGTTGGTGTAATTTGGAAATTCGACAGGGAATCTATATTTTGTACACACAAATTAACAAGTAAAAAAAAAACATGTTGCAATGTTTCCTGGTTTAGAGCAAGGACATTTTAGAGGAAAGGACGTCACGTGATGCCGGGGATGCGCCATGAGCGGCCATGACACCAAAACTTGCACGGGATGTGCGATGAAACACATGGTGGATGGAGCCGGCTAGACCAGCTCATGAGCAAACACTATTTATGAACAACTGTAATCCTATGCTACTGTTTACTGTAAACACAGGGCCAGGGTTGCCTTTAGGTAGCTGGCAGGCTGCAGAGGGGTATTATGGGATGTGCTTGGTGTTGTGTTTACTCTATGTTCAGGTAGAGTGAAGTGTGGCCACGCTTAATACTGAGAAGTGATATTTTTGTTACAGTTAAGGATGCTGAAGATAAAACTCTATACGACTGAGACCAATAATATTTGAATATTCATTATATGATATACTACATTTCATATAGTCTACTCTTTGTTTAGTGTTTTTCATTTGATTATTTACTCAGAATCAAAGGTGTCATGGTTTTCATAATTCACTAGCATCCTGGATGGCTTGATTCTAGGCTTACAACAATTGCGACCGTAGGTCGCATTTACTATGAAAACCTCATTATCCTGTGCGTCACAGTGCGTGACACCTCATGCGTCACAGTGTGTGACACCTCATCCCAGCTCAGCAGAAGGATATAACTGACCATGTTCTGACATCACAATGATCCAACTTCAACAACCAATCAGGTCTGTGCATCCTTTTGGTCAAAGTTGATCCCATGGCAAAGCGCCAGCGCTCGCCCAGCAGTCTGCTGTCACCCATGGCGGATGCTTGCTCGCGCCCATGTGCACACGCACATGTGCACAGTGCACACGCTCATGTGCGCGACCTTGCCCTTTGGTCGCTTCTCCCCCTTAGGGCGTCTTACTGGTTGATATAGTAGTAGTAGTAGTTTTGTACTTTTTGTATTTTGTATAACACTGTTACTTCTATTTGCCCAAGACAGATTTCTGCTCGGAGATAATAAAGGCTGATTCAATTCAATTCAATATACTGTAAATATCTTTGTAAAAGTCTATGGGGAAAATGAATGGCCTTTTTTTGGCAGTGCTCTGGCCTCTCCCCCACTGTTCTCTAAGCAGCATTCACTACTGTACATGCATGCATGTTTGTTTTTAATTAGCAGCTGATGTGAAACTTGTCCAACTGCATTCTTTCATCATAACTTAATTCATAACTTGTATCACTGACACAGATCTGACCTCTCCCCGGTCCCCACAGGTCTGACCTCTCCCCGGTCCCCACAGGTCTGACCTCTCCCCGGTCCCCACAGGTCTGACCTCTCCCCGGTCCCCACAGGTCTGACCTCTCCCCGGTCCCCACAGGTCTGACCTCTCCCCGGTCCCCAGCCTGATGGGGTCCACAATCACCATCACACCTCAGTTTGCTCTCCTCTGACTAATATAAAGTTTGGAGGCCTTGTGTAACGCTGGGGATTCTAACTCAGGTCTCCCACGGGAAAGTCTAATTGCGATCGTCAAAACCTCCACTGCCTGTCTGTCCGTCAGTCAGTCAGTCTGTCTGTCTGTCTGTCACGTCACGTCACACTCATATCTCTGCCATCGTTGCCCCTATCCATGTGAAATTGTCCACACACGGGTCAGTGACGTGACGCCCCAAAAAATGTGTTTTTAAAAAAACTTTAAAATGCAGGCATAAAAGTTATTTACTTTTGTTCTACTCACTCTCAAGCTTATGGAAATACATTTTGTTTTTAGATATTTTATTGGAATCAGACTTTATTCAGCAGTTTGTTGTACTTGTGCCTAAAATCGTCATATGGTGTGACATGAAAATAATTGTTCATAAAATGAAAATGGAGTACATCTTTCTTAAGTTACTCACTTTATCAAAGTCCTTTATCATAACTAACCAGTGATCCACTATAGTTTTTTGAAAATTAATTATATCTGTATATTTTTTTCATAATCGACACTCTGTGTGAGGCCCATGTTCATGATCTTACAACATATTTTAAATGTATTCTGTCAAAACTTTCTCTAAAATTACACAAATATTTGTGACTCTTCCTGATAATATTCTCTATGTAATCCATAAACATTTTTTTGGTTTAATCATTAACTCTCCTACTGCCAGATCATTTATTTATTTATTGGGTCTGGCGCCATCAAAAAGCGGCTTACCTTTGCGACGTTATAGTAGATAGACAGACAGACATTTATTTATTTATTTTTTTTTTTTTGGTTGTGCAATAGTGCACTTTGGTCTGCCAGGCAGCAGAGGGCGGCGTCATGCGAGAATGAATGTGAATTGTCCTGCTATGTGTTGCCGTACATTCAGAGCAGTCACTGGCTACAGAGCCTCCGGGCCAGAGGAAATCAACAAGGAAGTGAATTGTTCTCCGTTGATCTAACGCATAATGGATTTTTTACACCATCACAGCGGAAAATGTGTTTACAGTAAACGGCCGCGCGACGCCTCATCAGCTTACAGTCATCAGACGAACGAACCGAACGAGCGCCGTATTGGCATCGACGTTCTGTAAAAAATGGGGCGAGCGTTATCGTTCGAAGCGTGGGGAGAGTTAATAAAGGTATGATTTTTCACTATTTGGAATGTCACACCAAATGATTTAGTGTCACACCGTATGATCATATCTTCATGTGTCAAAGCAAACTGTGTTTTAACCTACCTATTAGTGAGTACTGAACTTTACTGATTGATTAAACAATTACCCAGGATAACATGGCCTTAATATTTCTGAACAGGATATTATTGTAGGGCTTTAACATGGGATAAGAAAGAATTGTAGTAGTAGATGGATGATGAGGATGTGCACAGGAATGCTACGCACACCTAAGTCTTCTGCCGGCCCACGGCAGAAGGATCCTAAAGAGACAATAAGGCGCATAGCCACACTTGGAGCCAAGGCAACATTTTATTAACACCAATTAGTGGAAACAGAACTCAGCATTCAGGTAAATTGCTTTTTTCCGAAGTCTCCTGAACTTGAACACAGCATTTTGTGTTGAACAAATGTAATTAGGAATCATGACATTACACCACATCTCCACTAGCTAAAGAGTGCTGGGTTGCGCAACTCCAAAAATAGCTGATCTACAATCTCTCGCAGCACAACGTGTTGAGAGCTTGTAGATCAGCTATTTTCGCTAGTTTTGTCTCGGGTCCTAACATAACACTGTCCACTGTCCAGTCCAGTGAGTGAAAGTACAAAAGTATTAGATCAGATTAGATTATACATTTAGACTGTATTATACATCAGCCAGTCGTATTTGGTGAGGGTAGCAAACCGGCTGCCTTGTTGCGGTTCTGCTATGCCACAGACAACCTCCTGCTCTTCGTAGAAAATGCAGTCTCGCCCCTTTGGCTCCTCTCTCCTTGCTGGGTCATTGTTTAGTTTCTCCCTGTACTTTCTCGTTCTCTCAGCACTTGTAATTTTCCAGCTGACAAAAGAAAATGGAATGTATAGTTTAAGACAAAGAAAAAATATTGTTTAGATTGAAACAATATGTTAAGGTTTCTGTGAAGGGGTTTCTGCTCTGTCTGATGAATTTGAAGTATCACTGAATGAAGCTAAATTACATTTTATGTAAAAATGTTTAAAACAAATGTTTAAATGTACAAAAGAAACATGGAACTTTGTTATTTATTGTTATATCTGTAGTTAAATACAGTATAAATCATATGGTGTGACAATCAAGTCATATGGCGTGACAAGCAGATGTCACACCATTATGATTAAGTGTCACACCATATTACGTTTTTCTGCATTTAGGTTTACCTTGAGGCTACTATGTACACATTAGCATGTTAACAGCATGCTAGCTATAACAAAGCAACCTAGATCTACATGGAAATATGACCAAAACTTCAAATAACTTAAGCTTTTTTTAATGAAAAGGTGTCACACCAACAGACATCCAAAGTGGTGAGTTTGTCAAAGTTTCAACAAGATGGCATTTCATGAAAATGTTAAAATCATAACTCACCTCAGACACCTGTCTTGCAGTTGTGCTGGGAGTGCTGAATAGCCTTACAGAAGAAGGACCTCTCTAGCCAATAGGTGTCCAAATAATTGCCTGTTTAATTTGTCCAAACTAGTGTCACACCAAATGATTTTGGTTTGGGGGACAAAATGTTTTTGATCAGAAATGACTGAAAACATTATGCTTTGACTTTGAAAAGATATAGGCTCACAAATAGATTTTTTTTTAGCCTAAATTCATTTTCAAATGATTTTTAGCAATTTTTTTTCTTAGTTTTATTCAAGTTCCCACTTTGAGAAACAAGGTCAGGACAGTCACACCATATGAGTTTTGCCATGTTTGGTTGAACATTCTGAAGAAATGAGGAATGAAATGTTTTAATCTTGAGTAAGTTCACATAAAGCTTAATGTCCTGCACAATATTCAGAAGGTTTTTGACAAATATATTTTTTATTTATACATGTTTGACACCGAGGACAGCGAAAACGTTACGTCACGTCACCCACCCACTACACACTCCTTGTCTGCCAATCCACAACCTCCACCCTTCCAGGGACCCCCGCAGATCCAGGGACCCCAGGGACCCCCACCAAAAAGCAAAAAAACTACCAAATGACGCCCCCAAATCGCCTGCTCACCGCGTTGCTCTGCCACAGACAAAGAGATGTCTATGTTACAGTATATTTGAAAAACCAGTAAGATTGGGAAAGGAGCGCTTGTTTTAGTTCACCTTATGGGCAGTCCCTGGAGCATTTGATTGCATTGGTCCCATGTCTCATTGTTCCTCCATTGTTCCCATTAGTCCCACGCTGATAAATGCTAACCTGGTGAATGCTACTCTGCCTAAACCTAACCCTAAAACTATGCCTAAACCTAACCCTAATCCTAACCCTAACCTCAGTAAAACTATGCCTAAACCTAACCCTAATCCTAACCCTAACCTCAGTAAAACTATGCCTAAACCTAACCCTAATCCTAACCTCAGTAAAACTATGCCTAAACCTAACCCTAATCCTAACCCTAACCTCAGTAAAACTATACCTAAACCTAACCTAACCCTAATCCTAACCCTAACCTCAGTAAAACTATGCCTAAACCTAACCCTAATCCTAAAACTAACCTCAGTAAAACTATGCCTAAACCTAACTCTAATCCTTACCCTAACCTCAGTCAAATTATTCCTAGTTCCCCGAAGGAGGCACCGCCTGCTCCACCTTGTGCCCAAAAACGAGCGCTCCTGTTCTCAATCTTACTGAATCTCAAAAACACTGTGACATCTACACACATCTCATCAACAAGGATCTCCTCTTTTATGCCCCTCTTCTATAACGTCACCATGAGGCCGGTTCTTGCAAAACACATTTACGGACACTGCTCCTACAGATTTTTGCCCTAAAATCACACAAATCGGTACACGGCTACACTCATGTCTTCAATATGGATCTGTCCCATATAGCGCCACCTTCAGGCAGATTTTTTAAAACACATTTTTGAACACTGCTCCTACGGTTTTTGCCCTAAAATCACACAAATTGCTACACAGTATGTCTACACACATCTCATCAACATGGATCTGTCCCATATAGCGCCACCTTCAGGCTGATTTTTTAAAACACTGGTTTTTGCCCTAAAATCACACAAATTGCTACACAGTATGTCTACACTCATCTCATCAACATGGATCTGTCCCATATAGCGCCACCATCAGGCCGATTTTTTTAACACATTTTTGGTCCTAGAATCACGCAGCGACCTGACGGTCGCTTATCTCCCGATTAGAGAGTCTTACTGGTATCTTAACTATTATGACCTAAAGATATGTGTTGATGGACTGAGGGAGATACTAGAGTTATGACCTAAAGATATGTTTTGATGGACTGAGGGAGATGCTAGAGTTATGACCTAAAGATATGTTTTGATGGACTGAGGGAGATACTAGAGTTATGACCTAAAGATATGTTTTGATGGACTGAGGCAGATACTAGAGTTATGACCTAAAGATATGTTTTGATGGACTGAGGGAGATACTAGAGTTATGACCTAAAGATATGTTTTGATGGACTGAGGGAGATACTAGAGTTATGACCTAAAGATATGTGTTGATGGACTGAGGGAGATACTAGAGTTATGACCTAAAGATATGTGTTGATGGACTGAGGGAGATACTAGAGTTATGACCTAAAGATATGTTTTGATGGACTGAGGGAGATACTAGAGTTATGACCTAAAGATATGTGTTGATGGACTGAGGGAGATGCTAGAGTTATGACCTAAAGATATGTTTTGATGGACTGAGGGAGATACTAGAGTTATGACCTAAAGATATGTGTTGATGGACTGAGGGAGATGCTAGAGTTATGACCTAAAGATATGTTTTGATGGACTGAGGCAGATACTAGAGTTATGACCTAAAGATATGTTTTGATGGACTGAGGGAGATACTAGAGTTATGACCTAAAGATATGTTTTGATGGACTGAGGGAGATACTAGAGTTATGACCTAAAGATATGTTTTGATGGACTGAGGGAGATACTAGAGTTATGACCTAAAGATATGTTTTGATGGACTGAGGGAGATACTAGAGTTATGAGGCCAACAGGCTGTGAGTCACTCTGCTACACATGCATGAAAGAAGCTGTGACTCTGCATTCCTTTAAACCCTGTCACACCATCATCTGATCACTCATCATGAACTCATCCTGTACGCTACACAACCAGGGGCGTCAATTGGGTATGGCAGGGGTATGCAGCTGCCATACCCTGGGTCCAGGGGGGGAACATAAAAGTTACTTTTAAATATAAATCCATGAATGTCTCTTTGTCTTATCTGTTCTGGTTATTATGTTGTTAAATTACAGTAAAATAACTACAAATGCAAAATTTTACAAAATGGTCACTTTAACAAGGTATTATAATGATACACTTAATTGTATTCTCCCCATCTTGACAAAATGGTACAGGTGCGAATTCATTATTGTTAACAAGTTTAGCTGCACTTGAACAACCGTTCCAGGCTGCCATATCCAGCCCGAGAAACCGTAGAAACGGGGGGGAAATGTAATGTACTTCTTAAAATAAATGTATCATGCCTGTTGCTAAGGTATGGCAACATGACTGGTGTCTTGCACACGCGCAAAGGCATGCGTGCAAGACACCAGTCATGTTGCCATACCTTAGCCTTTTCTGAACTGACGCCACTGTACACAACCTTTCTATCTCCATGCTTCAACACACCTTACTTCACAACTATGCAAGGTGTGAGACTTCGGCCGCGCTCACACATGTGCGTCACGCATCATCATCTTATCGTCTGAGAATGGCCACTGGGAACGCCGTACTAATGCATTGTCAATGGAAGGTTGTTTGGTTTTTTGTCGTTGCCGTGTCTCAAGCTCAACCGCAGCCTGTACGCTCTTGAAGAGACACGGCAACGACAAAACACCAAACAACCTTGCATTGAGAATGCATTAGTACGGCGCTCCCAGTGGCCATTCTCAGACGATAAGATGATGATGCGTGACGCAGATGTCTGTACGGCGCCTTCCTCATCACCATGGAAGATTTATCATCAAGATGTCACCGTAATGGAAAGAAACCACAAACTGTCAAAGCTGCCGTAGCAACAAATAGTTTTGGATTGTTAAGGTAGAACTGGTTCAACTGGATCTCCTTCTGTCCTCAAATGTCCTGTGAATAATAACCATATGACACGCACGCACGCACGCACGCACACACACACACACACACACACACACACACACACACACACACACACACACACACACACACAATATCTCTACAACTAGTAAGACGCCTCAGGGCGACATTTAGGGTGAGGTCGCGACAATTCTTGGCCATCTGGCCAGTGATGTTATGTATATCGGACCAGTTACCCATATATGGAGATCCATGTATTGTATGTAGTACATCCCTTTTATGCCCATACATGGAGATCCCTATCTGAACCAGCCGCACAAATATGGGCTGCCTGTCTTCCTCCATATATGGGCATCCCCACATGAAGTCCTGTTAGGTATGGGCTTAATATTGATTGGGTGGTCTATTAGAGTAAAGTTAACTCCATAGACACATAGAAAAAATATTATAACCACACCTGGGGGTCTGTTAGAGTAATGTTAACTCCATAGACACATACAAAACATATTATAACCACACCTGGGGGTCTGTTAGTTAGAGTAATGTTAACTCCATAGACACATACAAAACAGAAAAAGTACAACACTATGGCGCCGCCTCTTTAAGGTTTTCTTCAGAATAGGTAACCTCTTTAACCTTGGTATCTAGATGAAGAAATAACAGATCTACAATCTCTCAACATGCCATGGTGTAATGTGTTGTGAGCTTGATTGGCTTTTAAAACAATGGCTTGAATGTATTTGTGGCTCAGTCGTTAATGCATACATACTATAATAATAATAAAGTAAAATGTGTAGCACATTGACACATAGACACTATAGTGTATTAGAGGTTCATTATGTATGTCTGGTAAAATTATTGATCACTTCATTATTTTGTATGCCTGTGGCAATAATAAAATATGGATGAAAATGTCCATCACAAGCTGTCATGGTGATGAACACTGCTAGGGACAAATAAAGCGATTAAGCTTTTTATTCTCGAGCTTTGAAAGCTAATCATCATTTTAAAAGCTTTTACCAAAGCAAATGAATGTATTATCTTTGTGATGTTCTGGTCTGATACACATAGAGCAACGTCGTAGGTCGACCACTTGATGGCGCCGTTTGACCAGACTTTAACCCCACTGATGAAGTGACGGTGAGCAGCTGTGTCAAAATGCTTCCCTCCATTCAACACAGAAACTCTGTTTATGTTGTTTAGCTTCAAATAGTTTAGTAATGTTTACATCAAACTGAGCTGCTAAAAGCTGCTGTAGGACGTGTTGCTGTCCTTGAGCTGAAGACAGGACTTGTTGTTGGAAAGACGTCATGTTTATGAGGTAAGGTTTGATATTAAACTACTTTATCACTGCATTTATGCAGAAATAACAATGAATTAAGTCTGCAAAGGCGGGAAACTTTCACCCGCCTGTTTTTAAAGCAGGGTTGGACATGAATATTCATATAGAGGGCCAGTGGTGTAAAGTAACTAAGTAGCCTACTACCGTACAGTTTTGAGGTATTTGTACTTTACTTGAGTATTTCCAAATTCCGATACTTTTACTTCTACTTCTACTCCACTACATCTGGGATCCAAATGTTGTACCAGGGACGGACTGGGACTAAAATTCAGCCCTGGCATCTTGGCCAGACCCGCCCCCACAACTAGCACACGCAGATACTCTACCGACTCGTCGGGTCAAGGCCAGGGTGGCACATATAAATGTGACGGAGAGAGCAGTGACGGCTCCAGAAAATTATGACTGGGGGGGCTATGGGGGAGCCGACTTTTTTAGAGCAGGGGCGAATGAATTTTGGCAACAAATAATAATGAATAACACTAATACAACAAACGAGATTCAATGATCCTAATTTAAGGGGCCACATAAAGAAAATACACGTTACAAATTGTTTATTGTTAATAATAGGGTTGTCAGTCGATTAAAAAATGTGATCCCATTAATCGCATGATTGTCCATAGCTAATCGCACGATATATATTTTGTATTTGTTCTAAATCTACCTTAAACAGATATTAATACTCATATCAACATGGGAGTAGACAAATAGTATACTTGCTGTATGCAAATACAGCATATGTATTATTATTTGGAATAATAACAAATACTGTCCATAATACGCCTAACAAACATACAACAACTTGAGAAAATATCTGCTTCCATTAGGACAGATTAATAGTGAAAGGACCACCGCTCATCGAGGTGCTGCATGCCTGAAGGTCTATGACCAAAAGCTTGCACTTTAATAACTGAAAATAAAGAACATGATTTTGCTCACTTTTGAGTGTGCGGAGGCTCCCTTGAATCTTTCATTAGGACAGATTTAAAATAAACTTGGCATTCAATCACTAAACCTCAGCATCCCTATTCTAAGGGGATATTCACCAAAAGTAGCAGATTTAAAAGCTCATTACAAGATGCTACAAGAGCTTGTAGATTGGCTATTTTTGGTGAAGAGAATTGGTTTATAAATATAACTCAAGTACAGTGCAACTCAGGGGTGTTTTACAAAGCAAGCATGAGGCATTAGAGGGTCTGAATTGGTTTAACTGAAGTAATATTGATACATTCTAAATATTATCAAAGTATTCTGAGGCACCCTGGACTGGTGTTATTGGGCACCCTAGTTCACTATGAGAAACCCAGCTGTTATGATGTAGAGTGTACTAGAGACACTGATGGCTCGTTGAAGATGTGTGGCACACAAGCCATAGTCAGCCAGACTTGCCGGATTTGGGCCATAACAGGGCCCAAACCTGTTTGCCACTGAGGCAGCCAACTGGTGACACTCTTAACTGCATGCTAACCACTGTATGTGGGTTCTCTGGCTGTTGTTGCAAGCATTTGGTGGTCACTGTTAGCATGTTGGTGCGGGGGTCTGGGGAGGCAGAGCACTGTATAATAAAGGACGTCGTAGGCTACTATGTGCTCGTGTACAATTTGGAGCGTTCCTATTCTTGGGAGCGTGTGTGTGTCTGGGGCTCGCACTGCCCCCCACAGCAGGACAGAGGTACGTAACGTGCTCCATGTTGTGTTTGACCTCTGCATGCAGGGTTTGACCTCCAGACTGCAGTGTGATGACCCTCTGTTAAAGTCAAGTGATGATAGCTTCAATGTGAAGTGAATTCCTGCTCCACACTGATTGCTGCTAACAGGAGATTGACTGTCCTTTAGTCAGGTGATTGTGATTGTATGGCAAAGTGAGTTTAACGTTGTTTAATGCGATCAGACAGGACTTTTCTGTGTGGATGTTTGGACTGTCAAGGCCAGAAAGTAGTTTTTACCACTCAGTAGGCGTTGTGCATCCAGCAGGCCTGGTGGCAGGACTGAGCCTCAGTGAAGGTTGCAAATGCCTGTTGCCTTTGTTTTCAAGTGCAACTTGGTAAAATCGGTTTTATCGATGTGACTTATGGGAGCTAGTAGAGTGTGTGTGTGTGTGTGTGTGTGTGTGTGTGTGTGTGTGTGTGTGTGTGTGTGTGTGTGTGTGTGTGTGTGTGTGTGTGTGTGTGTGTGTGTGTGTGTGTGTGTGTGTGTGTGTGTGTGTGTGTGTGTGTGCCTCATTATAGCTATTTAAAGTACCAAAAGAAACACATCTACGTGATATTAATAAAAAGGGAAGAAAAAAGTACAGTAGTTACATTGCAAAACAGGAGTTTTCCCCCTAAAATATATGTTTTAATTAGTTTAATCCTCTGGAACAGGCAGAGGACAGAAATAGAGAGAGAAAGCGCAGTGCATCTTGGGTAGGAAGCTGACAGCCAGCCTATAATTCCACTGCATAATAGGCTGGCTGTCGTAATTCTGCCCATTTAAAATATATGTACCCAATCGAAACTCTTAGTTACATTGATAAGGTTCATCAAGGTGACACAGTAAGGATTTACTTTTCAGGCTAGTGGTCCTGACCGTCACCAGATGACTGGAAGGGACGGGGACTGAACCTCCTTCCAGTCCAACTCTTAACATTTAGAAATGTTGGGGAGTGAATGTGTGTGGGGGGGCTCTCTCCATTCCGACATGTCTCCATTCCGACACTAACCCTATCTCTTACCCTAACCCTAACCTTAACCTCTATGGAAGTGTCGCCACTCTGACAATAAGAAGTCAATGTCGGAGTGGCGACATGTCGGAATGGAGAGATGCACCCAAATGTGTGTTGTTGTTTTCTTCTTCTAATGTAAAGTGTTTGTACTGGGTTGGTTCTTGTAAAGTTGCTGTTATCTGCCTAACCGGGTGTCACCAGACTCTCCACAGAGGAAATCCTGGTGTTGGTTCCAAACCGAGACGTGTGATCCGGTTTAGAAAAAATGGGGGGG
Source organism: Nannobrachium achirus (assembly GCF_963921795.1). Taxonomy (NCBI): domain Eukaryota; kingdom Metazoa; phylum Chordata; class Actinopteri; order Myctophiformes; family Myctophidae; genus Nannobrachium; species Nannobrachium achirus. The sequence goes on along the minus strand of NC_137819.1, from coordinate 65,545,360 downwards.
AAATGTTGGTTCTGGTCGGTGTCGTATTGATTTAGTTCCCCACATAATACAAATCAAACAGTTTATTCTCACTGGTTGCACAGCGCTAATACACGATGAACAAACCAAACCATTATTATACCAAAATAAACTAAAGGATATATTTAATTCACTAGGAGAATCATGTTGGTTTCTGGTCGGTGGTTCCCGGCCTCTTGATGACTACAAATGTAGTTCTGGCACTTTTTGTGGTCACATGTTCAGATACTGGATTCTGATTGGCTTAAAACAGTGGTAAATCAGTCGACAACCTTGAGTTGGCTCATGGACCCCGCCCACTGTTGTGTTGCAGTTGTTTTAACTAAATAACCTTGCAAGTTACAACTGTGTTTTCTTTCATTTATATGGTAGAAGTGGTAGAAAAGCAATTTACCATTCGCCTCGTGCCACAACCCTGAAACAGTGGTAAATCGGCCAACAACCCACTCCCTCTCATCGTAAATGGCTTACATTTCCTCCGTTTCAGATTTTTGAATGCTTTGATGAGGAACTCAAATATCAGCCAGCACACACACACACACACACACACACACACACACACACACACACACACACACACACACACACACACACACACACACACACACACACACACACACACACACAGTCGTAATGAGTATAGTGGTCTGTAATGCAATCAGCAGCTGCTAGAGGTTAATGAGAGACAGAGTCTCTCTGGCATCATAGACTGTTGTCATGTGTGTGTGTGTGTGTGTGTGTGTGTGTGTGTGTGTGTGTGTGTGTGTGTGTGTGTGTGTGTGTGTGTGTGTGTGTGTGTGTGTGTGTGTGTGTGTGTGTGTGTGTGTGTGTGTGTGTGTGTGCGCGCGCGCGTGCGTGCGTGTGTGAGATCTACATTCCTATCATGCATACTATAGTGGTATCCATTGCAGTTGGTTCTGCATGCATAGTGGCAGCCACAGCGGGGCAGCAGTGGCTCATGGGTAGAGTTGCCGTCATTAGAACACAGAGGGTTCCCAGTTCGATCCTGGGCTCCCCCAGAGTCAGTGTGGAAGACTCTGAACCCCTAACTGCTCCTAATGAGCAGGTTGGTGCCAAGCATGGTTTCCTCTGACATCGCTGTATGAAAGTGTGTGTCAATGGGTGAATGTAATGAATGTGTGTGTGAATGGGAGGATGTAATGAATGTGTGTGAATGGTTGAATCTACTGCACAATCTCTGTAAAGTGCCTTGGATAAAGGCGCTATATAAATGCACCATTTACCATAGTTGTAAACATTGCAGTTGGTCCCACGCATGCATGGTTGTTTATCAAATTGATATAAATTGTCACCAGTTTGAATTGATTTTAATTTATTTAAATGACAACAAATCGTTACATGCCTACTGGACATGTAATGATAAGCGGACATTAATATGTTTAAAATAGCACATCCAAAATACTCACAGTGCTCATTGTGAGCTTGTAGAGGTTATTTTGGGTAAATGTATTTAGTGATGAGGGAAAACAATTAGGAGGCCTATCACTGGACCCTGTGGGACTCCGGGGTCGATGGGGTTTTAATTTAATTAGTTAATGAAAGGTCAGCAGGAGGAAGTATGCAACACAAAGGTTGCATAGACACACACACACACACACACACACACACACACACACACACACACACACACACACACACACACACACACACACACACACACACACACACACAGAGAGAGATTAGATTGTAATTAGAGAAAAGAAAAGATGAGTGTTAAAATGTTTTCATTTGCTGCTTTCTATCGTTTTAGCAACTTGAATGACTTTGATATCAGTGGTTTGGGGCTTGCGTACAAGTGGCTAAATATGTATAAGACACAATAACCTAGCCATTTCTTTATTACTATAGACGGGTTTCTTGTTTACAAACATTGAGACTAAATGCACAGCTAACTGTATCATGTAATCAATTCCGTCCAATCCCCAAATCTGTTGTTTTGGGGCGCGCTGGTTTCATTCAAGAGCGCCTCGTTTCATTGGCTTATTTTGGTACCGACGTCTGCGCACGCATCTATCTCTTCAGTGTTACGTGTGCCAGAAACGCGTCTATTTACAGTAACACTACCAGCCCCCATAAGTCACATCTGACCATGACATATTGCGGTGCATCTTGGTGTCTCAAAAGATTTTAATTAGCCACTTGCCCCCAACCACTGAAATCAGTGTAATTAAAATCACAAAAATTATGGAGAGAAGTAAATGAAAACGTTTTGGCTTTTCTCTAATTACAATCTAAAATATGAACCCTTGTAAAAAAAAAAAAGGAAAAAAAGAAAAGAAAGAAAGATTAAGCACAAAGTTGGGAAACTCAACAAGAAGTATTTCAGGTGGAGGCTGATATCCTGAAATACTTCTTGTTGAGTTTCCCAACTTTGTGGAGGAAGTTAACCTGTGTTGATTTAGACAACACGTTTCCATTTAGTTTTAGTCTAGTCTTGCGTGGCCAGACTGTTGATTCCTGCGATTTACGGCCCGCCCACTCAGCAAATTTCTCAGCAACTTCCTGGTGCTGACGTCAGTTTAGAAGGGGAAACTATAACAGAAATAGCTGGCCAACAAATCATTATTTCGAACGGTGAAGTAAATTATAACGCTTTGTGCCTTTTACTATCTTGTGTTCTTGATCATGCTAGCCGTATTTTATACTTTACTATTCGGAAATTGCATTAAATGTGTGATTTCTGTGTTAACTCTATGGGCTTTTAGCAGGGTTTTACCCTTCAAAACGTGACTTCAGCACCAGGGGGATGCTGAGTGGGCAGGCCGTGAATAGGGCTAATTTGCAAATGCTCCCGTCATACATTCTGGGGGACCGGGGGTTCTGATGATGAGAGCCCGGTTAAAGCTGAAGTGAAGCCTCCTCCCCACTTCTGTTTTGTTTTTAACATCGCGCACATTTATCCTAATGTAAATAAAAATCATCTAAACATATTTTGCTTGCTGCTTAGCAGAAATTACATTTTAAAATATATCTTCCTGAAAGGAAATGCCAGCTTCCATTACTGGCCGTTCAGGAGTTGTAGTTCCAGACTTTATATAGCATTCAGAGATTGTGGAATAGTTGTCTGGCTACACGAGACTACTTTTAGTGAGTCTTTTGCGTAAAACCTTTAGTCGCATTTTAATCACCTGAAATGCTTTAGATTTAGTCTAGTTTTAGTCATAGTGCCTGATTTTACACTTGGTTGCATGCTGACAATAGACGATCTTGTTGTGAGCTTGTAGATCTGCTATTTTCAGAGTGCAACACCGAGCATGAAATGACTTGAAGCCTCTCTTCTCCACTCCCTCTGTGGCATTTTAGTCTAGTTCTTATTTGTTGACGAACTTGTCAATATATTTAGTCTTGTTTTTAGTTATTATGGCTTAAAGGAGTAGTTCACCCCCAAAATGACTTTTTTTCTATTGGTTACTCATTTGAGTTCAATAATAAAAAAGTTTTATCACATTCCTAAGACAAAACATTTAATATAGCAAATTTACCCCCATTGATTCCGGATGGGGACCAAAATACATTCGGGTCCCCATCTGGAATCAATGGAGGTACATTTATTGTAATCAAATTATTGTCTTAGGAATGTGACGAAAAACTAAAAAATATATATTATTAAACTCGTGAGTTTCAGTAATCAATAGAAAATAAATGTCATCATTCAATTATTTTGGGGTTGAACCTTTAATTTTCATGTAGTTTTCATCAGTGGAAAAAGGGTAGTCGGCAAACTTTATTTTCCTTGACTAAACCAGTATTTCTCAACCTTTTTTCTGCATGGTCACACTTTTCATGTCCCAAGAATCCATGGTCACACCAACATAATACAGGGGTGTAAATATCCTCACTGTCGGGAAGAAACCTTGTATCTCCAAGTTTCACATTTGTATGTTTCTTTGCAAAGTAAAGCCCTGCTTCATCATACAAGGCTGTTGCACAACAGTAGTGAAAACAGCAGATCTACAAGCACACAACACCAAGCACACATTGTCTGTTTTTTTCACTAGTTTAAATCATTTTTAAAATGATAAATACAATACTGGCCTTCAAGCAGTTTCAAGGGGCACACTTGACCCTTCTCAGGGGCACACCAAAGGTCCCCAGGGCCCAGGCACAGTGGTTGAGAAACACTGGACTAAACCAACGCTGGGTGGAACCAGAAGAGCTGTGGCTGTCAGAGATGATTAATTGTCCATGCAGAGGAGGGGGGGGGGGGGGGGGTTGTGAGGGCTATCAGAGCCCTCCAGGACCTCTCATAAAGTAGTGGTGCTAGTAGAGTATACGTTAACGTTATGTTACAGATCTAATCATGGAGTCACCGTCAGATCGCTGATGCTGCTTCATTTACAATTGGAAAAACCCACCGAAACGAGTCCCGTTTGGAGACTGCAGGCTGGGTAGAGCTTATCCCTGAGTTCACCTGGTTAATTTAGATGAATATGAGCTCATCTGATAAAGGTCTCTCTCTCTCTCTCTCTCTCTCTCTCTCTCTCTCTCTCTCTGTCTCTCTGTCTCTCTGTGTCTCTCTCTCTCTCTCTCTCTCTCTCTCTCTCTCTCTCTCTCTCTCTCTCTCTCTCTCTCTCTCTCCCACTAGACTGACAGGGCTGCAGATTGAAACATGAGTGAATGAAGGGTGTGATTTCATTTCTACAAGGACGGTCCAGAAATGGCATCCAGTTGCTTTTCTCTCTCTTCCTAACTTAACCCATTAAAACTGGGAAAGCATCCGTGTCATTTCACATTGGTTGGCTATTCAACAATTGCAGATATTCATATACAGTACATACTATATAAATTGAGGCGACAAAGGCCTGCTGATTGCTGCAGCGCTTAACAACGAGGCAGGGAGAGAGACACGCGTTGGGAGATATGCACTCAACACCATGCAGAGTAAACTGACTGTGTTCAGCTGCTATAGGAGATAATGTATCGCAACAGCAACGTAGCGTAGGAAGAAAAACGCCTGTAATTACTTTGTGTCCAGATAGTAAAACTAGCTGCTGCTGCCTGATCAATTGAATTGTAAAAAATATGCCTACTTGTCCGTCAGTCATCATCTCTGGTGTTAATTTGATTTAAATACGTCACATGGGGGGAGTGGGGGGGGGGGGGGGGGGGGGGGGGGGGGGAGACCCCAGGGAGACCCCAGAGTGCTTTGTGATAGGCCGCATTAACTAGTGTTGCCATGTCTCCTTATTATAAGCAACGTTGGGCTTATTTATCTGGGCTTAATATCGGTTGTTGCAGGGGTTTGTTTTCTAAAGTGTATCTGCTTATTTGGACTTCCTCTCCTTAAAGGACAACTTTGTTTTTTTACAACAAGGGTTCATATTTTAGATTGTAATTAGAGAAAAGAAAAAAGCGAGTGTTAAAATGTTTTCATTTTCTTCGTTCTATTGTTTTATCGCATTTACCGTGCTAAAATGTGGGGCATGCGTACGCATGGGGGCATGCGTACAAGTAGCTAAATATGTCTTTTTAGACACAATAAGCCAGCAGTTTCTTTATTGCTATTTACAGTAACACTTCTAGCCCCCCATAAGTCACATCCAACCATGAAAGTTGCGTTGTATCTTGGGAATGGGCCTTATTCTGTGTAGTATAGGAAGAAGTAAATGAAATAATTTTAACACTCATCTTTTATATTCTTTAATTACAATCTAAAATATGAACCCTTGTTGGTTGTCCTTTAAACCAGTGGCAAGCATTTTAAAATCAAGGACCCTCCCCCCCCCACAAGCCCACAACACGTTGCATCGCGAGCTTGTAGATTGGCTATTTTCAAATATCCAATGCATATTATGTTTAAAACGCTCGTGTGGCCTATTATGGCTGCTTCTTTTGGGCTTGTTTCCATAAGCCCCTTCTCCACTATACAGAGCCAAACCAGAACTAGAACCAGAACTTTCCAGAACCAAGAACTTTCAAGAACCCTGTAAAATTCCCGGGACCAAGTTCAGCTTACGTTTCCATACAACCAGAACTAACCGGAAGGTCCCAAAAAGGAAGGGAGGGAGAGAGAGAGAGAGAGAGAGAGAGAGAGGAGAGAGAGAGAGAGAGAGGGAGAGGGAGAGGGAGAGGGAGAGAGAGAGAGAGAGGGAGAGGGAGAGGGAGAGGGAGAGAGAGAGAGAGAGAGAGAGAGGAGAGAGAGAGAGAGAGAGAGAGAGGAGAGAGAGAGAGAGGGAGAGAGAGAGAGAGAGAGAGAGAGAGAGAGAGAGGAGAGAGAGGAGAGAGAGGAGAGGGAGAGGGAGAGGGAGAGAGAGAGAGAGAGAGAGAGAGGAGAGAGAGAGAGAGAGAGGGAGAGGGAGAGGGAGAGGGAGAGAGAGAGAGAGAGAGAGAGAGAGAGAGAGGAGGAGAGAGAGACAGAGAGAGAGAGAGAGAGAGAACCTTTTGGACGCTTAATGATTTCTCACTTTGCACCTGTGAATTCACCCCTCCTGGGACCAGAGGGGGGGGGGGGGGTCCCGTTCAGGGAATAAACTCTGCCTGCTCAATTATTCATGTCCGCCGTCCCGCTATAGAGGGTATGCACGTCCACTGGGACCCGCCCCCCTAATCTAGACTGAGTGGCAAAACATTGAGCAGCTTGGAGCATTGGAGTTTGGAAGTGCTAGTTGCAAATCACTCAACGGCCCTGCATACCACCTGTTTCTAATTTGAACATAATGCAGGAGGCAGCAGGATGTTGTGTTGTAGAAAACGAGTGCTTCCAAACTCTGACACTTGGAAAAATAAACAGAAAGTAGCTCATAACATCTCTATGGTGTATTTTTATGAAACAAAACTTTGCAGATAGAAAGAGGATAATTCAAGCTTTCAGTACAGCCGCAATGTTGGTGAGTTAACTTTGTTTAAACAATCAGATAGGACTTTTCTGTTTGGATGTATGGGCTGTCAATGGCAGAAATTAGTTTTTTGCCACTCAGTAGGGGTGTTCCCACATAACTTCCAGCAACAGTGATGTCATGCGCATACCCTCTATTCCCACTGGCACCTTATTTCATCTGGGATACCATCCCATTGTTGAGGAGACACTGCTCACTGAACTGAATGTGATGTCATCCCATTGTTGAGGAGACACTGCTCACTGAACTGAATGTGATGTCATCCCATTGTTGAAGAGACTCTCACTGGACTGAATGTAATGCCATCCCATTGTTGAGGAGACTCTCACTGGACTGAATGTGATGCCATCCCATTGTTGAGGATGGACCGTTGTTTGTTTTAGCGCTCCTACATCTGGCTTTGTGTGTATGTATGTACGTATGTCCGATGTGTGACGGTTTGGCAACATTAATAAAAGGCACCACTTTTTTTTTCAAAAGATAGATCTGGTATATCTGCTGGGAGGAGCTAAGCTCCAACATCTGGTTTTGTCCGTGTGTCCAAAGTGTGTTGTACATCCAGGGTCACACTGGCCCAGCTTCACAGGACGCTTCATGAAATGAACTCATAAACTACAAAAACAGTTCTCCTCCGAGCACAGGTCAGTCGTCCTGGTGGTGTTATAATAGGGCAATGTGTGAAAAGCTTGGCATTTGTTCCTTGACCTAGTGGGAATATGTGTGGCAAATTTCAAGGTAATCTCAAGCTGCGTTGATGATTTGAGGCATTTTGTTTAAAAAAACTGAGCAATTCTGCAAATTTTGGAAGGCATTATAATGTATTAGCTTTGTTAGCTCAATATTTATTATTTATAATGTTATTATTAGCTGTATAATGATTTGCGTGATTGTTGGAGAAAATAATAGCAAAGAATGTGTTTTACATAAGTTGGCCTCCTGGTGGCGCTATAAAAGGAAAATGTGAAAAATGCAGGGCAAAGGTTTATCCTTATTCTCTAGAGAGTGCACAAAGTTTTGCACTTATCGGTGGAGTTAAAGGTAAAAACACAAATTGGCCTGTTATAGCGCCACCATGAGGCTGATTTGAGAAATTTGTAGTGGCATTTATTCCTCTGCCTGGTGGGAACGTGCACGGCCAATTTCATCAAGATTGCACGCTGTGTTCATGATTTGTGGCATTTTGTTCAAAACGGAGCAATCCTGCAAACTTTGTAAGGCAATTTTAGCCAATCAGGATGGAAAATGTTAAATCGGACAGATCCATGTTGATCACAGTAGAGATACTTTCAACCGATGTACATAATTTGTGGACAGAATCCGTAGGAGTAGTGTGCAAACATCGGCCCCATGGTGATGCTAGAACAGGGCCATGTGAAAATTGTGGGGTAGAGGTTCTGAATTGGCATCCAGGGAGTGTGAGTGCACATGGCCACGACTGGGCCAATGGTGCCGGAGATTAGCTGGTAACAAACTAACGGGACTGACACACACACACACACACACACACACACACACACACACACACACACACACACACACACACACAGACAATATTAACACAAGCTTGTGACTGAATAACTCCACTGTACCCACAACCACGTGCACACATAGACATCAAAGGGGGCTTGAGCCCCTGCCCTTATCCATCTGTAAAAAATTGCCCTCTCCAGACCATGAATGCAGTTTTTACTATGGTGAAAGAAATCCAAATGCCCTCCTCTTTCCATGCCATACCTGAAGGCAGCGTTCGAGAGAATTGTCTTGTCCAAACTCTCCTGAACTTGAATGCAGCATCATATGTTGAAAGAATCGCCCTCTCTGTGTAGAAATCCATGCCGTTACGCCACATCTCCAGTATTCACTTGATTATGCTTGGTTCAGTGTGGTGTCAAGTACCGAACATGGCAGACCTCCAAGCTCGTGAGCTTGGAGGTCTGCTATTTTCGATATTTTCACCAAAAGGCCCTTTTAGAAATGTCAGCCCCTGCCTCTCTAACATTCTCTGCACGTCCCTGGTATCCAATAGAACACAGGTTATTTTAAAAACTGTACGTAACTCCAAAATGTTCATTTTCAGGAAAATGAGCTCAAGTGGAGTTGGGAGGTTTTGACCGAAGAGCTTATTACTACTTTTCATTGGTTCAATATTATTTTAACCAACACTCAGATGTAAAGGGTGTTCAATAGCACTGATTTATGACAAAAAAAATCTAAAACCTCAAAAATGGAGTTAAAAGGTTTTGGCCAGACAATGACGATATGCAATATGACGTTACAAAACACTTTTTTTTTTTTAATTGAAGGAAATGTTTTTATTTTGCACAGTCATTGATTTGTTCAGTGCACACGGATGCAGTGAATCTGTGGGACTCATTTGTTGAGACCTACAGTATGTAAATGTGAGTCAACTCACAACATGCGCATAATTAAGGTGAGCAAACGTGTTGTTCTTTTAAACGATTTCTCCTAATGTGGAGCTCGTTAAAGGTTGAAGAGAAGAGAAAAGGCCCAGCTCCAAGTCATGGTATTTCAAGTGTGTGTTTTTGTCGATGGAGACTCAAGTGGTCCCCGAGGGACGTAAGATTTTAACCAGTTGAGAACCGAGCCAGACAGAACATCCTCCGTTCATCTGTCTGTTCCAGAGACGTGCTGGCCATTGGGAAAAGCAGGACAACTCCTGAACGGCCGGTTCATTCTCGGCCGGTCCAGGCCGGGCCATTAGGAAAAAAATGTATCTGTTTGCACAAAAGTAAAAATTTAACTGTTTGCACAACAGTAGTGAAAACAGCAGATCTACAAGCAGTGCTTGTAGATCGGCTGTTTTCACTAGTTTAAATCATTTTTTTAAATGATGAATACGAAAACAAAGGGTTTTGGACATACAAGGTTTCCACCCAACAACAGCGAAATATAGGCCTAACTCCTGTAATTGGCCCACTGGCTTGTCACTTGTCATGATCTGAAATGGCAAATCTTTGAGTAGCAGCAGCAGCGCTATAGAGAGAGATCTCTCTCTATAACGCTGCAATGAGGGCCTCTCCAACTCTTTTTCCCGGGCTGAATCAGGGGCCCAGCACGTCCCTGGTCTGTTCAGTAGAATTTCATCTCATCTAGTGCTGATCGCGCGTATACTCGCGAAATATACTGTATATACAGTAAAGCTGGGACGGGCCTCCCTGTGGCACTGCATGGTGAACTCCGCGATTTGTTTATATCGCACGTGCACGTCCACGTGCACGCAAAGTGCTGCAGTTCCACAGAAAACAATGGATCTTGACATCTTTGCACTTCATTTTCTTTTTTTTTTTAAGAATTTTTTTTAAGCTTTTTATGCCTTTATTTGATAGGACAGTAAACTGACAGGAAATGGGGAGAGAGATGGGGAATGACATGTGGCAAAGGTCGTACGGATCGGGAATCGAACCGGCGACGCCAGCAGGCATCATAGCCTAGTATGTGGTATGCGCCTTGACCACTAGGCCAGCGGGCGCCCCCACTTTGCACTTCATTTACTCGAAGAAAAAAAGTATTTTGATGCCAAGGCTGGTTTACTTGCTAAAATAGCACTCGCATGATAACATCCATCTTCCATCTTTGTTTACACTCTGCCCTTCCGGGAGAATCTTGAAGAAAGTAAAATGAGGAAAAGTCAGCGCAGTCATCTCCTTCCGGTCCTTCAAAATAAGAGTGGACACTTATGAACGAAAATGCCATTGCTCTGTGCAACTTACCCTTTCATGTCTGGGCAGTAAAATAATAGTCTACACTTTATGAAGTTATGAAACAAAACAAACTTGGAATTTGAACAGTATGTGTAAGCTGATAAGATGGGTCCTCTCTCTTGATTGGATAGAATTGGTGACCCATCTGGACATGTATTTTATGCTTTTTAAAGAGCTGGCGAGATGGGGAGACTCCTGTTACAATGATTACTATCAGTTTACAGTTTAGGCATTGATTTAGCAAACGCTTTTAATCCATAGACTGTAAAAATGGACGAAGCGAAGCCATTGGTTTCTATGCTGCGAAAATTATGTTTTTTTTTTCCTTGTATGGGTGTCGCCATCATTGTTTTAATGGTACCCCAGGCATCATATGGATTGCTATTGGCTGCCAACGGTCACGTGGAACCGCAGGGATACATGGGAGAATGTGGTGTTGAGCCTTCCGAAATAAAACACACGAAGAAGAACACAGCCGGCTGGTATCAGTTTAGTTGGCCACTCCCCCCGCAACTTTATCATCAATTTTAACATAAATGGGACCATATTTGCTCAAAAGGCATATCATGGTGATTGAAAGGGAGTTTTTCACTAGCGACAGGAACCATAAATTATTTATGACAACATTTATTAAGGTTAGAAAATCAAAGGGGAAAATGAATGGGGTCCAATGTAGACAAATTCTTTTTGGTACCTTGCGGGGGGAAAACAGCGCAACTAGCGGCCAAACATAGGAAGTTTTAGTTCCGTATTGGATTTGTTTTAAATCGGCGGAACTATGCCCGTTTTAATCCAAAGCAATTTACAATAAGCATGTAATACATCACTATAATAAGCAAGAAAATATGTCAGTATACATTAACAACAATATAACAAATGCATATGAATATCAATCTAGAAAAACAATAACAAAGGTAGATTCAGGATATAAAGCATCCAAAACATTTTCTTATACAAAACATAAATACAAAATGTAACAAAAGAAAACATACACATTTTCCACTTCTCTAAGGTATGTTTTGAAAGGCGTTGTGTAACAGAGTTATGGATGGAGGGAGGGGCGTACAGGCAGTGCTGCTGGCTGTCTGCAACAACAGCAGAATAAGGGTAGTGGGCTGAAGCTGTATGACTGACCCACATTCTAGGAATATCAGCCCTGCAAGCTGAATAATACATCGTCACAGACACGTACAGTACAGTACAGTACAGTACAGTACGTGGTACTGTACTGCGTCACAGTGTTGATTACACCATCAAGGCACCGCCAACATATGTTTTTGTCAACAAAAACAACTGCAGATTTAGTCTACTAAAATATTATATTTAGTCCGCTAAGATCGTATGATATTTAGTCGACTAAAAAATAGACCAAGACTAAGACATTTCATATGACTAAAATATGACTAACTCGAAATTAAAATTCCATCAAAAGCCTATGACTAAAACTGAATCAAAAGGTCCTCACTTAGCACTGACTTAAATAAGAAATATCAATACCACAATGTAGAAAATACTGTTAAGATTAGTACAAAGTATGGTTTTCAAAACAAAGTAATAAAATAAGAGTAAAAAGCAAACAAAGGTATATTGGCATCAAAATATTAAAGAAGCTAAAGTAAAAGGCTACTTCATATTGCACAGGCATGGACTGGGACTCTGTTCACGCCTTTATTTTCAAATAGCTGAAGTAAATAATACTGCTGAAGACAAGTGGTTAATGTATTTATATATGTTGTAACAATAGTCCAACTTTGTACAAATGTTGCCTCTCGAGGTGCAGTATAAAGTGTTGAAAATCTAAAAATGCCCCAGCAAAGCAAAAAAAAAAAACAACAACCTCAAAATGCATACTTAAAGGAGTAGTTCACCCTCAAAATGACTTTGTTTCTATTGATTACTCAAAGCCATGGAGACTTGAGTTCAATAATATATGTTTTTGTTTCAGTCACATTCCTAAGACGATAATTTCATTTCAATAAATGTACGCCCATTGATTCCAGATGGGGACCCAAATGCATCTGGAATCAATGGGGGTAAGTATACTATAATCACTTTTTTTTGTCTTAGGAATGCAAAAAATACAAAAATAAAATATCATTGAACTCTAGTCTCCATGGCATGAATAATCAATAGAAAAAAAGTCATTTTGGGGGTGAACTACTCCTTTAAAGTAAAACACTTGAGTAAATGTACTCAGTTACTTTCCAGCAGTGCTACAGTGTAGGAACCAGTGGCTCCTATTAACCCCCGGCGTTCCCTCAGCTCAGCTGTTCTCTCTCCTCCCTCCTCTCTGGCCGATCTACAAGCTGCGAGGCGTTGTGAGCTTGTAGATCTGCTATTTTTTGGCAACGGTTCTCAGAATATGGACACTAGGGTTCAAGTGGTTAATACCAGTAAGACTCCCTAATCGGGAGATAAGCGACCGTCGGGTCGCAGCGTGATTTTAGCGCAAAATGTGTAGGAGCAGTGTCCAAAAATGTGTTTGAAAAAATCTACCTGATGGTGGCGCTATATGGGACAGATCCATGTTGATGACATGAGTGTAGACAAAAGGACTGGAAGATTTGGAGGACCCCTCCAAATGGAGGCAATTCCTTTCTGAAGCCCCCCCCCACCACACCCACCCACCCATGGGACCCTCCCTGTGGAAACAGCTTCCATTGTCTCTCACTAGATCACTGTATTGATCCCCCTGCCATCACCACATCCATGAGAGGAGAAAGCCGCTGTAACTTTAGCCCATTGCCCATAGACCAACATTTTCAGGCCAAGGACCCCCTTAGTTGAGAGAGAGAGATGAAGCAGGGACCCCCACAACCTGTTCATAGATTCCATATAGTTTCGTCGTTTGACAGCACAATCATCAGTGTATTTTGGATTCATGTCAATTTGTGTTTTCAGATATTTAACCACTTGAGCCGTCATTACCTGATAAACTTGACCTTTCACTCTGTACTTATAGTGTTCTCTTTTTCCCCTCTACACCAAACCTCTTTGCCGAAAATAGCCGATCTACAAGCTCACAACGCCTCGCAGCGCCAAACCACAACCTCGTTTCTCACATGGCCCTCTTCTAGCGCCACCATCAGGCCGATTCTTGCAAAGCACATTTTTGGACACTGCTCCTACAGATTTTGCCCTAAAATCACACAAAGCGGTACACAGTATCTCTACCGTCATCTTATCAAAATGCATCTGTCCCAGTCTTACTGATTATTATTATCAAAATGTGCAGATCTACAAGCTCACAACGCTTCACATTGTGACGCGTTGTGAGCTTGTAGATCGTCTTTTTTTGCTCAAAAGACTTCATTGTGTAGGCTGAAATAGAAGGAAGCATGAGGTCAGTCCGTTGTCTCCCCAGGCGCGGCAGAGGGAGAGCAGAGCCCAGGATTACATAGGCAATTGGCACTGGGTGAAAATGCATGGGTTACAAAATTGTGGGATAAAAATTATAAGAAAAAAAATATAGCAGATCTACAAGCTCACAATTCATCATATGGCGACACATAGTGAGCTTGTAGAAATGTTTAGGCTGGGTTAATGCATGTTTTGTTAATCAAAATCTACAGAGTAACTAACTAAACTACTAAAATAATTGTTCTGGAATAAAAATCCTATTTGGAATAAATAGCCTATTTGCCAAAACGTTTACAATATTAAAAGAAGAACATAAAATTAGTTACAAATTCGACCGTCACTGTAAATGTATTTAATGAAATTTATGAATATGTTTGCCCATCTCTTCATGCTCATTTACTGACCTCATTTAATCCTTACGGGAAAGGAAAACCGTGTATGCTATGTACCCTGTTATCGATTATGTTTAATGACATGAAAATGAATTCACACCGTAAAGCATCCCCAAAAAATCCTTTTCATGGACAGACTTAATGCTCACTTCCACTCACTGCCCTGTTGGGAAATCATCACGCTGGATTGAAATGGAGATAACGTAAACATAACGTGATATCTGGTCTCTAAATGGAGATAACGTAAACATAACGTGATATCTGGGCTCTAAATGTGGACATATTGTGATGGTGGTGTTGGGTTTACACCAATCTGATCTCATTTATGTCAAAGATAGCCTTTCCCTGGGCCTGCAGATGTTGTGGCCAGACAGACAGACAGGCAGGCAGGCAGGCAGGCAGGCAGGCAGGCAGGCAGGCAGGCAGGCAGACAGACAGACAGACAGACAGCCCAGACTCCAGAGAATGGTCTGGAAACGCGAGACGAGGATGATTGCATCCGTATCGAGTAGACGTGTCCTTGCGTCGACCTTGCCTTTCAACTCGCCTGCCTTCCTTATGCCTTATGCCTGCCTTATGCCTTATGCCTTATGCCTTATTCCTTATGCCTGCCTTATGCATGCCTTCCTTATGCCTTATGCCTGCCCAGTTAAAACACTCAGTTTAAACGCTACAATGTTCTGAAATGTGGAACAAGGTATAGAATCTGTCAAAAAGGATTGAATTCTCACTTTTGTGGAGAATAGATTTGTGTCCTCTTTTGACTTGACTTTTCTCTTTCAATATTTGTATATTTTAGTTTTTGACAAAGTTATACATACAGTACATGCCCGCAACACACAATAAAATAACGGTACAGTATATGAAAGACATAATCAAACAACAAAAACAAAAAATGCCAGCATCCAACAATTGTTGTTTCCGATTACAATGACAAATTGTAGTAACTAAGCGTCTAGTCGGCGACCTGGCCAACTCGGAACAATGTAAATAGGGAATGAATGCCCCGCCCTTTAATGCAAACCCCATTATACCTGTTTTCATAGGACCCGTTTTGACCATCTGTCTGCCTGTGTCCATTTATGCCCATATTTGGAGATATCTGTATCTGTCTGTCTGTCTGTCGGCGTCCATTTTATGTCCATATATGGAGATCACTGCAGTTATAGTTCTGGGTCCATTTTATGCCCATATATGGAGATATCTGTCTATCTGCGTCCATTTTATGCCCATATATGGAGTATCTGTCTGTGCCTCCAACTGTGTTGCAGACACAGTGCCGGTTCCCCCTTTAATGCAAACCTCATTATACCTGTTGTCATAGGACCCGTTTTGAACATCTGTTTGCCTGTGTCCATTTATGCCCATATATGGAGATATCTGTATCTGTCTGTCTGCGTCCATTTTATGCCCATATATGGAGATCTTTGACCATCTGTTTGCCTCTGTCCATTTATGTCCATATATGGAGATATCTGTATCTGTCTGTCTGCAATCCATTTTATGCCCATATATGGGGGCATTCATTTTATGCCCATATATGGAGAACGCGCGTGCCCGTGGGACGAACGGTTCTCGAGATACGCGGATTACATACATACATACACACTCACAGAGATTTTTTGTTGACTCATGTGGCGTACGTGATGTCAGAGCCTTTTATGAAGTGATGTCACAATGAGTCAGAGCTTTCGCCGATTTCCTCCGGAACAGCCTGATGTCAACAATCAACCCCGCATAAGGAGATTCCGAACGTTTCGCGCCGGTTCGGGAAAACCGCGCGTCGGGTCGGGTCGAGACCCGGCACTGCACTCCGTGCCGCGGCGGGGAACGCGCGTGCCGAATCTGAAGCCGGTGGGACGAACCTTTCTCGAGATACGCGGATTACAGACACACAGACAGACAGACAGACAGACACGCAGAGACTTCTCGCATTTATAGATAGATTGTGTTACTCCTAGACTGTACTCTGTATGTTCGTCACTCCCATACAAATAACCTTTTCTTTCAAATATCGTGCAATTGGCGACCGATCTCTTACAGAATCGTCAAGAGTGCCTCTCAGTACATAATTATGATAACCTCCATCTGCAATATGGACTTGAGGTTTCAGATGGTTGGGAGATGTTCTCTAGATCTGTGGTTCTATAAGCACTCTGCTGAGGATCCCTCTACTGAAGCTTGGCCTTCTTTCTAGCTCGCTTCACCACAGCCTCTATTTAAAGGAGACTTTCTTAAAGGAGTAGTTCACCACTTTGCAACCTGTCTTCATATAATAGGTTCTCACTAATGTTCATGATAAAATATCAAAAAAAAAAAAAGAATTCTACTCAGTCCAAGTCTCCTAGGAGAGCTGTGGGAAGTTCAGAATCCATCGTCTTGTGACATCATCATTTTCCAAAAAAAAAATTGTAATCAATATTTTTGAAAAGAATATTTAGATTTGTATTATTGCGAGAACAATGGCTTCCACTTTAAAATTGCAACTTTTCAGGAATAGAAAGCCTGCAGTTTCTATAAGCTGGATTGGCAATCGATGATGTCACAAGACGATGGGTTTCTGACCTGCCCACAACCCTCCAATGAGGAAAAAAAAAAGAAAAAATGATTTACTATTTTTGAGTGAGGACCAGTTATATGAACATAATTATGTTGAAAAGTGGTGGAGTGCCCCTTTAAGCTGCGTCCAAACCTGAGCTGTTTCTTCTATTCTAGTCACTTCTTCTATTCTAGTCACTTCTTCTATTCTAGTCACTTCTTCTATTCTAGTCACTTCTATGGCTTCACTTTGGTCGTGCAGGTCCGGAATCAAGGCGAAACACCCAGAAAAAACTCCAAACACCAAAAACATGTCCGTGTCTCCGGACAACATCAACGCTGATTGGCTGTCAGGACGCGATGGGTGGAGTGGGGGAGGGGGAAGCGAAGGTCGCTTCAGTTGGATTTTTCCAAGTGGGGCGAAGATACGAGGAGACTGTTCGCGCCGCCCCGTTCGGATCGTTCGCGCCGTGCTCGGTCGCGCGTCGTCTCGTCTTTGCATTGACTTTGTATTGTAATTGCGTCGCTCGAACCATCCAGGTTTGAACCCATCTTTACCTTTAGATGTATTTATTATCTCCCCAAAAGGTGCTCCTGACCTTAGTGGTGGTAGAATATTTCAGGAAGAGAGAAGAGGAGCACTCGTCAGCAAAGTGGTTCACATAAACATTCGTCTAGGGTGCACGGCTCAGGCAAACATTGAACGTAGAACAGGGACGCCAGCACTCACTTTAGGATGAATTCTTCTTCTTTATTATAAGGTCTAGTCGGCGACCTGGCCAACTCGGAACAATGTAAATAGGGAATGAATGCCCCGCCCTTTAATGCAAACCCCATTATACCTGTTTTCATAGGATCCGTTTTGACCATCTGTCTGCCTGTGTCCATGTATGCCCATATATGGAGATATCTGTATCTGTCTGTCTGTCTGTCGGCGTCCATTTTATGTCCATATGTGGAGATCACTGCAGTTATAGTTCTGGGTCCATTTTATGCCCATATATGGAGATATCTGTCTATCTGCGTCCATTTTATGCCCATATATGGAGTATCTGTCTGTGCCTCCAACTGTGTTGCAGACACAGTGCCGGTTCCCCCTTTAATGCAAACCTCATTATACCTGTTGTCATAGGACCCGTTTTGAACATCTGTTTGCCTGTGTCCATTTATGCCCATATATGGAGATATCTGTATCTGTCTGTCTGCGTCCATTTTATGCCCATATATGGAGATCTTTGACCATCTGTTTGCCGCTGTCCATTTATGTCCATATATGGAGATATCTGTATCTGTCTGTCTGCAATTCATTTTATGCCCATATATGGAGAACGCGCGTGCCCGTGGGACGAACGGTTCTCGAGATACGCGGATTACATACATACATACACACTCACAGAGATTTTTTGTTGACTCATGTGGCGTACGTGATGTCAGAGCCTTTTATGAAGTGATGTCACAATGAGTCAGAGCTTTCGCCGATTTCCTCCGGAACAGCCTGATGTCAACAATCAACCCCGCATAAGGAGATTCCGAACGTTTCGCGCCGGTTCGGGAAAACCGTGCGTCGGGTCGGGTCGAGACCCGGCACTGCACTCCGTGCCGCGGCGGGGAACGCGCGTGCCGAATCTGAAGCCGGTGGGACTAACGGTTCTCGAGATACGCGGATTACAGACACACAGACACACAGACAGACAGACAGACACACACGCAGAGACTTCTCGCATTTATAGATAGATTACCTGAACCAGAACATGCGGACGTTTCGGCCAAGCAGGCCTTCCTCAGCGTGTAAACTCTTACAAGTGAGTGCTGGCGTCCTTGTTCTACGTTCAATGCTTCTAGAATATAACTTGTATTATTGTCAGTCCTGAAGTGACCAGTTTTATTGCGACTGTTAGGTCGCACTTACTATCAAAACCTCCACCAGCTGTCCGTCAGTCAGTCCGTCTGTCTGTCACACGTCACACTTTTGCCCTGCTCATATCTCCGCAACCGTTGCCCCGATCCATGCCAAATTTTGCATACACACTACTTGCCTACCAAACCACAACCTCCACCAGTCAATTCTCACATGACCCTCTTCTAGCGCCACCATGAGGCTGATTCTTGGACACTGCTCCTAAAATTTTTGCCCTAAAATCACGCAAATCAGTACACAGTATGTCTACACTCATCTCATCAACATGGATCTGTCCCATGTAGCGCCACCATCAGGCCGATTTTACATGTGACCTGACGGTCGCTTATCTCCCGATTAGGGAGTCTTACTGGTTCACCGTGTTTCATCTGGAGTGTCTTTATTTCTGTAAAGCACCCTTGAGCTCTGGAAAGCTGCTGTAAACAAACACAATGTAGAGCAGATTAGGACATACAGTAATGCTGTAATGTTCACAATCCCACTCCTTTCTGCGAAAGCAGCAAAATAAGATGCTTTGCACACAGCCAGTCATCCAGCCAGCCAGTCAGCCATCCATCCATCCATCCATCCAGCCATCCATCCATCCATCCATCCATCCAGCCATCCATCCAGCCAGCCATCCAGCCAGCCATCCATCCAGCCAGCCATCCAGCCATCCATCCATCCAGCCATCCATCCAGCCAGCCATCCAGCCATCCATCCATCCAGCCAGTCATCTAGCCAGCCAGTCAGCCAGCCATCCAGCCAGCCATCCAGCCAGCCATCCATCCAGCCAGCCATCCATCCATCCAGCCATCCATCCAGCCAGCCATCCAGCCATCCATCCATCCAGCCAGTCATCCAGCCAGCCAGTCAGCCAGCCATCCAGCCAGCCATCCAGCCAGCCATCCATCCAGCCAGCCATCCAGCCATCCATCCATCCAGCCATCCACCCAGCCAGCCATCCATCCAGCCAGCCATCCAGCCATCCATCCATCCATCCATCCAGCCATCCATCCAGCCAGCCATCCATCCATCCAGCCAGCCAGCCAGCCAGCCAGCCATCCAGCCAGCCAGCCAGCCAGTCATCCAGCCAGCCAGCCAGCCAGCCAGCCAGCCATCCAGCCAGCCAGCCAGCCATCCATCCAGCCAGCCAGCCAGCCAGCCAGCCATCCAGCCAGCCAGCCAGCCAGCCAGCCAGCCAGCCAGCCATCCATCCATCCATCCATCCATCCATCCAGCCAGCCAGCCAGCCAGCCAGCCAGCCAGCCAGCCAGCCAGCCAGCCAGCCAGCCAGCCAGCCATCCATCCAGCCAGCCAGCCAGCCAGCCATCCAGCCAGCCATCCAGCCAGTCATCCAGCCAGCCAGCAGGCCAGCCAGCCATCCAGCCAGCCAGCCAGCCAGCCAGCCATCCAGCCAGCCATCCAGCCAGTCATCCAGCCAGCCAGCAGGCCAGCCAGCCAGCCAGCCAGCCAGCCAGCCAGCCATCCAGCCAGGCAGCCAGGCAGGCAGTAGTCTTGCTCAGGGTGAGCAGCAACCATGAGAGAAAAATACCCACATATTGCTCAGGGTGAGCAACCATGAGAGAAAAATACCCACATATTGCTCAGGGTGAGCAACAACCATGAGAGAAAAATACCCACATATTGTTCAGGGTGAGCAGCAACCATGAGAGAAAAATACCCACATATTGCTCAGGGTGAGCAACAACCATGAGAGAAAAATACCCACATATTGCTCAGGGTGAGCAACCATGAGAGAAAAATACCCACATATTGCTCAGGGTGAGCAACAACCATGAGAGAAAAATACCCACATATTGCTCAGGGTGAGCAGCAACCATGAGAGAAAAATACCCACATATTGCTCAGGGTGAGCAACAACCATGAGAGAAAAATACCCACATATTGCTCAGGGTGAGCAGCAACCATGAGAGAAAAATACCCACATATTGTTCAGGGTGAGCAGCAACCATGAGAGAAAAATACCCACATATTGCTCAGGGTGAGCAGCAACCATGAGAGAAAAATACCCACATATTGCTCAGGGTGAGCAGCAACCATGAGAGAAAAATACCCACATATTGCTCAGGGTGAGCAGCAACCATGAGAGAAAAATACCCACATATTGCTCAGGGTGAGCAGCCATGAGAGAAAAATACCCACATATTGCTCAGGGTGAGCAACAACCATGAGAGAAAAATACCCACATATTGCTCAGGGTGAGCAGCAACCATGAGAGAAAAATACCCACATATTGCTCAGGGTGAGCAGCCATGAGAGAAAAATACCCACATATTGTTCAGGGTGAGCAGCAACCATGAGAGAAAAATACCCACATATTGTTCAGGGTGAGCAGCAACCATGAGAGAAAAATACCCACATATTGCTCAGGGTGAGCAACAACCATGAGAGAAAAATACCCACATATTGCTCAGGGTGAGCAGCAACCATGAGAGAAAAATACCCACATATTGTTCAGGGTGAGCAGCAACCATGAGAGAAAAATACCCACATATTGCTCAGGGTGAGCAACAACCATGAGAGAAAAATACCCACATATTGCTCAGGGTGAGCAGCAACCATGAGAGAAAAATACCCACATATTGCTCAGGGTGAGCAGCAACCATGAGAGAAAAATACCCACATATTGCTCAGGGTGAGCAGCAACCATGAGAGAAAAATACCCACATATTGCTCAGGGTGAGCAGCCATGAGAGAAAAATACCCACATATTGCTCAGGGTGAGCAACAACCATGAGAGAAAAATACCCACATATTGCTCAGGGTGAGCAACAACCATGAGAGAAAAATACCCACATATTGCTCAGGGTGAGCAGCAACCATGAGAGAAAAATACCCACATATTGCTCAGGGTGAGCAGCCATGAGAGAAAAATACCCACATATTGCGCGCTTTGCCAAATGGCTAAACTCTATGATGCAGAATGAGTGGAGGGCTGAGCATGTGATTGGTGTTAAGCAGCGTGACAAGCACAGAGGGGGGAGGGGGGGAGGAGGAGAGGAGGGGGGGAGGGGGGGAGGGGGGGGAGATAGCTCCATAAGCAGACCTGGAGGTTCTTGTCTCTGGGAAGGAATGGCGCTCCAGCCCTCTCATTGGTTGGAGACCCCCAAGAATCCGGGGGTCGTGCGGGGCGGGGGGGGCGGGGGGCCGTGGGGGGAGGGGGGGAGCAGCAGGGGGCCGGGGTGGGGGTGGGGGTGGGAGTGGGGGTGGGGGAGGAAAGTGAAGGGTTGTGGGAATGAATGGGAAAGGGAAAAAAAACAAGCCTACATGATTGCCCTGGTTGTATGACTGTTAACTAGCTGCTTTAATTAGCTGCCTTACTTTTATTTAATTTTTATTTTATTAAACCAACTACACTCCAACATACTTTGTTGAGCGGAGTTGCAGAGTGCTCAGTATTTGGACCCTTCATTTTGTGCATAAATATATATTTTTTAAATGCATTGGCAGAATCCGCCCTGGTAGGCAGAATAAAAGTGCAGTGCGGCCCTATAAAATCCTAGAAAATAGCCAATAAGGGCCCTTACAAAGTACAAGTCCGGGATTCTAAATTTACTTGAGGAAAATTACTAAAGTAGTGTATTGGCATCACAATATATTTAAAGTCCCAAAATTGGAGCGATGTATACAATTTATAGCAGATCTACAAGCTCAAAATGTGTTGCATCACAACGCATTGTGTACAGTATATAGGGTTGAAGTGGTTAATGTTTTGTAATATAAAAAAATCTACAACATAACAGTAACTAAAGTGGTCAAATAATTAAGTAAATAATTAAGAGTAAAAGTAGGCTTTAATGTCTCTCTGAGATGTAGTGGGGCAGAAGTACTGAAAATAGGACATAGCCTACTCCAGTAAAGTAAGAATACCTCAAAGTTTTACCTCAGTACTTGAGTAAATGTATTGGTTACTAGGTGGTTATCTCCATGCCATGAAGGGGTTAAGCTGGTTGAAGTGTGCGTGCGTGCGTGCGTGCGTGCGTGCGTGTGTATGTGTGTATGTGTGTGCGTGTGTGCGTATGTGTGTGCGTGCGTACGTGCGTGCGTGCGTGCATGAGCTCGCTCTGGGCTTCATTAAAACATGAGCCCAGTTCCCCTGTGGGCTCAATAATACATGATGAATATTCAAAAAAAGTTTGTTCAAGCCTGCAGTTTTCAGGAAGAAAAGAAAAAAAAATCTCTCCCTCGATTTCTCTGCCAATAATTAGTAATAGTGGCTTTAAGCAATGGACGGCAGACGGCAACGGTATCCAGAAATGATCAGCTCTCGATAGATAAACCTGATGCCGTCGCAGCCGTCTCTACAACGCCAGAAGCTCCCTTTCCACGTTGTGGCTACAACGTCTGCTGCGTAGACGCGCCGCCATGGGAACCAGAGTGTTCAGTAAAAGGGGTGGGACCCCGTCGCCGACGGCTGTTTGATTAGCGATTTTGACTGCTACGGCGATTGCGTCATAGCAGCTGTAGTCCGCCTGGCGTTGCCGTTCTGAAAATCTTTGAGCTTAAAGTCCCTAATGTTTATCCAGTACAGTGTCAGCACACTTCATCTGGAGATGTGCTTCTTTTGGGAGAAATGTAGCCTTTTCTTTTTGGTCGAGGAAGAAAAAAAATACGAAATTTCTTGTCCAATTCCACGCTCGGCTCCACAGGCATGTAACACATGGTATGAGGTCCGACACACGTGTGGAAAGCTGAAATGAAACAGCATTCAAAATGTGAAGTTGTACTTATGGCTTGGCTCTGTTCTCTGAAAGTCTGTGCTGTGCTGTAGGCCTGCTGTATGCGGGTACGAGACCCTTGTTTTTTTTATATTAGCTTTTTAGTTTTTTGTTCATTCTCAGTTCATTTCTGTCACAATTTAAACTCACTGACTGCTACGATCAAAAAATCGTCTTTCCCAATTTTGACTGCCACGCTATTTTATAAATGTCTTACCTTTTAATGTGCTGAAACGGTGTGCATCTCGCCTAACCCGGAAGTATAACAAACTGGGCACTGTTGGGCCGCGGAGCAGCGATCATTTTTGGATTATTTTCAATTAAATGATACTAGAAGCTCGGCCGCCCTTTGGGCGGCTGAGCGTGCCGAATCTGAAGCCGGTGGGACGAACGGTTCTCGAGATACGCGGATTACATACAGACACACAGACAGATTTGTCGCATTTATAGATAGATTAAACAATGAACTCGTCAAACTCGTCACTGGCACTTTGGACAGTACATTTTCAAAACTTTTCAGGAATAAAAAGAAATATATAAAATATAATTTGCAGATCTACAAGCTCATAGTCGTAGTCATGAGCATTTAAATCGGCCCAAAGTGGTTAGCCCGATTTTAATGCTTAATTAATTTTGCTGGGGGAACCCGCTCAAGAAATACTTTAGGGCTTAAGTGGTTCATTCATTATATATTTGTGTGCGTATCGGACCCAAGAGTCCCTCCCTGGAAATGTACTGTATGTGGAGTCAAATGAAGCAATAAGCCACAAGAGGCAGTGGTTACCTCCTATTTTATAGTCTGGGATCACTTCACTTTTCGGACTTGTAACCGGTCTGGAGCGGAAACCTCAAAACGTCATGTTGTAGTACTCAAAGGACTACAATTTGGCCGGAACTATCCACCGGAAAAAATTTAACCCAAAATAATTCCCCTGCACTCATGGACATACTTTTAAGGCCTACCTAATAAACTCCTTGATGCGGAGTAGTTTTGCTTTCGAAAAAATTGTTTGGTATATGCATCTTTTTTTTGTTCCAACTCGTAGCGACTGGAAAGACTACACTAGGCTACCCGAGCATTTTAAAAAGGATTGGGGAAACAAACGGAGGGAACCAAATCAGAGCGACGCCGCTTCTTCTAGTGGTTTCCGCGTTGGGCGGAAACCAAACAGGCTGTTGTGAACAAACACCAGGCTTTCTCTCTGAAAGCCTGGTGGGCGAGGTTACCTATTTTATAGCGGCAGAGAGGTTACGTATTTTATAGCGGCAGAGAGGTTACGTATTTTATAGCGGCAGAGAGGTTACGTATTTTATAGCGGCAGAGAGGTTACCTATTTTATAGCGGCAGAGAGGTTACGTATTTTATAGCGGCAGAGAGGTTACGTATTTTATAGCGGCAGAGAGGTTACGTATTTTATAGCGGCAGAGAGGTTACCTATTTTATAGCGGCAGAGAGGTTACCTATTTTATAGCGGCAGAGAGGTTACCTATTTTATAGCGGCAGAGAGGTTACCTATTTTATAGCGGCAGAGAGGCGTGGTGAGACACGAGGCGCAACCCCTCCAGCCGTTATGAAATACAGAATCAAGGAATGGAACGAGCCGTTTTAGAAATGTGGCGCTCGGGTGGTGCAGTGGTGAAGTCCCTGCCCACCCCCGCGGAGGCTGTGGATTTGAATCCATGGTGGTGCGTCTGCTCTGTGGAGCGTCTGTATGAACACAATCGGCCCGTGTTTGGGGGAGGGAAGCCAGGCAGGGTGCTTCACTTGGGCCGGATTTAGACTGCAGTCAAATCCAGCACAAATCCGATTTGGTTGTCAAATCCGATCTTTTGGCCCGAGTTTTCACACCGCATTTGCAAGTGACACAGATCTGATCTGTGCGTTCAGACAGCGTCGGCCCAAAGCTGCCCTGCGGCGACATATCTGCTTTGGTTACCGTGGTAACGCCGTAGGCGTCATGACGTTACGTCACTACGTCGACGCTAGTTGATTACGTTCAGGAAATGCGACATAATAGACCATAGTAAACACACGTTACAATATTGTTTTTCTCTCTTCTTTTCTTTAGTCTCGTGTTTCGCTCTTCTCTCTGGTTTTAACTGTTTAGCTCACGTGTTTTCTCTCTTCTCTTTTGTTTTTCTCATGTGCTCAGTGCGCTGTAATCAAATAGTAAATACTCGCGCCCTGTAATGATGTAATTTACAGCCGCGCTCGGGTCGTGCAGCAAGTGACGCTTGGCCAGTTGGATGTGACTTACATGTGACTTGCATATAACTCTATGGGGTGGATGTGATTGCTGCTTTCAGACTGAGTCAGATGTCCTCAGATCCGGATTTGAAACCACCTCTGGATGTGGTTTTTCAAAATTGGATTTCATGTGACCTGCATGTGACCTGTCTGGATTTAGACTATTTAAAAAAAGAAAATCGGATTCCAGTTTTGATGTGACTCAGATCTGATTCAGGCTAGATTTCAGTGGCAGTGTAAAGCTGGCCCCTGATATCACTGCATTTACTCCTACAGCCTGGAGCGCCTGGACGAAGGCTCCAGACTACGTCCTCCCAGTGGAGGCTACAACAGCAGTGACAACACACAAGGAGGAATCCATTGGTATGACAACTAAAAGTTAGTTTGGTTGTTCTGAAAATAGCCTGATTATCATCTGCTAAGCAACTTTCAGGAGTGTGTAAAAAAAAAAGAGCAAAGCTTTAGTTTTTTCCATGTCCGTTTCATCCACCACTTCAGTCAAACGTCGACCTGTCTCAGGAAATAATCAATGGCCTCAATGCTTCGGGTCCAGAGGAAATGGAGCTGACAGAAGGTGATTTACACCTCAGTCTACCCCCGTCCCGTCCTGGGGTTCACTGACGCTACACCACCTCAGCATGTCTGCAGTCCCACCGGGGAGCTGGGGGAGGGAGGGGGCCGGATGCAGGCCGCTAGCTGTTGTAATATTACAACGTTTGTATTTTATCCAAAAAAGGTTTAAATCATTTTGTTTTAGCTCCCCCTACCACCTAAACATCACCATTGGATTCTATTGTTTATTATTACAATGCCATTGGCCACAATATTGGCATATAAATACCCCCCACAGAGGCTGACATTACAGAGTCTGGACGAACAACATCTCACTTTTTCACTAAAGCTATTCCTCACAAAAACATAAGTAAAATGCCTGTACTATTTTTTTTGTGATCATTAGAATGTCTAGAACACGAACATACCGGTATGTTTTTATTGTGAAAAATATCCCCCATATGTAAATTAGAGCATGATTTATGATTTATGGCAATAAAACCTTACAAAAACATTTTTTTCTTTTTTTTTAAACATTTCATTTCCCTCTGATTAACACACTGAGTGCCCGGATGTATGACGTGTGTGTGTTGCTGGTGCCCATGGCAACGCGTCATTTACGTACCTTCGCGTCGTGGGAAAAGTATCCGTAATACGTTCGTTGAGTAAATGTAATCCAAGTATGTCCATTTTATTTTCACGATGATCTTTTCTTTCAGTCAGGACAGCTTTTTACCAATCTTGGGCCACAGCGTGTGTATCACGGGCGGTAGAAAGGGTCGCGTTTTGAACATGGTGACTGAAAAAGCTAGACCAGGAGAGGAATCCGCCATGTTACGTTACCTCCGGTCCTCCGCAGCGTCACTGGGAAAATAGTATCCATGATACGAGTAAATGTAATCCACGGATGTCCGGTTTATTTTTACGATAAAGTTTTCTTTCAGTCAGGACATCTTTTTATCAAACCTGGGCCACAGCGTTTGTGTCACGGTAGGTAGAAAGGACCGCGCATTGAACATGGTGATTGAAAAAGCTAGACTAGTGAGAAGAATCCGCCATGTTACGTGTATCTCCGCCGAGACTCAGTTACTGGGAAAATACCAAAATACTAGTATCCAGATACATACGGGTCGTGCGAGACTGCGAGGGGAGGACGATAGGATGCTTGCAGGATAGGAACAGAAGCTTGTGTTGGAGACTGCACATCCTGGTCACATGTACCGCGCTGCATTTTGGGAAATGTAGTGTTTTTCCCATATTGTTGGCGTTTGATCACCGTGGTAGAGCCTTCATTGCGGTAGCAGCAATGTACAGTAACTACAGTATTGTAAAACGCGTCAAACACGTCGTGGGCACTGGGGCAGGGCATCCAGAGACATCAAAGAGATTTGCGTGTAGACACCTCGTGGGCACCCGATGTTGTGTTAAGACTCCTACAACACCATCTGATTTTTTTCAATGTTTTATTTCAAGTATTTCTATTTTTGGGCCTTGTTATCAGCTTGGTAGCAATGAGGGCCTCTCCAGCTCCTTTTCCCGGGCTGAATCAGGGGCCCAGCACATCCCTGGAATGAATGCTGCTGGCAGAAGGGCAGCGTCTCCTCCTTGCTGCTGATGTGAGACGGGCGGCTGAACATCTCTGACGGCGGGGTGTCATTGAGAAGGACGCCACGTCGCCCGCCTTGTCACCGCATGCGTGCCAGGCCTGTGATGGGTGCAGCCTGGGTACCAGGACCATGACCACGGGGGGGTCTGTGTGTGTCGGTGTGTCAGCCTGCCCCGCTCGCTGGCACAGCCACGTCAGGAGACGGTGGCATGGGGGGGGGGGGGGGGGGGGGGACACTCCTTGTCTGCTGCAGGAGTTCTGCTGCGTCCGTACAGCTTAGTGGGTAGAGGAGTCTGGTCATGTAGAAAACCACACCGGTGTGAAGTGAGCTGTGCTAGAACATACTGTTCCTGAAGAATCCTACCTACAGTATTTACCTTACTTATTGTGATGTCACCTGAAGCTTGACCAATCCTCAGATCTATTATATTGACCAATTGGAGTCTATGGGTGTTGGTTACTATTTTGAGTTTACTGGCGCTGTTTTCTGCCCCCGCAATGCTTTTTTATTTAGATTTATATACGTGTCTTGACGGTTTGTTTTAACCTACTTTTTATTTAATGACTTGAGCGGCATAGCTCGGGGGTAGAGAAACCGTCATTAGAGCATGAAGGGTTCCCAGTTGGATCCCGGGCTCCCCCAGAGTTAGTGTTGAAGAGTCCTTGAGCAAGACTCTGAACCCCTAACTGCTCCTGATGAGCAGGTTGGTGCCAAGCATGGTTTCCTCTGACATCACTGTATGAATGTGTGTTTGTGTGAATGGGTGAATGTAATGAATGTGTGTGTGTGAATGGGTGAATGTAATGCATGTGTGTGTGAATGGGTGAATGTAATGAATGTGTGTGTGAATGGGTGAATGTAAGTCACAATCTATGAAAAGTGCCTTGGATAAAAGAGCTATAAATGCACCATCTATACTATAATTTTGCGAATGTCTGAGTGAGTGTCTGTCTGAAACAGCGTTTCTCCTCAGTGGCTGGAGCAATTGATCTGAAATCGCATCACCATTAGCATATGAACACACCTGACATAACTGTGAAGCCCGTTTGTCACTTTCACAAATCATATGCTGTATATTATCATTTTTATTGTGTATCTACTATCTATTCTGCATCTAGCATGAGGCACATCTATTCTGCATCTAGCATGAGGCAAAATGTTTAACCAGCTCTGTGTGTGTGTGTGTGTGTGTGTGTGTGTGTGTATTATGATAGAAAATATTAATGTTCCACAAGGATGAAGGATTTGAAGAGTTGACAAAGGTTTATTCATCAAAGAGGCAAAAGTTGAACAGAGTGTCAGCATTCACAAAAGACAGAGCTCTGACCTCCATGGCCAGAGCTTGGGCCCCGTGGGGCAGAAGCCTCCCCTGTACCATTATCCTACAGTTCTTATAGTCCATTCTGACACAGATGCTATTCTAAACATGTTCTTATAAGGATTGTGTACTAAAGATAAAGACAACATACAAATAGCTACACAGGGTACAGATTTGCTGACAGAGTGAGAGAGCAAGCATAGGTGGGGGAGAGAACTCAGCTGTTAGATTGACAGCTGCAGGTGCAGGTACATCTAAAAGAGTAAGTAGCCTTGTGAGATTACAAATACTATAAATATTACTACCACATTCCATCCTTTTTTTTTGTGAATGAATAAACTATTCATTTACATACAACAGGATATTTATAGAGTGCCAAATCAATAGACCTTCCAGACAATTACATGTTGATATAGCAATATAAATAATTAATTAATTCACTATTCCCGACTTCAATCACAGTTCAAACTAGAGTAGTAATTTAGTAAATGTGAATCCATATTTGTTTGTACTTTGAAATTCTGTTTTCCAAAATCAAGAGCCCGCATGCACTCCCGTCCTAGAGAATATCTTTCGTCTGGTTACGGTAATATTCTATTTTTAACCTAGTCCGGAGCTGCCCGACAACTCTGCAATTGTTGGAATACCAGAGTTTAGACCATAAAACCAAATATTCTCACATTAGTGGCAAATGCCTTGTTGACTCATATTTTAGATATCAACTTTTAGCTAATATTATTCCTATATAAATTACTCAGCTTAATATCAAACACATAGTTGTTGTAGTCTTCATGGCGTCTCTCCGTTCCTCCCATCTTCATTTGGCTTATGGCATGTGGCGGTTAATGTCTTTGCTTCAGCGATCTCCACTGGGCTGGTGGGGCCTCCAGTTCAGTGGCTCTCTGATGTGCCACACAGCATGTGTCTCCTTGGCTTGGTCTCCTCCTACTGTGGCAAAAGTCTGTTGGTGTTCGACGTGGTGTCGATTTCGTCACCTCCGCTGTCAGTCTGTGTTGTTTCTTGGTGCCCGACTTGCTCTCCATGTTGGTGAATAGCAATCTGCCCTCCTTGTCACCACAGGCTGCAGTCATCACAAGATTATTGTTAATCTGTGAGGTCTCGACCTTGTAGATCTGCTGAAAGTCAGTTCTTGCTGGTTTTGCATAGCTTGCAAGTTGCTTCTGTAGTGGTCTCCTCTTTGTTCTCCATGGTGGTGGACCTGCTTTAGGTCTGCTTTCAAAAAATCTCCTTTCCAAAAAATTCCTTCATCCCAGGTTCTTTTTAGCAAGTATTCATCTATGGTGAAAGATGAAATATTGCTCCTGGCTGGCTCGCCAATTATGATAGAAAATATTAATGTTCCACAAGGATGAAGGATTTGAAGAGTTGACAAAGGTTTATTCATCAAAGAGGCAAAAGTTGAACAGAGTGTCAGCATTCACAAAAGACAGAGCTCTGACCTCCATGGCCAGAGCTTGGGCCCCGTGGGGCAGAAGCCTCCCCTGTACCATTATCCTACAGTTCTTATAGTCCATTCTGACACAGATGCTATTCTAAACATGTTCTTATAAGGATTGTGTACTAAAGATAAAGACAACATACAAATAGCTACACAGGGTACAGATTTGCTGACAGAGTGAGAGAGCAAGCATAGGTGGGGGAGAGAACTCAGCTGTTAGATTGACAGCTGCAGGTGCAGGTACATCTAAAAGAGTAAGTAGCCTTGTGAGATTACAAATACTATAAATATTACTACCACAGTGTGTGTGTGTGTGTGTGTGTGTGTGTGTGTGTGTGTGTGTGTGTGTGTGTGTGTGTGTGTGTGTGTGTGTGTGTGTGTGTGTGTGCAGGCAGGCAGGCGGGTGTGTGTGCAGGCGGGTGGGCGGGCGGGCTGGGGGGGGGGGGGGGGACAGTATCTCTGTAGCCATTAAACGAAACGGGTTTCTTACATTGATGCTCCTACATCATGCAAGCACCAGTTAAAGTTACTTTCCATCCCTCATATACTGTATGCACAGTGCACATCCCATAACCCACACACTGCACATCATTTTGGAGCTCATATCTTTGAACGGGTAAGGGCTAGTTTACTATAAATGCCCCCTTTGTTTCTGCAGCCAGTGTCCTAGTGGTGGGTGTGAGCGGTGCATTGTGGGAAACGTAGTCTCAGCAGATGTTTGGCTCCCTGCCAGGACGTGTCCCGTCCTGACAGGACAGCCGCTGTGCTACACTGGGGGGACACTCACCATGCTGTTACATGCACGCACGCACGCACGCACGCACGCACGCACGCACGCACGCACGCAGGCAGGCAGGCAGGCAGGCAGGCAGGCAGGCAGGCAGGCAGGCAGGCAGGCACGCACACACACACACACACACACACACACACATGCACGCATGCGTGAACATTCGGACAGACATTCACAGACATTCAGGCAGGCTGCCAGGTATAGTACGCATGCACACACACACACACATGCAAACAGATGCAGGCACGTGCACACACACACACACACACACACACACACACACACACACACACACACACACACACACACACACACACACACACACACATGCAAGACATGCATGGAAAGTCAGTCAGGTTGTCCTTGTTTCTTTCTTTCTCTCTCTGCCTTTGATTTCTTTGTTTTGTTGTCGTGCACAAACATGAATGCACATCTTATGCTCAGGGCAGGGTTCTCACAGTGCGTCCCAGGGAACACCAAGGGGTCCTTGAGGGACTTCCAGGGGGTCCCCAGCAAAAAAAGGAATGAGGAACAGTCGGTAAACCACTTTATCCCTATTTTATCATTTGGCTATCCCCAAAAATAGCCATTCAACGCACTGCCATGCTGCCCATTGTGAGCTTGTAGTACAGTATGTCTTGGAGAATGTTGAATAATGTTGTACTTTCTTTTTATGGGGGTTGGATTATTTCAAATAAGGAGGTTGTAGAATAGATAGATAGATACCTTTATTATCCCAAGGGGGAAATTCAGTTGTCCAGTTGTAGCATAGCAGTATACAGTTATTTACAAAGTTACAGAGAAGTAAGAAAAAAAAATAGATAAGAGGAAAAGAAAAAAGAGCAGTACAGTACCAATAAAGAGAAGGTGCATCAATAGAGCAGTACAGTACCAATAAAGAGAAGGTGCATCAATAGAGCAGTACAGTACCAATAAAGAGAAGGTGCATCAATAGAGCAGTACAGTACCAATAAAGAGAAGGTGCATCAATAGAGCAGTACAGTACCAATAAAGAGAAGGTGCATCAATAGAGCAGTACAGTACCAATAAAGAGAAGGTGCATCAATAGAGCAGTACAGTACCAATAAAGAGAAGGTGCATCAATAGAGCAGTACAGTACCAATAAAGAGAAGGTGCATCAATAGAGCAGTACAGTACCAATAAAGAGAAGGTGCATCAATAGAGCAGTACAGTACCAATAAAGAGAAGGTGCATCAATAGAGCAGTACAGTACCAATAAAGAGAAGGTGCATCAATAGAGCAGTACAGTACCAATAAAGAGAAGGTGCATCAATAGAGCAGTACAGTACCAATAAAGAGAAGGTGCATCAATAGAGCAGTACAGTACCAATAAAGAGAAGGTGCATCAATAGAGCAGTACAGTACCAATAAAGAGAAGGTGCATCAATAGAGCAGTACAGTACCAATAAAGAGAAGGTGCATCAATAGAGCAGTACAGTACCAATAAAGAGAAGGTGCATCAATAGAGCAGTACAGTACCAATAAAGAGAAGGTGCATCAATAGAGCAGTACAGTACCAATAAAGAGAAGGTGCATCAATAGAGCAGTACAGTACCAATAAAGAGAAGGTGCATCAATAGAGCAGTACAGTACCAATAAAGAGAAGGTGCATCAATAGAGCAGTACAGTACCAATAAAGAGAAGGTGCATCAATAGAGGGGGCGAATAATATATAAGTATATATACATAAAGTGTGTGTGTGTGCGTGCGTGCGTGCGTGCGTGCGTGCGTGCGTGCGTGCGTGCGTGCGTGCGTAAACAGAGAGGCTCCGTCAGTCCATAATGTGACCCCTGCTGACCTCTGTGTGTGCTTGTCATTTCTCTCACCTTAGCTGAAAATTAATTCTAAATGAGGCTTACAGTACAGTACAGTACGGTATGGTACGGTACGGTACAGTACGGTACTGTACTGTTTCTGTTTCTGTTTAATTTGAATTGTTAATTTTTTTTTTTTTGTATTCATTTATATATATTTTATTTTATTCTTTATTTTTATTTTAATTTTTTAATTGTATATTTGTATTGTATTTGCCTGATTCAGGACCCCAGGAAGACTAGATGCTCATTCGTGAGTCTCTAATGGGGATCCTTTAATAAACATAAACAAACATAAACTGTACTGTACTGTACTGTACTGTACAGGAGCTGATCCTATTAGAACCGGACAATTATCAAAATAAATCCATAACCAATTGAAGGAGAGGAAATGCAGACACAGGGGGAGACAGTTTCAAACAGTGTTTGTCAATAAAAAAAAAAATAAACAATTTAAAAATAGTTTGGTTGAAAACCAGCTGACGACGAATGAGCCGTGAATGTTGAATCTGGATCAATCCTCCTGAGTGGTTTTCCTTAAAAGAGTAGTTCACTCAAAAAACGACTTATTTTCTATTAATATACCAGAGGAGTAGAATAATGCACATCCCCACTGTATAAGGTGCTGGATCCAGGAACAAACAGTAAATAAAAATGTCAATGTACACACTTGATATAAAGCTCTCCCGACTTTACTTTTATTTCTGAACCAATTTCTCTGGTCGAGAAATAAAAGAAAAGACGTGTGGACATTGCCCTTTTATTCGTTATTTTCTATCAATTCCACACCCCATGATGTCTTGAATTCATGTAAATTGGTTTGGTTTTGGCCAATAATTGGATGACCGGTGGAACCTC
The DNA here is from genome assembly GCF_963921795.1 of Nannobrachium achirus. Taxonomy (NCBI): domain Eukaryota; kingdom Metazoa; phylum Chordata; class Actinopteri; order Myctophiformes; family Myctophidae; genus Nannobrachium; species Nannobrachium achirus. Next base: position 65,511,167 of record NC_137819.1, on the reverse strand, counting down.
CAGTAGGAGACTCTACTGACCGATGATGATGACCCGGTTCATTTAATTCAGAGACCGTCCAAAAGGAACCAAATGTATACTGTAATTGGTAAATTTATATAGCGCTTTTATCCAAGGCGCTTTACATAGATTGTGCATTACATTCACCCATTCACACACCGGTGGCGGAGGAAACCATGCAAGGCACCAACCTGCTCACCGGGAGCAACTAGGGGTTCAGAGTAGAGCCCGACCGATATATCGGTTAATTCGATAAATCGGTCGTTTTGGAGCAATCGGAAGGGTATCTGTATCGGTGAATTATTCCACCGATATCCGATATATTAATTGTCTGTAACGTGTCTGCGGATAGAGCATGAAACCCTGAGTTATATAGGCCTATGTGGCAATACCAGAATTATCCAGCAGAGTGCAGTATAATAGTCCAAGATGCAAGCCAACACTACTGGAGCTGCTGCCTCTCGTGT
>NC_137819.1:65487165-65510500 GCF_963921795.1 Nannobrachium achirus | reverse complement strand
GTGGTGTTAACGTTGTAATCTGTGAGCTCATAGTAACACTATGCTTTTTCTTAGATTACTATTTCTATGCATTTGATGTATTGATTTGGTATTGGTATTACTTTGCTTATTGTAAATCGCTCTGGATTAACCCATTAAGACGTGGAATTATCTTGTGCTTTAGCCATTGAAAAATAGCAGATATACAAACATTTTAGAGCTTAAAGGGGAAGACCACCCACTTTCAATATTGAACTATGTCATTAATATACTTTAGAGGAGTTGTGTGGAAATAGAAACAAAGTTCCCCCTCTTCTGTGTTGCCTAGAACTGGAGGATTGATTTTGGGGTTTGTATTGCAAATTACAACTTGATGACATCACACATTGTACTACAAACCCGAAAATCAATCCTCCAGTTCTAGGCAACACAGAAGAGGGGGGTTTTCTTTTCCACACAACTCCTAATGACATAGTTCAATATTGAAAATGTGTGGTCTTCGTTCATAATCTGTGAGCTCATATAACATAATTTCTGACTTGTTTTGATTCCCTTCCCAATCACAGAAGATCACAGAGCAGCTCAATCCAAGCAGCATCTCATTCATATCAACCCTGGTAGGAGTTCACCAGACTCATATCAGCCCTGGTAGGAGTTCATCAGACTCATATCAACCCTGGTAGGAGTTCACCAGACTCATATCAGCCCTGGTAGGAGTTCACCAGACTCATATCAACCCTGGTAGGAGTTCACCAGACTCATATCAGCCCTGGTAGGAGTTCACCAGACTCATATCAGCCCTGGTAGGAGTTCACCAGACTCATATCAACCCTGGTAGGAGTTCACCAGACTCATATCAGCCCTGGTAGGAGTTCACCAGACTCATATCAGCCCTGGTAGGAGTTCACCAGACTCATATCAGCCCTGGTAGGAGTTCACCAGACTCATATCAACCCTGGTAGGAGTTCACCAGACTCATATCAGCCCTGGTAGGAGTTCACCAGACTCATATCAGCCCTGGCAGAATTAAGGTCAGCCGTCACACATAGTAGGAAGGAATCCCACTACCAGAAGCAGTAGCGTTCAGCCTCAACATCCCTACAGCTCGCTGTGTCTTCCGCCTCATTGGCTAAGAGATGAGGGGGGGGGGGGGGGGCACACAGAGAATGTAGGACCTGCCATTCAACCCACTTTAGACTAGCCTAGTTCTCAGTAGTCTCTTCTCCTCTAAGAGAGAGAGACTGGTCAACTAGCTAAGCAGATTAATGGGTAATTTCATAGGAATCGTTCACTTTGTGATACAAGCATGACATTTGGTACATCTACTCTTCAAATCCCACTCTTTTCAAAAATAGTGCTGGCCACGCAAAATTCCAAGATGGCGGCCCCCGAAATCCAAGATGTCTTGCGTGGCCAGTGCCTTTTTCCATAAGAGTGGCCCTTAGAGAGTATTTGTGCCAAATGTCAAGCTTGTATCACAAACTAAGTGAAAGATTCCCTCATTAATCTGCTTAGCTAAACAACCTGATGCAGGGAATGTCTTATGAGGGCAGGACTTGAGTTGTAGCCTCTGGAAACTGTCTTTTTTCCACCAATCACAGCAGGGGTTTCAAGTGCAGGGGGAAATGTAAACAGCTCTGTGCAGCCTCTGTCTACTCCACACCAAATCTCTTCAGCTAGAACAGCCGGTCTGCTTCGTGACACGCTTTGAGTTTATCTGCTATGTTTTTGCTCCTCCAGATCAGGCATGCTGGGGTTCAAGTTCAAGTATGGAAACTCTAGCGCTGTCACAGCAGACCCTAACGATCAGGACCTAACGCTGCCTTGTGTCTGCCCTCTACGGACTTAAAATATCTCAATAATAGTTCAATAATAATGTAAAGACATGGGAATCTGTCATACAACCAACATGCTTCATAGACAAGGAAAGAAAGAGAAGCCGTCAAAGCGATGCGCAGGGTTCGTGCGGGCAGCCAAGAGCATCGGCGGGCCTGACATGAACTTACCTCCATCCAAGTCATCATGGTTGCTTCAGCAAAGCTGGTAGAATCATCATCATCACATCGTAGGCCTCACAACCACAGACTGCTGCAACGTGGAAAGCTTCTCCACAGCACCGAGACCACTGAAGATCTGCTGCTCCTGGAGTAGCAGGAACATCAGCCATCTGGAGAGAGGAAAGAAAATTAAGCTTGGGGAAAATAAATAAATAAACGCTAATAACACAGAGTATAGAGCTGTCAGTATATACAGTACGGGCGGCATAGCTCAGGGGTAGAGAAACCGTTATTAGAGCACAAAGGGTTCCCGAAGGGTTCCCAGTTCGAATCCGGGCTCCCCCTGAGTTAATGTCGAAGAGTCCTTGAGCAAGACTCTGAACTAGAGCCCGACCGATACCATTTTTCCGACCGATACCGATATCCGATGTTGGAGAGTGCTAGAGCACCGATACCGATACCGATGTTTTGTAAAAATCATTTTTTATTCATTTAAGATCATTTAATTGACTGCTTTTCATGTCTAACTTTGAGTTTGGTCGCAGTTATCAATTTCTATTGCTTGTTGGATAATAATACTCTTTTAATTTGGGGGTTCTGCTGTGTTTTGTCTCGTTTATGAATTAATGTGTCTTTTATCCAAACGTAAAGTTTGATTCTCTCATGGATTCGCACGGCGGCTCTGCAAAGTGCAGACAGCCGCCATGCATTGCCAAGCAATTAAACAACACAAGTTCTATAGTCTATAGTCAGACATCTATATTTCTCTGTGGATTTTCACATAGGCCTACACACCTTCCTTCACCGCAACATGAAAAATCAGAGTTAGACAGTGCATGTGGTGAGTGAACGACACACGAGAGGCAGCAGCTCCAGTAGTGTTGGCTTGCATCTTGGACTATTATACTGCACTCTGCTGGATAATTCTGGTATTGCCACATAGGCCTATATAACTCAGGGTTTCATGCTCTATCCGCAGACACGTTACAGACAATTAATATATCGGATATCGGTGGAATAATTCACCGATACAGATACCCTTCCGATTGCTCCAAAACGACCGATTTATCGAATTAACCGATATATCGGTCGGGCTCTACTCTGAACCCCTAATTGCTCCCGGTGAGCAGGTTGGTGCCTTGCATGGTTTCCTCCGCCACCGGTGTGTGAATGGGTGAATGTAATGCACGATCTATGTAAAGCGCCTTGGATAAAAGCGCTATATAAATTTACCAATTACAGTATACATTTGGTACCTTTTGTACGGTCTCTGAATTAAATGAACCGGGTCATCATCATCGGTCAGTAGAGTCTCCTACTGGAGGATCCACCGGTCATCCAATTATTGGCCAAAACCAAACCAATTTACATGAATTCAAGACATCATGGGGTGTGGAATTGATAGAAAATAACGAATAAAAGGGCAATGTCCACACGCGATACACGCGATACACACGTACACACGTCTTTTCTTTTATTTCTCGACCAGAGAAATTGGTTCAGAAATAAAAGTAAAGTCGGGAGAGCTTTATATCAAGTGTGTACATTGACATTTTTATTTACTGTTTGTTCCTGGATCCAGCACCATACAGTGGGGATGTGCATTATTCTACTCCTCTGGTATAATGATAGAAAATAAGTTGTTTTTTGAGTGAACTACTCTTTTAAGGAAAACCACTCAGGAGGATTGATCCAGATTCAACATTCACGGCTCATTCGTCGTCAGCTGGTTTTCAACCAAACTATTTTTAAATTGTTTATTTTTTTTTTTTATTGACAAACACTGTTTGAAACTGTCTCCCCCTGTGTCTGCATTTCCTCTCCTTCAATTGGTTATGGATTTATTTTGATAATTGTCCGGTTCTAATAGGATCAGCTCCTGTACAGTACAGTACAGTACAGTACAGTTTATGTTTGTTTATGTTTATTAAAGGATCCCCATTAGAGACTCACGAATGAGCATCTAGTCTTCCTGGGGTCCTGAATCAGGCAAATACAATACAAATATACAATTAAAAAAAATAAAAATAAATAAAGAATAAAATAAAATATATATAAATGAATACAAAAAAAAAAAATTAACAATTCAAATTAAACAGAAACAGAAACAGTACAGTACCGTACTGTACCGTACCGTACCATACCGTACTGTACTGTACTGTAAGCCTCATTTAGAATTAATTTTCAGCTAAGGTGAGAGAAATGACAAGCACACACAGAGGTCAGCAGGGGTCACATTATGGACTGACGGAGCCTCTCTGTTTACGCACGCACGTACGCACGCACGCACGTACGCACGCACGCACGCACTCACGCACGCACACACACACACTTTATGTATATATACTTATATATTATTCGCCCCCTCTATTGATGCACCTTCTCTTTATTGGTACTGTACTGCTCTATTGATGCACCTTCTCTTTATTGGTACTGTACTGCTCTATTGATGCACCTTCTCTTTATTGGTACTGTACTGCTCTATTGATGCACCTTCTCTTTATTGGTACTGTACTGCTCTATTGATGCACCTTCTCTTTATTGGTACTGTACTGCTCTATTGATGCACCTTCTCTTTATTGGTACTGTACTGCTCTATTGATGCACCTTCTCTTTATTGGTACTGTACTGCTCTATTGATGCACCTTCTCTTTATTGGTACTGTACTGCTCTATTGATGCACCTTCTCTTTATTGGTACTGTACTGCTCTATTGATGCACCTTCTCTTTATTGGTACTGTACTGCTCTATTGATGCACCTTCTCTTTATTGGTACTGTACTGCTCTATTGATGCACCTTCTCTTTATTGGTACTGTACTGCTCTATTGATGCACCTTCTCTTTATTGGTACTGTACTGCTCTATTGATGCACCTTCTCTTTATTGGTACTGTACTGCTCTTTTTTCTTTTCCTCTTATCTATTTTTTTTTCTTACTTCTCTGTAACTTTGTAAATAACTGTATACTGCTATGCTACAACTGGACAACTGAATTTCCCCCTTGGGATAATAAAGGTATCTATCTATCTATTCTACAACCTCCTTATTTGAAATAATCCAACCCCCATAAAAAGAAAGTACAACATTATTCAACATTCTCCAAGACATACTGTACTACAAGCTCACAATGGGCAGCATGGCAGTGCGTTGAATGGCTATTTTTTGGGGATAGCCAAATGATAAAATAGGGATAAAGTGGTTTACCGACTGTTCCTCATTCCTTTTTTTGCTGGGGACCCCCTGGAACCCCCTCAAGGACCCCTTGGTGGTCCCTGGGACGCACTGTGAGAACCCTGCCCTGAGCATACGATGTGCATTCATGTTTGTGCACGACAACAAAACAAAGAAATCAAAGGCAGAGAGAGAAAGAAACAAGGACAACCTGACTGACTTTCCATGCATGTCTTGCATGTGTGTGTGTGTGTGTGTGTGTGTGTGTGTGTGTGTGTGTGTGTGTGTGTGTGTGTGTGTGTGTGTGTGTGTGTGTGTGTGTGTGTGTGTGTGTGTGTGTGCACGTGCCTGCATCTGTTTGCATGTGTGTGTGTGTGCATGCATACTATACCTGGCAGCCTGCCTGAATGTCTGTGAATGTCTGTCCGTATGTTCACGCATGCGTGCATGTGTGTGTGTGTGTGTGTGTGTGTGTGTGTGCGTGCCTGCCTGCCTGCCTGCCTGCCTGCCTGCCTGCCTGCGTGCGTGCGTGCGTGCGTGCGTGTGTGCGTGCGTGCATGTAACAGCATGGTGAGGGTCCCCCCAGTGTAGCACAGCGGCTGTCCTGTCAGGACGGGACACGTCCTGGCAGGGAGCCAAACATCTGCTGAGACTACGTTTCCCACAATGCACCGCTCACACCCACCACTAGGACACTGGCTGCAGACACAAATGGTGCATTTATTTAGCGCTTTTATCCAAGGCACTTTACATAATTGTGCATTACATTCACCCATTCACACACACATTCATTACATTCAGCCATTCACACACACATGCGTTACATTCACACACATTCATTACATTCACCCATTCACACATATTCATTACATTCACCCATTCACACACACATGCATTACATTCACCCATTCACACACACATTCATTACATTCACCCATTCACACACACATGCATTACATTCACCCATTCACACACACATGCATTACATTCACCCATTCACACACACATGCGTTACATTCACCCATTCACACACACACACACACACACACACACACACACACACACACACACACACACACACACACACATACACACACACACACACACACACATTCATTACATTAACCCATTCACACACACATTCATACAGTGATGTCAGAGGAAACCATGCTTGGCACCAACCTGCTCATCAGGAGCAGTTAGGGGTTCAGAGTCTTGCTCAAGGACTCTTCCACACTAACTCTGGGGGAGCCCGGGATCAAACTGGGAACCCTTCATGCTCTAATGACGGTTTCTCTACCCCCTGAGCTATGCCGCTTAAGTCATTCAATAAAAAGTAGGTTAAAACAAACCGTCAAGACACGTATATAAATCTAAATAAAAAAGCATTGCGGGGGCAGAAAACAGCGCCAGTAAACTCAAAATAGTAACAAACGCCCATAGACTCCTTGCAGCAGACAAGGAGAGTCGGCAGCCCCTCCCATGCCACCGTCTCCTGACGGCTGTGCCAGCGAGTGGGGCAGGCTGACACACACACAGACCCCCCCCCCCCCCCGAGGTCATGGTCCTGGTACCCAGGCTGCCCCCATCACAGGCCTGGCACGCATGTGGTGACAAGGCGGGCGACGTGGCGTCCTTCTCAATGACACCCCGCCGTCAGAGATGTTCAGCCGCCCGTCTCACATCAGCAGCTACGAGGAGACGCTGCCCTTCTGTCAGCAGCATTCATTCCAGGGACGTGCTGGGCCCCTGATTAAGCCCGGGAAAAGGAGCTGGAGAGGCCCTCATTGTGCGCGGGCATCGGCTGCACACCAATTTTTTTTTTTTGCCTTCCGGACACGCCGTGAGGCCCCATACAGTACTAACCGATGAGCAGTTACTGTGATTTTAGGTCTCATTGTTTTTTCCAGGGGTAGTCAAGGAAGCTAGGGAGTAGTGGGCCGGTATTCAGATGATATGGGGCCAGTGGGGCCAATGTGATGGCTCTGTGGGCTGCTGCTACTCAAAGATTGTTCATTTCAGATCATGAGAAACAAGCCAGTGGGCCAATTACATGAGTTATATTTACTGTGTGGGCCAGCCATTTTTTTTAATGGCCGGCCTGGACTGGCCGGGAATGGACCGGCCTTTCGGGAGCTGTCCCGCTATTCCCCATCGCCAGCACGTCCCTGATTCATTCTGTGTGAAGGCACGCACAGAAACCTGCTGTCAGCTGACATTACAACACACTGAGAGACGGGAAGGCCTGGTCTCTCTGCTCACTGCAGTCACATGTGTTTAGACCAGGGGTCTTTAACGTCTTCAGGCCAAGGACCCCTTAGTTGAGAGAGAGATGAAGCAGGGACCCCCACAACCTGTTCATAGATTCCATATAGTTTCATCGTTTGACAGCACAATCATCAGTGTATTTTGGATTCATGTCAATGTGTGTTTTCAGATATTTAACCACTTGAACCGTCAATACTTAATAAACTTGACCTTTCACTCTGTACTTAGTCTGCTCTTTTCCCCCTCTACACCAAACCTCTCAACTAAGTCTTGCCACAGACTTATTATTCTGTGGAGGGACATATTGATGACCCCTTGACCCTCTGCTCCCACACAGACACTAATTCAATCCCTTCCACACTCATTCATAATACCATTAGATACCATGTTTTGCAACTTAACACGGCTAGACCAGGAGCACATCTGTCTCGCTTTTAGACTTTATTAAAAAAACAGCAGATATACAAGCTCGTAGCGCGGCACCAGCTTGTATATCTGCTATTTTTGAAAGATCGGGAACATTTGTGCACAAATTTGAATATGTGTTTTTAAAGTGACCGTTTGTCGCTCAAATATTTCTTTCTCAGGGGTCCCTGGAACAACTACAGTATTTTACGGTAACACTACCAGCCCCCAAAAGTCACATCTGCCCATGAGGGATTGCGGTGCATCTTGGGAATGGGCTTATTGTGTCTAAAAATTAGGGATGGGTATCGTTCACCTTTGAATCGATACGATACCTTTTTCGATACCTGAGAATCGATACGATACCCTTTTCGATACTTTTTATTTATTATTATTATAATTATTATTTGCCTTTTTCTATGGGCTATTTTACACACCAAAATAGGTTATTAAGCCAGTTATTTAGCCATTTTCATGTCAAGTAGGCCTAGTAGAGTAGTTGATGTGACTACTATTACTGTTATGGCTGCTATTGTATAATTAATTCTATTGTTTGTCTACAATAGAATATACACATACTTTTTACAGATAGGCTATTGATACTATTGAAGTTTTATTATTATTATTATAATTTTTCAAAAGTATCGAAACAAGGTATCGTTCGTTTTTACGTGAACCAATACTCGATAGTATCGACATCATGGTTCGATACCATGAAAAGTACGCAGACGATACCCATCCCTACTAAAAATACATATTTAGCCACTTCTACGCATGCCCCCACCCACTGAAATCAAAGTTGTTCAAATCACTAAAACGATAGAAAGCAGTAAATGAAAACATTTTAACACTCATCTTTCATTTTCTCTAACTGCAATATAAAATATGAACCCTTGTTGTAAAAAAAACAAAGACAAAAACACAGCTAGCGGCCTGCATCCGGCCCCTCCCCCCAGCTCCCCGGTGGGACTGCAGACATGCTGACGTGGTGTAGCGTCAGTGAACCCCAGGACGGGATGGGATGGACAGGATGAGACTGAGGTGTAAATCACCTTCTGTCAGCTCCATTTCCTCTGGACCTGAACCATCCTGAACCATTGAGGCCATTGATTATTTCCTGAGACGGGTCGACGTTTGACTGAAGTGGTGGATGAAACGGACATGGAAAAAACTAAAGCTTTGCTTTTTTTTTTTTTTTACACACTCCTGAAAGTTGCTTAGCAGATGATAATCAGGCTATTTTCAGAACAACCAAAATAACTTTTAGTTGTCATACCAATGGATTCCTCCTTGTGTGTTGTCACTGCTGTTGTAGCCTCCACTGGGAGGACATAGACTGGAGCCTTCGTCCAAGCGCTCCAGCCTGTAGGACGGGGGTCAGCAACCCGTGGCTCTTTAGCGCCACCCTAGTGGCTCCCTGGAGCTTTTTAAAAAATGTATGAAAAAGAAAAAAAGGTGGGGGGAAAAATGTATTTTTTGTTTTAACAATTTTTGTATCGTCACTGTCGGGCAGAAACCTTGTATCTCCAAGTTTCAAATTTGTATGTTTTTTTTTTCGCAAAGTAAAGTCCTGCTTCATCATACAAGACTGACGCACAAAAGTAGAGAAAACAGCAGATCTACGAGGCGTTGTGTGCTTGTAGATCGGCTGTTTTCACTAGTTTAGTTCATTTTTTAAATGATAAATACAAAACAAAGTTTTGGACATACAAGGTTTCCACCCGATAACAACGATTTATAAGGCTTTTATAATTTTTTGCGGCTCCAGACAGATTTGTTTTGGGGTTTTTTGGTCTAATATGGCTCTTTCAACATTTTGGGTTGCCGACCCCTGCTGTAGGAGTACATGCAGTGATATCAGGGGCCGGCTTTACACTGCCACTGAAATCTAGACTGAATCAGATCTGAGTCACATCAAGTGTCACATCAAAAGTGGAATCCGATTTTTTTTAAATAGTCTAAATCCAGACAGGTCACATGAAATCCGATTTTGAAAAACCACATCCAGAGGTGGTTTCAAATCCGATCTGAGGACATCTGACTCAGTCTGAAAGCAGCAACCACATCCAACCCTATAGAGTTATACGCAAGTCACATCCAACTGGCCAAGCATCACTTGCTGTGCGACCCGGGCGTGTCTGTAAATTACATCATTACAGGGCGCGAGTATTTACTATTTGATTACAGCGCACTGAGCACATGAGAAAAACAAGAGAGAAGAGAGAAAACACGTGAGCTAAACAGTTAAAACCAGAGAGAAGAGCGAAACACAAGAGTAAAGACAAGAAGAGAGAAAAACAATATTGTAACGTGTGTTTACTATGGTCTATTATGTCGCATTTCCTGAACGTAATCAACTAGCGTCGACGTAGTGACGTAACGTCATGACGCCTACGGCGTTACCACGGTAACCAAAGCATACATGTCGCCGCAGGGCAGCTTTGGGCCGACGCTGTCTGAACGCACAGATCAGATCTGTGTCACTTGCAAATGCGGTGTGAAAACTCGGGGCCAAAAGATCGGATTTGACAACCAAATGGGATTTGGGCTGGATTTGACTGCAGTCTAAATCCGGCCCAAGTGAAGCATCCCGCCTGGCTTCCCTCCCCCAAACACGGGCCGATTGTGTTCATACGGACGCTCCACAGAGCGGACGCACCACCATGGATTCAAACCCACAGCCTCCGCGGGGGTGGGCAGGGACTTCACCACTGCACCACCCGAGCGCCACATTTCTAAAACGGCTCGTTCCATTCCTTGATTCTGTGTTTCATAACGGCTGAGAGGGTTTGCGCCTCGTGTCTCACCACGCCTCTCTGCCGCTATAAAATAGGTAACCTCGCCCACCAGGCTTTCAGAGAGAAAGCCTGGTGTTTGTTCACAACAGCCTGTTTGGTTTCCGCCCAACGCGGAAACCACTAGAAGAAGCGGCGTCACTCTGATTTGGTTCCCTCCGTTTGTTTCCCCAATCCTTTTTAAAATGCTCGAGTAGCCTAGTGTAGTCTTTCCAGTCGCTACGAGTTGAACTAAAAAAAGATGCATATACCAAACATTTTTTTCAAAAGCAAAACTACTCCGCATCAAGGAGTTTATTTGCGACCGTAGGTCGCATCTTACTACAGAAAGCTCCACCAGGTGTCCGTGCGTCAGTCCGTCACACGTCACACGTCACACTTTTGCCGTCAGTCCGTCACACGTCACACGTCACACTTTTGCCCTGCTCATATCTCCGCAACCGTTGCCCCGATCCATGCCAGATTTTGCACACACACTCCTTACCTGCCAAACTAAAACCTCCAAGGACCCCCGGAGCTCCAGGGACAGTTCTGGTTCTAGTTCTGGTTTGGCCCTGTAGTGGAGTAAGGAAACCAGGGTGGGGGGGGGGGGGGGGGTCCTTGATTTTAAAATGCTTGCCACTGGTTTAAAGGACAACTTTAGTTTTATACAACAAGGGTTCATATTTTAGATTGTAATTAAAGAATATAAAAGATGAGTGTTAAAATTATTTCATTTCCTTCTTCCTATACTACACAGAATAAGCCCATTCCCAAGATACAACGCAACCTTTCATGGTTGGATGTGACTTATGGGGGCTAGAAGTAGAGATGTTACCGATCAATCGGCAATGGATCGGATCGGGCCGATCAAAGCGTGATCGGCGATAATCGGTGGTTTAGATCAAAAGGTAAATTCACCGATCCGATCCGATCGGTGCATCCGATCAACCAGCCGTTCAGTATGCCCACTTGAGGCCATTTTGGGGTATTGATTTCCACAGTGCTGAAGGAATATTAGTTACTGCTATGATAATAAATACATAGTAATGCTGGTAAATAACTATAAGGCAAATATATAAATGAATTCATGAGTGAATTAATTAATTAAAGTTAAAACATTAACATTTAGAAAATATAAATAATATATAAATAATAACTTGATCGGATCGGTGATTGATCGGTATCGGGTGATCAAACTTTTGTGATCGGTGCTCGGTGATCGGTTCCAAAAAACCTGATCGGACCATCCCTAGCTAGAAGTGTTACTGTAAATAGCAATAAAGAAACTGCTGGCTTATTGTGTCTAAAAAGACATATTTGTGTCCCAGCACCCCCAGCAGCTAGTCATCTCGGGGACTGTCATTATTCCCTGTAGCCAAAATGATTTTTTTTTTTTTTTTTGCTCTTTTTTTTTTTATGCCACAACAGCATCTCATAATATCTAGGCTACATTTCACTTAAACGCCAGAGCTTAACTCTGCATGTAAATAAGACTTTTTTTAATTAATGTGAGAGATCGGTACATAATTCTGTTAGTCCTCCCAGTTTATATTAGCTAAAATGCTAACTAGCCAGCCTTTGTTAGCCGTTTGTAGCCAAATGCGGTAATATCGGGACTCCATTACTTAGCGAAGCAACCCACAGTATTTATCCCATTAATTTAATGCCACGTGTGTTCCAAATGAACAATTATTAACCACGTAATGTATGATTTTGTGTATTATTATTTATTATTCTTCCGCCGTTCTTGACTTCCGCTGTTTCTTCTTCTACGCTGGTGAAATGATCCTGGAGCGGCCTGGAGACGTCTGTGACGTATGCTCCGGTGCGGAAGCTTCCTTTGTCACTGAGTTAGCTTAGCATTGAATAGATCAGTGTCGTCCTAAACTATCTAATTCTAACGTTCAGGGTGTTTGTTTTTTTGGACAATAAATTGACAGCCAAGAAAACATGGATGGAATGCAATCGTTCACTCGCCGTCGGAAAGTTGACTTTAGAGTAGACTATTCTGGTTGACTGGCTATGAGTGGCTAACGGCTAACGCTAGCTAGCGTTAGCTAGCGCTAGCTGCAGCGCTAGCTGCAGGCTATAAACAAATAAAACGTGACCCAACTCTATTGTTGCTCTCTTCTACAAGCTCACAACGCGAGGCGGTTAAGCCTGTAGATTGTGTTTTATTATCAGGTCAAATAATCCTTCTGGCTGAAGTTACACAAACACTGATTATGCTACATTTAGCACAGTTAGCCCTGTTGCACACGTAATAGGTTCACTTCAACCTCGTGTTGAGCAGTTAATCCTATTTGCTACGTACGTCTACAAAAACCTTCATATTTCAAAGATAACGTGCTTACTGAAGTCTCACAGATGTCACAGTATGGTACGCTCAAGCAGAATTACCCGTATCTTTCGTATTGTTTAATAAACTGCATTTTAATCCGATCAGATGCCATTTTCTGTTGTTTTTCAGCCATGCGACCCCATCGGTTGCGAGGTGTACTGCACTTAGATACATTAATACCTTTTTAAGGAAACGACGACCGATCGGATTAAAATGCTCCTCATTAAATAATACGATCATTACGGGACATTCTGCTGGAGCGTACCCTATGGTGACATCTGTGAGCCTTCACTAAGCAATTTATCTTTGTAATCTGACCGTTTGTGTAGACGTATGTAGCAAATTGGTTAAACTGCTTCACGGTTGGCGCACTGTAGCGTCTTTACATTTAGCCCAATAATGCTTGAGATGCTGTTGTGGCATTATCTTTTTAGAGAGCAATAACTAAAGTTTAAAACATACATAAACCACTTTAGCCCTATGTTATACCAAGGCTATTTGAAAATAGACGATCTACAAGCTCACAACGCATTGCGGTGCGACGCGTTGTGAGCTTGTAGATCTGCTATTTTCAAACATTTTGTACTTTTACTTTTGGTACTTTAAGTACATTTGGATACCAATACTTTTGTACTTTTACTCAAGTACATTTTTTATTCTGGACTTTTACTTGTAACAGAGTGATTCTACATTGCAGAATTGATACTTTACTTTATTATAAAATGTTGGTACTTTTTCCACCACTGTGTAAACGTTTGTGTTCTCATGCCAATAAAGCTTCTTTGAATTGAAGATTGAATTGAAGATTGCTCCCCATGTGGCGGAGTCAGGTCATTGCAGGTTAGAAATTTATTTAAAACTTGAATATCTCAAAAGTACTATTTCAGCATGGCATCATTCTATAAGCCATATCTTCAAAACTGTTGGGTCAATCTCCACAACCAATATATCATTTTGTAGCTATGATCCCCAGCTTTCAAATGAAATGAAAAAATGAAAATGAAAAAAATTGCAATGACTGGCTCCTGGGGAGATTGGGACACATTTAGCCACTTGTACGCATGCCTCCATTCGTACGCATGCCCCACATTTTAGCACGGTAAATGCAATAAAACAATAGAACAAAGAAAATGAAAACATTTTAACACTCACTTTTTTTTCTCTAATTACAATCTAAAATATGTACCCTTGTTGTAAAAAAAACAAAGTTGTCCTTTAAGGAGAGGAAGTCCAAATAAGCAGCTACACTTTAAAAAAACAAGACCCTGCAACTACCGATATTTACAATAAACTAAATAAGCCCAACGTTGCTTATAATAAGGAGACATGGCAACACTAGTTAATGCGGCCTATCACAAAGCACTCTGGGGTCTCCCTGGGGTCTCTGCCCCCTCCCCCATGTGATGTATAAATCAAATTAACACCAGAGGTGATGAAGGACAAGTAGGTCTTTTTTCTTACAATTCAATTGATCAGGCAGCAGCTATAGTTTTACTATCTGGACACAAAGTAATTACTGACGTTTTTCCTACGCTACGTTGCGTTACATTACCTCCTAGCAGCTGAACAGTCAGTTTACTGTTGTGTTACATTATCTCCTATAGCAGCTGAACAGTCAGTTTACTGTTGTGTTACATTACCTCCTATAGCAGCTGAACAGTCAGTTTACTGTTGTGTTACATTATCTCCTATAGCAGCTGAACAGTCAGTTTACTGTTGTGTTACATTACCTCCTATAGCAGCTGAACAGTCAGTTTACTGTTGTGTTACATTACCTCCTATAGCAGCTGAACAGTCAGTTTACTGTTGTGTTACATTACCTCCTATAGCAGCTGAACAGTCAGTTTACTGTTGTGTTACATTACCTCCTATAGCAGCTGAACAGTCAGTTTACTGTTGTGTTACATTACCTCCTATAGCAGCTGAACACAGTCAGTTTACTGTTGTGTTACATTATCTCCTATAGCAGCTGAACAGTCAGTTTACTGTTGTGTTACATTACCTCCTATAGCAGCTGAACAGTCAGTTTACTGTTGTGTTACATTACCTCCTATAGCAGCTGAACAGTCAGTTTACTGTTGTGTTACATTACCTCCTATAGCAGCTGAACAGTCAGTTTACTGTTGTGTTACATTACCTCCTATAGCAGCTGAACAGTCAGTTTACTGTTGTGTTACATTACCTCCTATAGCAGCTGAACAGTCAGTTTACTGTTGTGTTACATTATCTCCTATAGCAGCTGAACAGTCAGTTTACTGTTGTGTTACATTACCTCCTATAGCAGCTGAACAGTCAGTTTACTGTTGTGTTACATTACCTCCTATAGCAGCTGAACAGTCAGTTTACTGTTGTGTTACATTACCTCCTATAGCAGCTGAACAGTCAGTTTACTGTTGTGTTACATTACCTCCTATAGCAGCTGAACAGTCAGTTTACTGTTGTGTTACATTACCTCCTATAGCAGCTGAACAGTCAGTTTACTGTTGTGTTACATTACCTCCTATAGCAGCTGAACAGTCAGTTTACTGTTGTGTTACATTACCTCCTATAGCAGCTGAACAAAGTCAGTTTACTGTTGTGTTACATTATCTCCTATAGCAGCTGAACAGTCAGTTTACTGTTGTGTTACATTACCTCCTATAGCAGCTGAACAGTCAGTTTACTGTTGTGTTACATTACCTCCTAGCAGCTGAACAGTCAGTTTACTGTTGTGTTACATTACCTCCTATAGCAGCTGAACAGTCAGTTTACTGTTGTGTTACATTACCTCCTATAGCAGCTGAACAGTCAGTTAACTGTTGTGTTACATTACCTCCTATAGCAGCTGAACAGTCAGTTTACTGTTGTGTTACATTATCTCCTATAGCAGCTGAACAGTCAGTTTACTGTTGTGTTACATTATCTCCTAGCAGCTGAACAGTCAGTTTACTGTTGTGTTACATTACCTCCTATAGCAGCTGAACAGTCAGTTTACTGTTGTGTTAAATTACCTCCTATAGCAGCTGAACAGTCAGTTTACTGTTGTGTTACATTATCTCCTATAGCAGCTGAACAGTCAGTTTACTGTTGTGTTACATTACCTCCTATAGCAGCTGAACACAGTCAGTTTACTGTTGTGTTACATTACCTCCTATAGCAGCTGAACAGTCAGTTTACTGTTGTGTTACATTACCTCCTATAGCAGCTGAACAGTCAGTTTACTGTTGTGTTACATTATCTCCTATAGCAGCTGAACAGTCAGTTTACTGTTGTGTTACATTACCTCCTATAGCAGCTGAACAGTCAGTTTACTGTTGTGTTACATTACCTCCTATAGCAGCTGAACAGTCAGTTTACTGTTGTGTTACATTACCTCCTAGCAGCTGAACAGTCAGTTTACTGTTGTGTTACATTATCTCCTAGCAGCTGAACAGTCAGTTTACTGTTGTGTTACATTACCTCCTATAGCAGCTGAACAGTCAGTTTACTGTTGTGTTACATTATCTCCTATAGCAGCTGAACAGTCAGTTTACTGTTGTGTTACATTACCTCCTATAGCAGCTGAACAGTCAGTTTACTGTTGTGTTACATTACCTCCTATAGCAGCTGAACAGTCAGTTTACTGTTGTGTTACATTACCTCCTATAGCAGCTGAACAGTCAGTTTACTGTTGTGTTACATTACCTCCTATAGCAGCTGAACAGTCAGTTTACTGTTGTGTTACATTACCTCCTAGCAGCTGAACAGTCAGTTTACTGTTGTGTTACATTACCTCCTATAGCAGCTGAACAGTCAGTTTACTGTTGTGTTACATTACCTCCTATAGCAGCTGAACAGTCAGTTTACTGTTGTGTTACATTACCTCCTATAGCAGCTGAACAGTCAGTTTACTGTTGTGTTACATTACCTCCTATAGCAGCTGAACAGTCAGTTTACTGTTGTGTTACATTATCTCCTATAGCAGCTGAACAGTCAGTTTACTGTTGTGTTACATTACCTCCTATAGCAGCTGAACAGTCAGTTTACTGTTGTGTTACATTATCTCCTATAGCAGCTGAACAGTCAGTTTACTGTTGTGTTACATTATCTCCTAGCAGCTGAACAGTCAGTTTACTGTTGTGTTACATTACCTCCTATAGCAGCTGAACAGTCAGTTTACTGTTGTGTTACATTACCTCCTATAGCAGCTGAACAGTCAGTTTACTGTTGTGTTACATTATCTCCTATAGCAGCTGAACAGTCAGTTTACTGTTGTGTTACATTACCTCCTATAGCAGCTGAACACAGTCAGTTTACTGTTGTGTTACATTACCTCCTATAGCAGCTGAACAGTCAGTTTACTGTTGTGTTACATTACCTCCTATAGCAGCTGAACAGTCAGTTTACTGTTGTGTTACATTATCTCCTATAGCAGCTGAACAGTCAGTTTACTGTTGTGTTACATTACCTCCTATAGCAGCTGAACAGTCAGTTTACTGTTGTGTTACATTACCTCCTATAGCAGCTGAACAGTCAGTTTACTGTTGTGTTACATTACCTCCTAGCAGCTGAACAGTCAGTTTACTGTTGTGTTACATTACCTCCTATAGCAGCTGAACAGTCAGTTTACTGTTGTGTTACATTACCTCCTAGCAGCTGAACAGTCAGTTTACTGTTGTGTTACATTATCTCCTAGCAGCTGAACAGTCAGTTTACTGTTGTGTTACATTACCTCCTATAGCAGCTGAACAGTCAGTTTACTGTTGTGTTACATTATCTCCTATAGCAGCTGAACAGTCAGTTTACTGTTGTGTTACATTACCTCCTATAGCAGCTGAACAGTCAGTTTACTGTTGTGTTACATTACCTCCTATAGCAGCTGAACAGTCAGTTTACTGTTGTGTTACATTACCTCCTATAGCAGCTGAACAGTCAGTTTACTGTTGTGTTACATTACCTCCTATAGCAGCTGAACAGTCAGTTTACTGTTGTGTTACATTACCTCCTAGCAGCTGAACAGTCAGTTTACTGTTGTGTTACATTACCTCCTATAGCAGCTGAACAGTCAGTTTACTGTTGTGTTACATTACCTCCTATAGCAGCTGAACAGTCAGTTTACTGTTGTGTTACATTATCTCCTATAGCAGCTGAACAGTCAGTTTACTGTTGTGTTACATTACCTCCTATAGCAGCTGAACAGTCAGTTTACTGTTGTGTTACATTACCTCCTATAGCAGCTGAACAGTCAGTTTACTGTTGTGTTACATTACCTCCTAGCAGCTGAACAGTCAGTTTACTGTTGTGTTACATTACCTCCTATAGCAGCTGAACAGTCAGTTTACTGTTGTGTTACATTATCTCCTATAGCAGCTGAACAGTCAGTTTACTGTTGTGTTACATTACCTCCTATAGCAGCTGAACAGTCAGTTTACTGTTGTGTTACATTACCTCCTATAGCAGCTGAACACAGTCAGTTTACTGTTGTGTTACATTACCTCCTATAGCAGCTGAACACAGTCAGTTTACTGTTGTGTTACATTACCTCCTATAGCAGCTGAACAGTCAGTTTACTGTTGTGTTACATTACCTCCTATAGCAGCTGAACAGTCAGTTTACTGTTGTGTTACATTACCTCCTATAGCAGCTGAACAGTCAGTTTACTGTTGTGTTACATTACCTCCTATAGCAGCTGAACAGTCAGTTTACTGTTGTGTTACATTACCTCCTATAGCAGCTGAACAGTCAGTTTACTGTTGTGTTACATTATCTCCTATAGCAGCTGAACAGTCAGTTTACTGTTGTGTTACATTACCTCCTATAGCAGCTGAACAGTCAGTTTACTGTTGTGTTACATTATCTCCTATAGCAGCTGAACAGTCAGTTTACTGTTGTGTTACATTACCTCCTATAGCAGCTGAACAGTCAGTTTACTGTTGTGTTACATTACCTCCTATAGCAGCTGAACAGTCAGTTTACTGTTGTGTTACATTACCTCCTATAGCAGCTGAACAGTCAGTTTACTGTTGTGTTACATTACCTCCTATAGCAGCTGAACAGTCAGTTTACTGTTGTGTTACATTACCTCCTATAGCAGCTGAACAGTCAGTTTACTGTTGTGTTACATTACCTCCTATAGCAGCTGAACAGTCAGTTTACTGTTGTGTTACATTACCTCCTATAGCAGCTGAACAGTCAGTTTACTGTTGTGTTACATTATCTCCTATAGCAGCTGAACAGTCAGTTTACTGTTGTGTTACATTACCTCCTATAGCAGCTGAACGCAGTCAGTTTACTGTTGTGTTACATTACCTCCTATAGCAGCTGAACAGTCAGTTTACTGTTGTGTTACATTATCTCCTATAGCAGCTGAACAGTCAGTTTACTGTTGTGTTACATTACCTCCTATAGCAGCTGAACAGTCAGTTTACTGTTGTGTTACATTACCTCCTATAGCAGCTGAACAGTCAGTTTACTGTTGTGTTACATTATCTCCTATAGCAGCTGAACAGTCAGTTTACTGTTGTGTTACATTATCTCCTATAGCAGCTGAACAGTCAGTTTACTGTTGTGTTACATTACCTCCTATAGCAGCTGAACACAGTCAGTTTACTGTTGTGTTACATTACCTCCTATAGCAGCTGAACAGTCAGTTTACTGTTGTGTTACATTATCTCCTATAGCAGCTGAACAGTCAGTTTACTGTTGTGTTACATTACCTCCTATAGCAGCTGAACAGTCAGTTTACTGTTGTGTTACATTACCTCCTAGCAGCTGAACAGTCAGTTTACTGTTGTGTTACATTACCTCCTATAGCAGCTGAACAGTCAGTTTACTGTTGTGTTACATTATCTCCTATAGCAGCTGAACAGTCAGTTTACTGTTGTGTTACATTATCTCCTATAGCAGCTGAACAGTCAGTTTACTGTTGTGTTACATTACCTCCTAGCAGCTGAACAGTCAGTTTACTGTTGTGTTACATTACCTCCTATAGCAGCTGAACAGTCAGTTTACTGTTGTGTTACATTACCTCCTATAGCAGCTGAACAGTCAGTTTACTGTTGTGTTACATTACCTCCTATAGCAGCTGAACAGTCAGTTTACTGTTGTGTTACATTACCTCCTATAGCAGCTGAACAGTCAGTTTACTGTTGTGTTACATTACCTCCTATAGCAGCTGAACAGTCAGTTTACTGTTGTGTTACATTACCTCCTATAGCAGCTGAACAGTCAGTTTACTGTTGTGTTACATTATCTCCTATAGCAGCTGAACAGTCAGTTTACTGTTGTGTTACATTACCTCCTATAGCAGCTGAACAGTCAGTTTACTGTTGTGTTACATTACCTCCTATAGCAGCTGAACAGTCAGTTTACTGTTGTGTTACATTACCTCCTATAGCAGCTGAACAGTCAGTTTACTGTTGTGTTACATTACCTCCTAGCAGCTGAACAGTCAGTTTACTGTTGTGTTACATTACCTCCTATAGCAGCTGAACAGTCAGTTTACTGTTGTGTTACATTATCTCCTATAGCAGCTGAACAGTCAGTTTACTGTTGTGTTACATTACCTCCTATAGCAGCTGAACAGTCAGTTTACTGTTGTGTTACATTACCTCCTATAGCAGCTGAACAGTCAGTTTACTGTTGTGTTACATTACCTCCTATAGCAGCTGAACAGTCAGTTTACTGTTGTGTTACATTATCTCCTATAGCAGCTGAACAGTCAGTTTACTGTTGTGTTACATTACCTCCTATAGCAGCTGAACAGTCAGTTTACTGTTGTGTTACATTACCTCCTATAGCAGCTGAACAGTCAGTTTACTGTTGTGTTACATTACCTCCTATAGCAGCTGAACAGTCAGTTTACTGTTGTGTTACATTATCTCCTATAGCAGCTGAACAGTCAGTTTACTGTTGTGTTACATTATCTCCTATAGCAGCTGAACAGTCAGTTTACTGTTGTGTTACATTATCTCCTATAGCAGCTGAACAGTCAGTTTACTGTTGTGTTACATTACCTCCTATAGCAGCTGAACAGTCAGTTTACTGTTGTGTTACATTACCTCCTATAGCAGCTGAACAGTCAGTTTACTGTTGTGTTACATTACCTCCTATAGCAGCTGAACAGTCAGTTTACTGTTGTGTTACATTATCTCCTATAGCAGCTGAACAGTCAGTTTACTGTTGTGTTACATTACCTCCTATAGCAGCTGAACAGTCAGTTTACTGTTGTGTTACATTACCTCCTATAGCAGCTGAACAGTCAGTTTACTGTTGTGTTACATTACCTCCTATAGCAGCTGAACAGTCAGTTTACTGTTGTGTTACATTACCTCCTATAGCAGCTGAACAGTCAGTTTACTGTTGTGTTACATTATCTCCTATAGCAGCTGAACAGTCAGTTTACTGTTGTGTTACATTACCTCCTATAGCAGCTGAACAGTCAGTTTACTGTTGTGTTACATTACCTCCTATAGCAGCTGAACAGTCAGTTTACTGTTGTGTTACATTACCTCCTATAGCAGCTGAACAGTCAGTTTACTGTTGTGTTACATTACCTCCTAGCAGCTGAACAGTCAGTTTACTGTTGTGTTACATTACCTCCTATAGCAGCTGAACAGTCAGTTTACTGTTGTGTTACATTATCTCCTATAGCAGCTGAACAGTCAGTTTACTGTTGTGTTACATTACCTCCTATAGCAGCTGAACAGTCAGTTTACTGTTGTGTTACATTACCTCCTATAGCAGCTGAACAGTCAGTTTACTGTTGTGTTACATTACCTCCTATAGCAGCTGAACAGTCAGTTTACTGTTGTGTTACATTATCTCCTATAGCAGCTGAACAGTCAGTTTACTGTTGTGTTACATTACCTCCTATAGCAGCTGAACAGTCAGTTTACTGTTGTGTTACATTACCTCCTATAGCAGCTGAACAGTCAGTTTACTGTTGTGTTACATTACCTCCTATAGCAGCTGAACAGTCAGTTTACTGTTGTGTTACATTATCTCCTATAGCAGCTGAACAGTCAGTTTACTGTTGTGTTACATTATCTCCTATAGCAGCTGAACAGTCAGTTTACTGTTGTGTTACATTATCTCCTATAGCAGCTGAACAGTCAGTTTACTGTTGTGTTACATTACCTCCTATAGCAGCTGAACAGTCAGTTTACTGTTGTGTTACATTACCTCCTATAGCAGCTGAACAGTCAGTTTACTGTTGTGTTACATTATCTCCTATAGCAGCTGAACAGTCAGTTTACTGTTGTGTTACATTATCTCCTATAGCAGCTGAACAGTCAGTTTACTGTTGTGTTACATTATCTCCTATAGCAGCTGAACAGTCAGTTTACTGTTGTGTTACATTACCTCCTAGCAGCTGAACAGTCAGTTTACTGTTGTGTTACATTATCTCCTATAGCAGCTGAACAGTCAGTTTACTGTTGTGTTACATTATCTCCTATAGCAGCTGAACAGTCAGTTTACTGTTGTGTTACATTACCTCCTATAGCAGCTGAACAGTCAGTTTACTGTTGTGTTACATTACCTCCTATAGCAGCTGAACAGTCAGTTTACTGTTGTGTTACATTACCTCCTATAGCAGCTGAACAGTCAGTTTACTGTTGTGTTACATTATCTCCTATAGCAGCTGAACAGTCAGTTTACTGTTGTGTTACATTACCTCCTATAGCAGCTGAACAGTCAGTTTACTGTTGTGTTACATTACCTCCTATAGCAGCTGAACAGTCAGTTTACTGTTGTGTTACATTATCTCCTATAGCAGCTGAACAGTCAGTTTACTGTTGTGTTACATTATCTCCTATAGCAGCTGAACAGTCAGTTTACTGTTGTGTTACATTACCTCCTATAGCAGCTGAACAGTCAGTTTACTGTTGTGTTACATTACCTCCTATAGCAGCTGAACAGTCAGTTTACTGTTGTGTTACATTACCTCCTATAGCAGCTGAACAGTCAGTTTACTGTTGTGTTACATTACCTCCTATAGCAGCTGAACAGTCAGTTTACTGTTGTGTTACATTATCTCCTATAGCAGCTGAACAGTCAGTTTACTGTTGTGTTACATTACCTCCTATAGCAGCTGAACAGTCAGTTTACTGTTGTGTTACATTACCTCCTATAGCAGCTGAACAGTCAGTTTACTGTTGTGTTACATTATCTCCTATAGCAGCTGAACAGTCAGTTTACTGTTGTGTTACATTATCTCCTAGCAGCTGAACAGTCAGTTTACTGTTGTGTTACATTATCTCCTAGCAGCTGAACGCAGTCAGTTTACTGTTGTGTTACATTATCTCCTATAGCAGCTGAGCACAGTCAGTTTACTGTTGTGTTACATTACCTCCTATAGCAGCTGAACGCAGTCAGTTTACTGTTGTGTTACATTATCTCCTAGCAGCTGAACGCAGTCAGTTTACGCTGCATGGTGTT
>NC_137819.1:65481126-65486965 GCF_963921795.1 Nannobrachium achirus | reverse complement strand
TGCGTGCGTGCGTGCATGCGTAGGATCATGGATTCATGTATTCATTTGTTACGGTACCAATCATCACAAACATGATCCGCTCCGTGATCCGCTCCATGTGATCCTCTGCATGGCACAGAACATAATGTTGTTGGTCTGACTGCAACCATGATCTCTCTCTCTCTCTCTCTCTCTCTCTCTCTCTCTCTGTCTCTGTCTCTGTCTCTGTCAATTCAATTCAATTCAATTCAATTCAATTCAATTCAATAGGCTTTATTGCTGTGGTGGAAAAAGTACTCATATATTTTAAGTAAAAGTATCAATACTGCAATATAGAAAATACTCTGTAAGGGTGCCCTCACACCAAAGTACCTATGAGAGTGGAATCCGCGTTCCGCCAATGCATTTCAATGAGAGTGAAGCGGTTTCATGCCAGCAGAGGATTTCTGCAAAAAAACGCTCCCTTCTCATTGAAATGCATTGGCAGAACGCAGATTCCACTCTCATAGGTATTTTGGTGTGAGGGCACCCTTACAAACAAAAGTCTGGAATTCAATATTTACTTGAGTAAAAGTATTAAAGTATTGGCATCAAAATGTATTTAAAGTACCAAAAGTAAAAGTGCTGGATGTTTGAAAATAGCAGATCTACAAGCTCACAACGCGTCGCATCGCGACGCGTTCTGAGCTTGTAGATCGTCTATTTTCAAATAGCCACAGTATAGAATAGGGCTAAAGTGCAATAATGTATGTTTTATAATATAATCATTTATATCAGCAAAGTAACTAGTAATTAAAGTTTTCAAATAACTGTAGTGGAGTAAAAGTACAATATTTGGATCCGAGATGTAGTGGAGTAGAAGTAAAAGTACTGAAAACTGGAAATACTCAAGTAAAGTACAAATACCTCAAAACTGTACTTAAGTACAGTACTTAAGTAAATGTACTTAGTTACTTTACACCACTGCTTTATACAAATGTTGGCAAAGTACAAATACAATTATGACAAACAACATCAATATAACAATAAACATCAATGAAATGACAGTACATAAAGGAGATGGTGCGGTACAGTAAACATATGGTATACAGTATAAATATGTGTCCTAATGGTTGTCCCTTTTCTTGTGACAGGAATTTACACATTTTGCAGCTAAAACTGCACATTCTTTCTGTTCTCCCAAAAGGAGTGAATTTCTCCCTTTCTGTCATACTTCTGAATTGTGGGCAAATTATTTCCATTTTTGGGAAGAATTCCTCCCTAATGTTTGTGTATTTTTTTTTACATTGTGTTAGGAAGTGTAATTCTGTCTCTACAGCTTCCTCATCACAATGACAGCACAGCCTCTCCTCTCTGTCTGTGTCTGCCCTTCTCTAGTCTGGGATCACTTCACCTTTCGGGTTTGTAACCGGTCTGGAGAGATTAGGAAAATCTTTTGTACCGGCTGCCCTTAAACTGTACAACGAGACACATAACGGACGCTTGAAAAGGTCTCCCTTCCTAACTTAGACTGACGGAACCATTGCTGTATTGACTTTGACCTCTAAGGAACTATTGCTGTATTGACTTTGACCTCTAAGGATCTTCCAGGGAGAGTGCTCATGTGCGTCTTGCGGTGACACGCTGCCTAGTTTCTTCTTCTCTGAGCTGTCTTTTTGTTTTTGTTCTTTTTTCGCACTGATTTTTGACATTGCACTAGTTTCTGAGTATTTTGCTTTGTTTAACAATGACAGTGAGATACTTGTTTGCACTAACTAGCATTGACTGCTTTGGTCTCTTTTGTAAGACACTTTATGTATATATACTTATATATTATTCGCCCCCTCTATTGATGCACCTTCTCTTTATTGGTACTGTACTGCTCTTGTTTTTGTTTGTTTTTTTCCCTCTTATCTATCTTTTTCTTACATCTCTGTAACTTTGTAAATAACTGTATACTGCTGTGCTACAACTGGACAACTGAATTTCCCCCTTAGGATAAAGGTATCTATCTATATCTATCTAAACCACAAAACATCATGTTGTAGTACTCAAAGGACTACAATTTGCCGGAAAGATCAAACCGGATTCAGTTTTAACCCAAAATATTCCCCTGCGCTCAAGGACACACTTTAAGGGCCTACCTAATAAACTCCTTGATGCGGAGTAGTTTTGCTTTTGAAAAATGTGTTTGGTATCTGCATCTTTTAGTCCAACTTTTAGCGATTGGCAAGACTACACTAGGCTACTCCAGCATTTTAGTAGGGATTGGGGAAACAAACAGAGGGAACCAAATCAAAGCGACGCCGCTTCTTCTAGTGGTTTCCGCGCTCTAGGCGGAAACCAAACGGCCTGTTGTGAACGAACACCGGCGAGGTTAGCCCTTCTCTATCGCCAAACCATGATCACTCACTCTCTCTCTCTCCAAACCATGATCACTCACTCTCTCTCTCTCTCTCTCTCTCTCTCTCTCTGTCTTTCTCTCTCTCTCTCTCTCTCTCTCTCTCTCTCTCTGTCTTTCTCTCTCTCTCTCTCTCTCTCTCTCTCTCTCACTCTCTCTCTCTCTCTCTCTATGTCTCTCTCTCTCTCTCTCTCTCTCTCATGTTAAGTCATTTAGCACAGGGCTGTAGAGATTAAGGATGCAGAACAGATTGGCTAGACAAAGTTAACCCAGATACAGCGCACGCATGTTTACACACACACACACGCACGCACGCACGCACGCACACACACACACACACACACACACACACACACACACACACACACACACACACACACACACGCACACATGCACACATGCACACACGCGCGTTGGCATGTTCAGATTCTTGGTGCTCATTTAATGTTGGTGAATGATGAAGGCTGATTTCCTGGAATGATCCAGATTTAACTCTCTGTCTGATCTGTGTGTCTGTGTGATTACAGTGATCTGGGGATCTATAAGTACTTTTACTTTGAGTACTGTTACTGAAGTACCATTTTGAGATACTTTTACTCTAACTTGACTTGTTAGTTACTTTCGCAGATTTTGATTAGTTTTACAAGATATGTGTGCATTAAGGCTGGGTGAGATTAGGAGAACCTTCGATATTCAATAACGTTGTTGAATATCTCGATATCGATATTACTCATGATATTAGTAAAAAACAATATTGCTTTAGGTCCACTGCCTGCCTAACCCAGATAATGAATAGCATATCCATGCATGCACACTGCACAGTACACATAGAATAAAGACATTAAATGAATATCATATCCATGCATGCACACTGCACAGTACACATAGGATAAAGACATTAAATAACCACACCTGGTTACAGCTGGACTGCTGTTTTGCATGTGCTACGTGCATGCATAGTGTGTCTGTTAATTAATGTGACACATACACCAATACCTCATTTCAAGCCATCTTCATTGATATGTACACCTCACATGTTGATACCTCCATATCCATATATTTTCAATATATTGCCCAGTCTTAGCGTGCATTAATATCCTCTTGAGACATTATTTAATACTATATGGTTATTAAAAACTAAATATCACTTCTACAAGCTCACAACACAAAGAAGTGCTTTCTTCAACACATTTTGAAATGGGCCATTCATAAATGAGTACTTTTACTTTTGTACTGTAGGTATATTTTGATGCTTTTGTACTTGTTCTCTGGCATACCGTGCATATGCCCGGGGAGGGGGGGGGGGGCATATGCACAAGATGGCCAGGGCTGAATTTATGTCCCAGGCCGACTGTTTTTTTTTTCAGCCTGCTGATTCTAAAAAATGCAGTGCATGTCTGTCCCAATAAACAATAACCACTCACTTTCAGGTAACCTTTTTGGAATAAATCTTCCTCCTAGTATAATCATAATACCTGATCATCATGTTTTTTTTTTTGCTTGCTATTGATTTCAGCGTAACAAAGACCGTAAAAAGTCTTATTTGGGATGTTCTTTTTAGGCAGGGTGTTTATACTGTACTACATTTACATTGTATTGACTATACTTGTACTGTACTGAGTATCATACCATTGGTTGGTCTCCTGCATGGGCGGACACGGGCCGAGACGCGTCGCTCTTGCGTGCGGGAGGCGGCAGGCCATGGTAAACCACTTACAAGACCAATTGACGCGTTGACACGTCAATGGCGGCCAATTTGTCAAGTAAAACTAATCTGAGTACTTCTACCATCCCTCCCTCCCTCTCTCTCTCTCTCTCTCTCTCTCTCTCTCTCTCTCATACTGTGGTTGAGAGAATCTGCTTTGATTTGTCACTTTGATGAGGTCCCACAAGCCCCCCATTTAGAACCTGCATGTCCCCGTCCTAGTGCCCCTCATGTTCAACACCATATCACCTGGGGTTTACTTAGTGGTGGATATTTACTCAAATACTATACGGTTAGGGTTAGGGTTAGCTATTTAACACCTACTATGTTAAAATAGGTGTTAAATAGCTCTATATTCTGACAGTATTTATTGTGACAGAGTGTTTGTTTAGTAACAGTGTTAAACAGCTCTATATTGTGACAGTAATCATTGCTATAGAGTGTTTGTTCAGTAACAGTGTTAAATAGCTCTATATTGTGACAGTAATCATTGCTATAGACTGAGTGTTTGTTCAGTAACGGTGTTAAATAGCTCTATATTGTGACAGTAATCATTGCTATAGAGTGTTTGTTCAGTAACAGTGTTAAATAGCTCTATATTGTGACAGTAATCATTGCTATAGAGTGTTTGTTCAGTAACGGTGTTAAATAGCTCTATATTGTGACAGTAATCATTGCTATAGAGTGTTTGTTCAGTAACGGTGTTAAATAGCTCTATATTGTGACAGTAATCATTGCTATAGAGTGTTTGTTCAGTAACAGTGTTAAACAGCTCTATATTGTGACAGTAATCATTGCTATAGAGTGTTTGTTCAGTAACAGTGTTAAACAGCTCTATATTGTGACAGTAATCATTGCTATATAGTGTTTGTTCAGTAACAGTGTTAAATAGCTCTATATTGTGACAGTAATCATTGCTATAGTGTTTGTTCAGTAACAGTGTTAAATAGCTCTATATTGCGACAGTAATCATTGCTATAGAGTGTTTGTTCAGTAACAGTGTTAAACAGCTCTATATTGTGACAGTAATCATTGCTATAGAGTGTTTGTTCAGTAACAGTGTTAAACAGCTCTATATTGTGACAGTAATCATTGCTATAGAGTGTTTGTTCAGTAACAGTGTTAAACAGCTCTATATTGTGACAGTAATCATTGCTATAGAGTGTTCAGTAACAGTGTTAAATAGCTCTATATTGTGACAGTAATGATTGCTATAGAGTGTTTGTTCAGTAACAGTGTTAAATAGCTCTATATTGTGACAGTAATCATTGCTATAGAGTGTTTGTTCAGTAGTGACAGTAATCATTGCTATAGAGTGTTTGTTCAGTAACAGTGTTAAATAGCTCTATATTGTGACAGTAATCATTGCTATAGAGTGTTTGTTCAGTAACAGTGTTAAATAGCTCTATATTGTGACAGTAATCATTGCTATAGAGTGTTTGTTCAGTAACAGGAGTCTCCATGCCTCTCCCATTTCGTGCCATGATTATACAGAAGAAATATAAAAGTATAATAATTGGGATACCGATGTTATCCAATCAGGAGCCGGAACTCACAGAGGATCGATATTAAACAAGTAAAAATGGAAGTGATCCTGCAAAGAAACTATTACTGCAATTTGCACTTGTTGAGCATGTTCAGACAGCTTAGAACTGTATATTATAAATATAGATGTGTGTTTATTTAATTCATGCAGCGCAGTTTTAAGTCCTATCACATTTAACGCTGCATTTTAACATGTAAAATCTTTATCACACCATGAATACCACTCCATT
>NC_137819.1:65433626-65476126 GCF_963921795.1 Nannobrachium achirus | reverse complement strand
GAACATCACCAGAACATCACCTGAACATCACCAGAACATCACCAGAACATCACCAGAACACCAGAACATCACCAGAACATCACCAGAACATCACCAGAACACCAGAACATCACCAGAACATCACCAGAACACCAGAACATCACCAGAACATCACCAGAACATCACCAGAACATCAGAACATCACCAGAACATCACCAGAACATCACCAGAACATCAGAACATCACCAGAACATCACCAGAACATCACCAGAACATCAGAACATCACCAGAACATCACCAGAACATCACCAGAACATCAGAACATCACCAGAACATCACCAGAACATCACCAGAACATCACCAGAACATCAGAACATCACCAGAACATCACCAGAACATCAGAACATCACCAGAACATCACCAGAACATCACCAGAACATCAGAACATCATCAGAACATCACCAGAACATCACCAGAACATCACCAGAACATCAGAACATCACCAGAACATCACCAGAACATCACCAGAACATCAGAACATCACCAGAACATCACCAGAACATCACCTCCATTGTTGTTTATACAAAAACAGAGCTTTGAAATCCCATTTGGAAACCCTGTCTTTCACCGAGTCTGGCACTGCTTCTGTTAAATAGTGGATTCTGTCTCCATTCACTTGTTGAATGCAAGTCAATGGAGAGTGAAAGTACAGAGACTCAGCAAGAGAGACTCGACGGGAGTTCAAAGTTGAGCTTCTTGTTAACAAAAATGGAATATTTATTTTCAAAAAGTAATCTAAAGTTTTAAGATAGCCGTTTCTCCTTTAATGGAGGAGGATGGAGTGATCTGTGTTCTCCTCTGATTCATCAAGTGCCAGAATATGGAGGCTGTTTGTTTCTTCTGTTGTTGTTGTTTGTGGAGAGAAGAGAAGAGGCCAGATGTTCACTTCATTCTGCCTGAGGTGGTGTGTGTGTGCGTGCGTGCGTGCGTGCGTGCGTGCGTGCGTGCGTGCTTGCACATATGACCAGTTGTAGCATGCTGAAATACTAACATATCTAAAAACACAGATTGAACACAAAAAATAACTCAGGATTGTGTTGATCGTGTCCCAAACAACAATAAAATAAGATCTGGTTGTCCCAGAGGTGACCTGGTCCTTTAACTTACTATAGGGTCCATATGTCCCCACATCTATAGTAGAATTGTGGGACAATCTTTCAGGTCCTCCTCACACGAAAGATGCTTGTTTTTTTGTTGAAACAATTATTGTACTGCCCTCACTGAAGTGTTGTAACAACAATTAGGCAGCCAGCCAAACTCCGTACAAAAAAGACACAGGAGTCAGGAATTAGGCGTCTTCCTCCATTTTTAGTTATTTTCTGAATTGTCAGGAGTGAAACTGTAACACAGTAAAGGTGTACAAAAAACGAAACTGTTACAATGTGGCACAATGTACTGTATACAGTTATCAAAAAGCAGTCAAACATTTGTAATTAAATAATCAAACTAAAAGTCAGAGTATTGCTGTTTAAATCGAAATAATGTCATACAGTCTTGCATAAAGTTGAAATAAACACAAAACTTACAATCAATGCCTTCTCTGCAGGAACAAACAGCAAACCAACCTCTCTCTGTCACAGCCAACATTACACTGCCAGTCTGCCACTCTACCTCTCACAGGTGCAGACTGATTGGAACTCAATTAACTTCAAAGTAAAAATGTCAGAGTGACATGTCACACAGTTCACACAGGTGATTGTAATGAAGCAGGCACACAAATTACCAAAATAAAATACAATATTGCCTGGAAGGCAACACACTCCCCGCCTGACCTTTGTAAGGTCACCCATATTAAATCACATCACATTAACAAGAGTCTTTTTTAGGGAGGAGTAGAATGACTTCTGAGACTGGCCTCAGATAGATCTTTGCAGAACCCTGGTTTGTGGTCTTGACCTCCACTTTGCGGACTTTCCCATCTCTTCCAGGGAAAGCAGAAGTGACCACCGCTAAGGGCCACTCGTTCCGGGCAGCTTCCTTGTCTCTTAACAGCACAATGTCGCCCGGACGTAGGTCTCGACGAGCTTCGGTCCACTTTCGTCGACATTGTAGAGTCGGAAGGTACTCAAGTCTCCATCGCCTCCAAAACTTGTTGGCGAGAGCCTGTACTTGACGCCACTGTTTGCAGAGAAGATCGTCATCTGTGAAGTCTCCAGGAGGAGGTGGGACCCCAACTTTCTGGGTAAGTAGCATAGATGGTGTCAGAATGAACGGTGAGTCAGGATCTGAAGAGACTGGGATGAGAGGTCTCGCGTTCATTATAGCTGCAACCTCAGCCATAAGGGTACATAAGACTTCATGAGTAAGGTGCACGTTCTCTTGAAGCAACATGGAGTCAAGGATTCTTCGCGCCACCCCTATCATGCGCTCCCATGATCCGCCCATATGCGAGGCATGAGGGGGGTTGAACTCCCAGGTGCAGCCTTGTTGACTCAGGTAGCTCTTCACACTGCTGTTCTGCGGCTCGTTTAGCAGGCAGAGTTCCTTCTGGGCTCCCACAAAATTTGTGCCACAATCAGATCTGAGTTGTTTCGCAGGCCCACGGATAGCGAAGAAACGCCTGAGTGCGTTAATGCAGCTTGAGGTGTCCATACTTTCCAGTACCTCAATGTGGACTGCTCTTGAACTCATGCAGCTGAACATCAATGCCCATCGCTTGCTCTGTGCTTGGCCTCCTCTAGTTCGTCTGGCGATGACTGACCAGGGTCCAAACACGTCCAAGCCTACATAGGTGAAGGGTGGGCATGTGCGAAGACGCTCAGGGGGAAGATCTGCCATAAGCTGTTCTTCAAATCTGCCACGGAGTCTTCGACATGTTACACATTTGTGTAAGATAGAGCTGACGAGCCTCTTGCCCCCAACTATCCACAAGCCCGCTGCTCTGACAGCTCCTTCAGTTAGGTGACGACCTTGATGTTTCACCTGGTCATGGTAGTGCCGTATCAGCAGTTCAGACACATGGCTGTGTTTGGGGAGGATAAGAGGATTCTTTTCTCCAGTATCCAAGCTTGCATGTTTCAGCCGGCCTCCAACACAGATGAGATTGTTCTCGAGGATAGGACTGAGCTCTAGAAGAGTACTGTTTTTGGCAACAGGTTTCCCAAGAGAAAGTAACTTGAAATCCTCTGGGAAGGCTTTCTTCTGAGTAGCTCTAAGGATGACTTCCTTGGCTTGTGCCAACTCATCTGGTGTACGAGGTAAGTTGCAACGGTGCCATCCTTTACATCCGTTAGGCTGGTTGGAGCGTTGATGAGACTTGGCGATGTGGATGAGTAATGCCACTGCTCGGATAAGCGACCTCCAGGTGGAGAAACGCTCAAAACGATCCGGAGTAAGGTCTCGGTCTTGTACCTTAACAATAAAACTGCTCACTTGTGGACGGATCTCTGCGTCTTCATCCGGGATGACCAACTCGAAGGTCTTCTCTGCTGCTGAATTATCTTTGATTGGTGCGTGCAGGAAAGCAGGTCCGGTTATCCATGTCGTATGCGCCAGGCGTGATGCAGGGACCGACCTGGATGCATGGTCAGCAGGGTTATCCTCGGTGCGAACATAATACCACTGTTCTGGCTTAGTGGTTTGGAGGATGCGCTGAACTCTATTATGTACGTAGACATAAAAGCGTCGGGTCTCGTTGTAGATGTACCCAAGTACTACTTTACTGTCGCAGTAGAATTTGGTTGCATCCGGTTTGAAATCCAACTCTTCCTGAATGAGTTCTGCCATTTCTACGGCAAGCACAGCAGCGCATAACTCGAGCCTGGGAATTGTAGGCTCAGAAAGAGGAGCAAGCTTTGCCTTCCCCATAACAAAGCCCACGTCGATCTGTCCGTCTTCACGCTCAGCTCTCAGATAAGCCACCGCTCCGATGGCCTTCGTTGAGGCATCCGAGAACACACATAGCTCTGTGTAAGTTGCTTTACTTGGAGAGACTGATGTGTACGCGCGTGGGACATTAAGCAGCTCCAACTCCTGCAGTGAGTTTCTCCACAGTTCCCACTGAGGTAGCTTGTCCTCTGGGAGTGACGTATCCCAGTCACCTGTGCTTGCTGTGAGTTCCCTCAGAAGAGCTCTTCCCTGAATAGTGACTGGAGCCACAAGCCCAAGGGGGTCAAACAGACTGTTCACTATGGACAAAACTCCACGTCGAGTGAATGGTTTGTCACGTGTCGAAACTGAGAAGGTGAAGGTGTCAGTTGTTGTGTTCCAACAGAGTCCTAAACTGCGCTGCATGGTCGCAGTTTCTCCACTGAGATCCAGGTCTTTAATACCTGCCGCACAGTCTTCAAGTGGGAATGCATTCATGACAGCTTGTCGGTTGGAAACAAACTTGTGCAGACGTAGGTTTGACTCACTGAGCGATGCTTGAGTCCTCTGCAGGAGGTCGATGGCTTCAGCTTCAGTAGGTAGGGAGAGAAGCCCATCGTCCACATAGAAATGGTGCTCCACAAACTGCAAAGTATCCGATCCATATTTTCGTGCACCCTCCTGGGCAGCTCTTCTCAGCCCGTAGATGGCAACTGCTGGAGAAGGGCTATTGCCGAAAACGTGGACCCTCATCCTGTAATCAACAATATCCTTGGACATGTCGTTGTCCCTGTACCACAGGAACCTCAGGTAGTTCCTATGGTCTTCGCGGACAAGGAAACAATGGAACATTTGCTGTATGTCTGCAAGGATGGCGACCTGTTCCTTCCGGAAGCGGATCAGAACTCCTAGAAGGGAGTTGTTGAGGTCTGGGCCCGTAAGTAGGGCATCGTTGAGAGAGATGCCGGAGTGCTGTGCGCTAGAGTCAAACACCACTCTAATTTGACCTGGCTTTCTTGGATGGTAAACTCCGAAAGTTGGCAGGTACCAACATTCCTCATTTTCTCTCAGCGGTGGGGCTTGCTCAGCGTGGCCATTTTCAAAGATCTTTCCCATGAAAGTGACGTACTGCGCTCTCATTTCAGGCTTCCTGTCTAGAGTGCGTTGAAGTGAGGCGAGACGGTTGAGCGCTTGCTGTCGATTGTTGGGTAATCGCTCCCGTGGCACTCTAAATGGGAGAGGTGCAACCCAACTGTTGGTCTCGTCTCTGTAGACTTCCCTGTCCATGATGTTTAGGAAGATCATGTCTTGGATGGATGGGGCTGGTTTATTATCAGCATCCGTCCTGTTGAACACAGTCAGTCCAAGAGTTTGTTCCGTGACTGTCCTTGGCTTGGAGAGATTGCCTTGACGCTCCCCGCCGTCACCACAGACTTTCTCTTTGAGCTGCAGGAAGCTTTCACAGGGAGTAAGCTTAGTAGGGCGTCCGTTCTCCAATACATTAGTCTTGAATGTACTAACGTCTGGCTTATGTGCATTCCCCAAACACACATCTCCGACGAGCACCCAGCCTAGATCCAACCTTTGTGCAAAAGGTGCGTTGTGTGGCCCATTAATCTGCTGCCTGACTTTATGCACCCTGACTAGGTCTCTTCCTATTAACAGGAGAATCTCTGCACTGGAGTCGAGCACTGGAATGTTAGCTGCCACGCTTCTCAAATGTGGATGGTGGAGAGCTGCATCGGGAGTTGGTATTTCTGACCGATTATTGAGTATCTCATTACACTCAATAAGTGTCGGGAGAACAAGGCTGACCTTTCCATCGAGCGACTCTATCTGGAAGCCTTCTGCTCTTCTTCCGGATGTGTCAATGGTTCCAGCACAGGTTCTCAAAGAGTATGAGGATGGTTGGCTCTGAACGTCAAACAGCTCAAAGAAGTTAGTCCTAGCCAGTGAGCGATTACTCTGGTCGTCAAGGATGACGTACGTGTTAATGGCTTTGTCACGCTGACCTTGAGGATACACTCTGACCAGACAAATCTTCAAGCAGGACCTAGCTGCCTGACCAACTCCACAGACCTCAGTGCAGTGGGAATTGACTGCTGATGTGTTAGGGCTTTGTTCCCCCTCCTCCACCCCATTGTCTGGTGGGGATGCCTTAGCTTGTGCTGGACCTGCGTGCATAGCTGTGTTGTGGCGGGTGCTATCGCACTCATCACACTTCACTGTGGCGTCACAATCCTTGGCCATGTGGGTAGTTGAAGATACGCACTTAAAGCATATCCCATTTTCTTTAAGGAAAGCTTTTCTTTCATCGAGAGTCTTTACTCTGAAGCTCCTGCATTTCCTTAATGGGTGTGGCTTGTTGTTGTGAATGGGACAGCTTTTTCCTGGACCATCATTCTTCCTTTTAGGAGCGTCCTCATCAGAGTCCTCTGAGACTGAGACATCAGTCTTGTGCACAGCTATTGGGTTCCTTGTGCTTGAGGGTCTGTCTGGTCTCCCAGGTACACAGGTGCTACTGTTACTTGGCAGAAGGAAGGAAGGGTCGTTTCGAATGCGTGCTTCATCGTGAATAAACCATGCAAAAACATCAAAGGGAGGGAAATGGCCATCATTCTCCTCCTTATATCGTGAGCCATGGGTGACCCACCTATCTTGAAGGCCATAGGGAAGTTTTTGAATTATGGGGGCGATGCCACGGGCTGTGTCGAGGTACCTTAAACCCTGCAAATAGCCCTCCTGTTTGGCGCTCTGTATCTCCAAAAGAAGATCTCCCAGCTCCCTTAACCTAATGTAATCCTTGGCCGAGATAGCCGGGAAATTGTCCAACCTCTTAAAGATGGCATTCTCAATCACCTCTGGCGAAGCATAACAATCTCGGAGCCGCCTCCAAGCCTTCCGTAGTGCTTCCTCAGGGTCACTAACGTGAACCGAGCGCATCCTCTTGACATGCTCGGAAGACTCTCGGCCAAGCCACTTCGTCAGCAGGTCCATTTCCTCACTAGCTGTGAGTCCAATGCCTCTCACTGCGTTGTTGAATGATGACTCCCACGCTCTGTAGCTTTCGGGCTGGTCATCAAACTGAAAGAGGCTTGCACTCACCAGGTCACGTCGGGCTAAGTACCGTGCAAGGTCATTAGTTAAAGGTGCAGGGTCACTGACGTGCTGGGGACCAGATGACCGCACTGCATACTGCTGGGGAACACACGACTGAGCCGCAGACCGCCCAGGAATACATGACTGGATGTGTGACTGCTGGACATGAGACTGCTGGGAAACGTGTGACTGGGCTGCATACTGCGGGGGGACGTGAGACCGCTGGGGGACGTGAGACTGCTGGATGTGAGACTGCTGGACGTGAGACTGCTGGACGTGTGACTGGGCTACAGGGCCCACAGCACGAGCCGTCGTGGGATCCATCTCACGCTTCACCCTCGGAAGGGACTCAGTATTCTCCCCCCTGGACAGTGGTGTAGAATCAACCGGTGTCCTTAGTGCAACAGGTGGCCCACTGTCATCAACATGCTGTGTACCGGGTGTACTGGGTATTGGGTGTGAGTCACGTACTGGGGTTCCCCATGTGATGAGGCTCTCGTCAGGGCCAGGAGGACTAGCTAAGCTGGCGTGTGCAGGGTGGAGTTTATTCTGCTCTTCCACGTATTCACTTGTGCGCTCAGCAATGACCTGTTCAGGCACCGAATCTCTGTCTGCACTCACAAAGTCCTCTTCAGCTGCCTCTAAGACCTCAGCTTCAGCTTCAGCTGCAGCTGCCTCTTGTTGAACACTTAGTGTTCCCAGTTCAGCCTCCAGCTTAGCATTTTCCATCAACAATTCTGCTTCCTTTTGGGCTTTTAGAATTTTTAATTGTGCTTCCTTTTCAGCGAATGAAATGCGTGCTTTTGCCGCTTCAGCCTTGGCACGGGCTTTTACTACAGAACTGGTAGATGAAGCTGTAGTCCTGCTGCTCCGTGCTGAATTATTATCTTTACTTTGCCTTGAAGCCATGTTCGGATGAGAGGAAGGTTGTGTGTTGCTGCTGTACTCACGTAGATTGCTGATTTTTCACTGTACTGCCCTCACTGAAGTGTTGTAACAACAATTAGGCAGCCAGCCAAACTCCGTACAAAAAAGACACAGGAGTCAGGAATTAGGCGTCTTCCTCCATTTTTAGTTATTTTCTGAATTGTCAGGAGTGAAACTGTAACACAGTAAAGGTGTACAAAAAACGAAACTGTTACAATGTGGCACAATGTACTGTATACAGTTATCAAAAAGCAGTCAAACATTTGTAATTAAATAATCAAACTAAAAGTCAGAGTATTGCTGTTTAAATCGAAATAATGTCATACAGTCTTGCATAAAGTTGAAATAAACACAAAACTTACAATCAATGCCTTCTCTGCAGGAACAAACAGCAAACCAACCTCTCTCTGTCACAGCCAACATTACACTGCCAGTCTGCCACTCTACCTCTCACAGGTGCAGACTGATTGGAACTCAATTAACTTCAAAGTAAAAATGTCAGAGTGACATGTCACACAGTTCACACAGGTGATTGTAATGAAGCAGGCACACAAATTACCAAAATAAAATACAATATTGCCTGGAAGGCAACACAATTATGATTCTAAAATTGAATGAACGGGTGGGGTTGTAGGGGTTGATCAGGTTTTGGAGGTATGGAGGAGCCATACCTTTGGCTGCTTTGAAGGTCAGCATCAGTGTTTTGTATTCAGTGCGGGCCGCAACCGGGAGCCAGTGGAGGGAGCGGAGAAGGGGGGAGACATGTGAGAACTTAGGCTGGTTGAAGACCAGTCGTGCCGCGACATTTTGGATCAGTTGGAGAGGCTTAAGAGCACATGCTGGGAGGCCAGTGAGGAGAGGGGTTTGGACTTGTTGTCTAGTGTTGTTTAAACGCGTGGTTCTCAAACATTTTCATGTCAAGGACTCCCAAATGAATATTTATTTGACCACAGACCCTCATCTGGAAATATTTAGTGCCAGGGACCCTCCCCTCCCCCCCAGAGAGAGAGAGAGAAAGAGAGAGGGGGGGATCGTGCAGCCATAGTCTCGGTTAGACTGCTTGTCTTTCTCACAGAATCTGGCAACACTGCAACACACTATCTCTGAATGGCAACCTGAAACCTGCATGTCTCTGTGATTGGTTCCACTGCCTCCTCCATAACACACACACACACACACACACACACACACACACACACACACACACACACACACACACATACACACACACACATACACGCACGCACGCACGCACGCACGCACACACACACGCTGGCTCTTCATGTGCTTGTGTTCATTATTGTGTGTGTGTGTGTGTGTGCGTGTGCATGCATGCAAATGCGTACATGAGTGTGTGTGTGTGTGTGTGTGTGTGTGTGTGTGTGTGTGTGTGTGTGTGTGTGTGTGTGTGTGTGTGTGAGCATACATGCAGGTGTGTGTGTGAATGATATGTGTGTGCAACAGCGTACACAAGTGTGTGTGTGTGTGTGTGTGTGCGTGCGTGTGTGCGTGTGTGCGTGCGTGTGTGCGTGTGTGCGTGTGTGTGTGTGTGTGTGTGTGTGTGTGTGTGTGTGTGTGTGTGTGCGTGCGTACGTGCACAAAGCAGTGTGTGTGTGTGTGTGTGTGTGTGTGCGTGCACACAGCAGTGTGTGTGTGAGTAGCGAGCCTCATTACTCCTGGTGAGAGGCTGACAATAGAGGAGAGCTGAGGGGGGAGGGGAGGGGGGGGGGGGGTTGTCAGTATCCCACCTGCAGCACTGCAGACCCAGGGACAGACAGACAGACAGACAGACAGACAGACAGACAGACAGGGGGAGTAATTACATGGGAGTGGAGGGGGGTCCGTGGGTCCTGGGGGGTCCACGGTCACCACACTACACTACACCACACCTGTCTGGGAGCTCAAGACAGAACCAGAGAAATACATGAGGTTTGGGGTTTACTTCCCCTATCTGTTTTAAAGGGACCCCACCATGCTTTTCAAAATACATATTTTATATAAATATTGGTCCACAAACAGGTTTTAGCTTAAACAACCACTCGGATATTTAAATGACATGTTCTGCCTGTCTCTAATTCCAAGCCGTTTGAGATGCAATACCAAAATGCCCTGTGTTGGCAACGGGGCGCTGTCTTTTGGGATAAAATAGGAACGATACGGAGAAGATTAGCATGGTATCATGATGAGAACCATGTAGAGTCAATCCAATTCAAGCCAATTTTAGCACCACTTTAACTCATGGTTCCACCTCATATAGTCTCAATAGAATATAGCCTCCCAAAAAGTACCGCCCCCTTTTCTAGGGGAAAAATCGTGGAAATGAGCCCATTTGTGACATAAGCAAGGGGCTAATTTCAAAAGATTACCGTTCAGACTCACCCAGTCAGAAAATCACTGAAATGAAAGGCAAGGCTTAGAGGGGTGAATGGGTTTTCTGGGGGGGGCCCCTTTAACACATTGACCCCCAGAGTTAAAACATTGTCTAATCCGCAACCTTTGAAACATCATAGAATGTTATGTGTTGTCCTGATTCACCTTTGGTTCGCTCTCTTGAAATCTGAGGGGAAATGTTGGTTATAATCCAATGTTGGTTATAATCCAATGCTAAGCTCCATGCAGCTGACTGCAGCATGGTTGGTTGAGAGACACGCTGCCTTAAGGACTGCAGCATGGTTGGTTGAGACTCGCTGCCTTCAGAATGCTTGCTATGCATTTACTAAAGCTGCTCTTGGAGAATGAAGCAGGGTTTATTGACACTAACGCTTGTCTGACTGCCTGTGGCAAGTAAATAAAACATTGGGGCAAGTGGAGTTTGCTTTCAGGTTGGCCGACGGGCAAGTGTGTTTGAGTGGGGAAGCAACTGTCTTTAGTTTGCTATAAACACTACACAAGATGTCTGTGGAATTTAATTGTATAGCTATTGAGATATTTGGCATACATTTTGAGAGGTATCCGTATTGCACAGCGCCATAATTTGCAAGTGTAAAAGTAAAAAATACATTTTAAAATGAACAGTGATTTTTTTTAAATTTGACCTCTCACAATTTACTTTTCGGGCAAGTGGGCATGACTCGTTACTTTCCCTACGGGCAAGTGACTCTGAGACCTTAGTATCAACCCCCAATGAATCTTGGGGAGACGATGCTTTTGGGCCTGTTTTCATAGACGTAATGGAGGGTGCTTGTTTCTGTGGCAAAAACGTTTTCCTGCGAAGGCTGTTACGTGTTGTGGGCTTGTAGATCGACTATTTTCAGCGTGCAACCAAGTGTAAAATCAGCAGTTTTTCGATGCCATCAAGGCACTGCCAAAAAATACCTAAAGTTGACTGTAGATTTAGACTGTAGAAAAGACTAAAAGTTGATTATGTCAGGTGACTAAAATATGACTAAAAACAGTATTCAAAAGACTAGAAAACGAAATCAAAGCCTGAGGTCAAAATCACCACTGTCATCGTGTCAATTCAATTCAATTCAATTCAATTTTATTAGAGTGTCAAATCATAACGAGTTATCTCAAGACACTTTACAAAGACTAAAGAGCCGTGAGAGAGAGAGAGAGGGGAGGGGGAGGCAGAACATCATGTTCCAAGCATAGACTGTATAAAAGATATGGACAAAGCGAAGGCATTGGTTTCTATGCAGCGCAACTGACACAATATGAGTCCTTGGCATGGGTGTTGCCATCATAGATTGTAACGGCACCAGAGGATGCTATTGGCTGCCAACGGTCACGTGCAACCGCAGGGATACATGGGAGAATGTGGTCGGAGCCTCCCGAAATACAGCACACGAAGAAGAACACAGCCGGCTGGTATCAGTTTAGTTGGCCACGCCCCCCCGCAACTTTATCATCAATTTTTAAATAAATGGGACCTTATTTTCACAAAACGCATATAATCGTGATTGAAAGTATTTATGAAAATGTTAATTAAGGTTAGAAAACGAAAGGGGAAAATGAATGGGGTCCAATGGAGAACAATTCTTTTTGCGATCGGGCCGGGGGGAGGAAACAGCGCAACTAGCGGCCAATCATAGGAAGTTTTAGTTCCGTATTGGAGTCATTTTGAATCGGCGGAACTATGCCCCTGGTTCCAAGCATACGACAACAACAAACAGACAGTCAGTCATAGTCAGGCCAAGTTGTAGAGATTACACTGGATGAGCATGCTGCGTTCATCCTGTTCATGGTTAAACCCCATGCTCTGGCACTCTCACAGCCCCCCCCCCCCCCCCCCCCCCCCCCCCCCCCCCCCAGTCCGACCCGCTTACGCTGCATGCAGGATCAGAGAGCAGGATTGAGCTAATCACCCTTATAAAGAGCTTTAGAGCAGGCACTCACTAGGTTAGTCCAGTGTTTCTCAACCACTGTGCCTGGGGACCTTTGGTGTGCCCCTGAGAAGGGTCAAGTGTGCCCCTTGAAACTGCTTGAAAGCCAGTATTGTATTTATCATTTTAGACATGATTTAAACTAGTGAAAACAGCCGATCCACAACGCCTCGCACCGCGAGGCGTTGTGTGCTTGTAGATCTGCTGTTTTCACTACTGTTGTGCGACAGCCTTGTGTGATGAAGCAGGGCTTTGCTTTGCGAAGAAACGTACAAATTCGAAACTTGCAGATACGAGGTTTCTTCCCGACAGTGAGGACATTTACACCCCGTATTATGTGGTGTGCCCATGGATTCTTGGGCATGAAAAGTGTGAAACACTGGGTTAGGTTGTCCAACCACCTTCTGCAGTGGGGAAAAGTACTCACACCATGTTTTACTTCTGTTAAAGTAAGAAATGAGTTCAAAAGGAGCCCATAGGGCTGTTAAGTATGACATCATTTTGTAGGCAGAGGAGAATTTCTGCCCCCAGTTTCCGTGAATCTTTTTACTATTTTTACTATTTACACATTTTTCTTCTCTTTGTTGTTGAGAGGAAAGTGTTAGAATTATACTTTAGTCGTTATTTTTTAGTCGTTGTTTTTTGAAATAGCGAGGGACAGAAAATGCTCTGGGGGCAGATTCTCCTCTGCCCTACAAAATGATGTCACGGCTTAAAAGCCCCGCCATGGAAACAAGCCATGCATAGTTGCTTTCTTGGGTTTAAATGTTATTAGTAGTCCTCGTATTCCTTTTCCTATGCAAACTGCTAATGAAGCATCCAGTCAATACTGTGGTGTGAATTCAAAGTGTAGTAGAAGTAGTAAAAGTATTGGTATCATAATTTACTTAAAGTACCAAAAGTGACATGCGGCCCGCTCTTGTAGATCAACCATTTTCAAGTAATTGTTAAAGGAGCTATAGTCAACTCTTTCTTGAAAAACGAATGCTAAAATAAAAATAATGTTTCGAAAATATTTTATAAAAATAAGCTTCATATATGTGTTTCAATTAAAAAATGACCCCAAAAAGCGTAAAATAAATGATAAAATAATCATTTTGGCCATTGTCGGGCCGACACTTTGTTTACATCCTAGTCTAACGCTATCAAAGAACAGACTAGAATGTAAACAAAGTGACGGTCTGATAATGGCCAAAATGATTATTTTATCATTATTTTGCGCTTTGTGTGGTCATTTTTGAATAGCAACACATGTATGACGCTTATTTTTTTATAAAATATGTTTTAACTAAACCTTTCAAATAGTTGTAGTACAGTAGAAGTACAAGTATTGAATATTGGAAACGCTACATTTAAAGAGGCGGTGCCGTAGTTTTGTACTTTGCCTGGTTTTCATGTGTCTAGGAGGTTGACAGTACTTCATTAGACCCCCTGGTGTGGTTGTTATGAGCAATTATCTATTGCCTTTCTATTTGGGTTTTTTAGCTGGAGGCTGCCACCTTGTGGGGTCAAACGTGCCGGTCCAAAAACACACATACTTATTACATCACAGAATCAACCCCTCCCCTAATTACCATTCACCCAACATACGTGGGTGTGGCTAACTTCAGCTCACTTGGGTCACCACCCACCATGACAACCACACATACTTAATGAACTGGTGGGTGTGGCCACATAAAAACATAATTTTAACTTTTTCTGTACACTTTTTTGGAAAAAATCTTCCTCCTAGTATAATCATAATACCTGATAATCATGTTTTAGAGGGGGGGGGGGGGGAATCATGGCAAGTAAGTAAAAGTACCTCAGAATAGTACTTACTACTTTAGTAACAGTACTTAGTTACACCACTGCCACCGACCTACCGACCTACTGACCTACATGGATACCTAGTCATCCTTCACTGCTAATCACACATGCACATAAGCACGCACGCACGCACGCACACACGCACGCACGCACGCACGCACGCACGCACGCACGCACGCACGCACGCACACACACACACACAGAAGCACATGCACACACACAGAAGCACATGCACACACGCATAGCCTGTAGCACCTTGACCATGCAGTCTTATGCAAAGGTTCAAATGTAGCACATTTGGGCTTGCTGCTACACGGAGCTGGATATTTCTGAAGCTAGAAATTTTTTATGCGTTTGGGGCTTGCAGCCACATGAAGCTGGATATTTTTGCAACCGGATAAATAAGTGGAGAGATTGAAAAATATCCGATTCACTGGATCCGTGTAGACAGGGAACCCGGATATCTCTGAAGATATCTTTGTCGTGTGGACCTAGATATTTTTCTATGTGGATATCTGAAAAACTGGGATATATGAAATATCCAGCTCCGTGTAGCTGCAAGACCCAAATGCTTAAAAAAATGTCTATCTTCAGAAATATCCAGCTCTGTGTAGC
The DNA here is from genome assembly GCF_963921795.1 of Nannobrachium achirus. Taxonomy (NCBI): domain Eukaryota; kingdom Metazoa; phylum Chordata; class Actinopteri; order Myctophiformes; family Myctophidae; genus Nannobrachium; species Nannobrachium achirus. The sequence continues at coordinate 65,461,505 of NC_137819.1, read as the reverse complement.
CGGACACTTCACACTCACACAGTGATCAGCACCATCTCTCCATTCACACAGCATCTTTCTCCACCTTATAAGGAAGGGTCTTATCCTGGATTACATGTGATCCTAGATTACTGAGACGCTACACTGTCTCTCTGCTTTCTATGGTCCTATAGTTTACTGAGACGCTACGCTGTCTCTCTGCGTTCTATGATCCTATAGTTTACTGAGACGCTACGCTGTCTCTCTGCGTTCTATGATCCTATAGTTTACTGAGACGCTACGATGTCTCTCTGCGTTCTATGATCCTATAGTTTACTGAGACGCTACGCTGTCTCTCTGCGTTCTATGATCCTATAGTTTACTGAGACGATACGCTGTCTCTCTGCGTTCTATGATCCTATAGTTTACTGAGACGCTACGCTGTCTCTCTGCGTTCTATGATCCTATAGTTTACTGAGACGCTACGCTGTCTCTCTGCGTTCTATGATCCTATAGTTTACTGAGACGCTACACTGTCTCTCTGCGTTCTATGATCCTATAGTTTACTGAGACGCTACACTGTCTCTCTGCTTTCTATGATCCTATAGTTTACTGAGACGCTACACTGTCTCTCTGCTTTCTATGATCCTATAGTTTACTGAGACGCTACGCTGTCTCTCTGCTTTCTATGATCCTATAGTTTACTGAGACGCTACACTGTCTCTCTGCTTTCTATGATCCTATAGTTTACTGAGACGCTACGCTGTCTCTCTGCTTTCTATGATCCTATAGTTTACTGAGACGCTACGCTGTCTCTCTGCGTTCTATGATCCTATAGTTTACTGAGACGCTACGCTGTCTCTCTGCGTTCTATGATCCTATAGTTTACTGAGACGCTACGCTGTCTCTCTGCGTTCTATGATCCTATAGTTTACTGAGACGCTACGCTGTCTCTCTGCGTTCTATGATCCTATAGTTTACTGAGACGCTACGCTGTCTCTGTGCATTCTATGATCCTATAGTTTACTGAGACGCTACGCTGTCTCTCTGCTTTCTATGATCCTATAGTTTACTGAGACGCTACGCTATGATCCTATAGTTTACTGAGACGCTACACTGTCTCTCTGCATTCTATGATCCTATAGTTTACTGAGACGCTACACTGTCTCTCTGCGTTCTATGATCCTATAGTTTACTGAGACGCTACGCTGTCTCTCTGCTTTCTATGATCCTATAGTTTACTGAGACGCTACGCTGTCTCTCTGCGTTCTATGATCCTATAGTTTACTGAGACGCTACGCTGTCTCTCTGCGTTCTATGATCCTATAGTTTACTGAGACGCTACACTGTCTCTCTGCGTTCTATGATCCTATAGTTTACTGAGACGCTACACTGTCTCTCTGCGTTCTATGATCCTATAGTTTACTGAGACGCTACGCTGTCTCTCTGCGTTCTATGATCCTATAGTTTACTGAGACGCTACGCTGTCTCTCTGCTTTCTATGATCCTATAGTTTACTGAGACGCTACGCTGTCTCTCTGCGTTCTATGATCCTATAGTTTACTGAGACGCTACGCTGTCTCTCTGCGTTCTATGATCCTATAGTTTACTGAGACGCTACGCTGTCTCTCTGCGTTCTATGATCCTATAGTTTACTGAGACGCTACGCTGTCTCTCTGCTTTCTATGATCCTATAGTTTACTGAGACGCTACGCTGTCTCTCTGCGTTCTATGATCCTATAGTTTACTGAGACGCTACACTGTCTCTGCTTTCTATGATCCTATAGTTTACTGAGACGCTACACTGTCTCTGCTTTCTACGATCCTATAGTTTACTGAGACGCTACACTGTCTCTCTGCTTTCTATGATCCTATAGTTTACTGAGACGCTACACTGTCTCTCTGCTTTCTATGGACAACGTGTTTGCCTTGGTTACTGTAAGTCAGTCTGATGAAATGTAAATTGTAAGCACGCAATTACACTTGGAGTGCGAGCATATTTACACAAAGGTGTGATAGGTTGACTCTATAATAACACGCACCCATGATGATGTGTGTATGTGTGTGAGAACTATACAGTGTATACAGTGTGCACACACACACACGCACGCACGCACACACACGCACGCACACACGCACGCACGCACGCACGCGCACGCACGCACGCACGCACGCACGCACGCACGCACGCACGCACGCACGCACACACACACGCACACACACACACACACACACACACACACACACACACCGGGAGGAAAGAACATAACAGAATCGTTGGCAAGATCAGGTGTGTTTCTGTGGTTGATATAAATAGAGATGAAACTGACCTGATGACACACTCACCTCTGAGAGAGAGAGAGAGAGAGAGAGAGAGAGAGAGAGAGAGAGAGAGAGAGAGAGAGAGAGAGAGAGAGAGAGAGAGAGAGGGAGAGAGAGGGGGGGGGGGAGGGGGGTAGAGTGGAAGAGATTTTTTTTGTTCCTTTTGGTATAATCATTTATATATGTTCATCTATTATTCTAACTTGTAACAGGACTAGAATAAACTCATTGCTTCACATTATCTGGGGAACACAAACAATGTGACGCCAACTGGAACCATGCAGTTGTTTTGTACTTTCTCTTCTAAACCGGATCACTCGTGCCAGTTTAGAACGGACACAAGGCTTTTTTCTATCCGAGGTGGAACGTCTGTTAACGCAAGAATAGGCAAAAGGTGACTTGACGAGGGCCGCGTGCGGAGATGACGCGCGCTTGAGAGCGTTCACTTACTTCCACTGCTGTCACCTGAAATGTTTTACTTTTAAAGTTATACCATGTAACTTTTTTTTATAAAACAAATCTTAAAATTGTCCTAACTTTTAAATCGCTAAAGTTTTAGAACACCCCACTCCGTTATTTTCAGCTTCTAAAGCCTTCTCTTTATATGTTTTCTATGATCCTGGTTTTTGCGGAAAAAATAGCGCCATCTGCATCATCTGTATACGTTGTGTATACGTTGGCCAATCACATCGCGGATCATACACACATGATACACTACCGGCCAATCACAGCTTATCTGCCATGGTCTTCAGGAAGTAGCCTCGCTCAGCTACAGTGTTTACCATGGTGAAGGATTTTAACCTCTTAATCCCCAAATCCTGGCCAGAAAATTACGTTCTACCATGCGTTCTACCCCTCCACGGATTACTATCGGTCACAGGTGGGTTTGCGGCGCCGCTCCGGTGGTCCGCGGCGGTGGTCCGGGACGACTCCGGGCGAAAAAACGGCAGAAAAAAGCAATTCCGCTACTGACCACTAGTTTAGCAACTTACACAATATAACTTTAAAGTAGCTCTCCACCACATTGACGTCTGTGTATGTTGCAGAAAGTCTGCTGTTGAACGGATGCTGGGGAGACGGTCGCATCTAGTCCAACAGCAGCAGGATTGTGGCTGAAAAGACATCAAGCCAATGGTTATTTTATTTTAAAAAATATACTGACAAAATTGTCAGTATATTTAGGCGTCATCATAGCTTAGTTTTTTTATTTGTCAGTTACAATACATAGTCAAACAGACGTGTGTATGTTACACCCCCACTTATGAATGGGACGGTACCTCCAGTCCACATCGCTGTCCTGAAGCACCACCAGGCCACCAGGCCACCAGGGCACCAGATTGTATCTCCACTCTCTTCTCAACGAGGCCCTGTTCAAGTAATTAATATGTGTGTTGAGGCATGTGTGTTGGTGCAGCGTCCGCAGTAATGCGGACGCTGCACCGGTTCCGTTGTGGTGAAAAGAGAGCTGAGCCGCAAGGCAAAGCTCTCGATTTACCGGTCAGTCTACGTCCCAATCCTCACCTATGGTCATGAGCTTTGGGTAATGACCGAAAGAATGAGGTCGCGAGTACAAGCGGCCGAAATGAGTTTCCTCCGCAGGGTGTCTGGGCTAAGCCTTAGAGATAGGGTGAGGAACTCAGACATCCGGGAGGGACTCGGAGTAGAGGCCGCTGCTCCTACACGTCGAGAGGAGCCAGTTGAGGTGGGTCGGGCATCTGGTTAGGATGCCTCCCGGACGCTTCCCTGGGGAAGTGTTTCGGGCACGTCCAACCGGGAGGAGACCTCGGGGTCGACCCAGAACACGCTGGAGAGATTATATCTCTCAGCTGGCCTGGGAACGCCTCGGGATCCCCCCGGAGGAGCTGGTGGAAGTGGCTGGGGAGAGGACTGTCTGGGCTTCCCGTTCTGAGGATACTGCCCCCGCGACCCGGACCCTGACCGGAAAAAGCGGAAGAAGACGAGTACGAGGCAGGCTTTTGACACTCAGGGGAGGAAAGGCAGATAAATGCTGCTATATCCGGAGTGGAGGAGGGGGGGGGGGGCAGATATAGATCCATGGATTGATTGTAAGTGGATGTGATTAATGGGGTGTCTTCCTGGTGGCAGAGGGGCCTGCACGCTTCTGGCCTTATTGTGGAATTAAAACAATAAAATGATCGTCAGATAACCTGGGAGGTTGAAGCCAACTCAGCTTGTATAATAGCTTTATGGACGCAATGCGAGGCGACATGAGCTTGTAGATCGGCTATTTTCACAATCATTTGACAATAGGGCATTCACCAAATATTCGAATATTTTAATATTCGAATATCAAAGTCAATATTCAACGTTGTTCACCGAAGTCGAATATTCGATGTTTTTCTTTTTTTTAATTATTATTATTGTTTTCTCTTTGAAAAATATATAGTTTTATAAAGTTTGGCTAGATAGGAAGTCATAAGAATGAGTTGTCAATGCCCCTGGTGGATGGATTTGTTAATGCTCTATACCAGGGGTTCTCAAACCTTTTTAGGCTGCGACCCCCTGAAATAAACATATTTTGAACTGGGGACCCCCACCCTGACAAGCACTTGGAATTGTACGTATTAATGTGACTCGGTTCCGCAGATAAATATTGTGAAAATAGCCGATCTACATGCTCACAACACCTCTTGCTTACTTAAAGACCCAATGAAATGACTATTTTGGGGTATTTTATTTTGAAGTTTCAGTTTGAAAAGGAAAGCCTGTGTGTTTCTGAACCAATCTGAAGGGACCTGCCCTTCAGGCGATGGGGATTTAAAATCTGAGTAGTGGGGAGCCAGCAATGGGAAATAAACAGATGAATGTAATCAAAGGTTCATGTATATGCAAGCGGACCTGTCGATGTCATCACTTTTTGAATTTCTGTTCACAGGAAATAATTAAGAATGGCCTATTTAGGGACCTTTGATATAAATATACTCAAAAAATGGTTTATTTTAATTTTTTTTTGGCATCTAGTGTTAGGAATGCCCATATGATTACCACGGATAAGCTCTAAAAGTGTGAAAATTTTATTTTTCATTTCACTGGGTCTTTAATATTGACAGTTGGCCAGCGTCCTGTCGAATATTTGACTATTAGTTAGTAGTTTGAGGTCGAATAATTCGAATACTAAAAATCACTATTCATCATGAATGCCCTATTTGACAATTTGGCAATGTTTCATGAGTTTTTATAATATAGTCTGTTGATTACTTTTGATGCAGAAATGGGCTTTTTATGTTAATTCTTTGAAGGTATTAAAAATGTCCTGAAATTGTCACTTCACTGTCATCCCGTGGACCCCCCCTGGGGTGGGGACCCCCAAAAGCTTGAGAACCACTGCATTATACTCCAGTGGTTCTCAATCTGTGGGTCGGGACCCCCGGGGAGGGTCCCCAACAACATATGTTGGGGCGGGTCCCCAGATGATTAGCTTAATGTGCAACATTGTTTTCACACTCAACAGTAAAAAACAAAACAGCTTAAAGTTTAAGTGCATCTATTGTTATCTGCACATTCCTAAAGTGACAATTTAAGGACTTTTTAATTCCTCTAAAATGACAAATTAAACATTTGCCAAATTGTCAAATATTAGAGGCAGAAATTGTGAAAAGAGCAGATCTACATGGCGTTGTGAGCATGTAGATCTGCTATTTTCACCATAGAACCAACCGTGTTGTATAAAATGTAATGCCTCAACTCTTAGTGCTCGTAGGGTGGGGGGTGGGGGTGGGGGGGGGGGGGGGTCACATTAAAAGCATAACATGCATTCAGATCAGTCACAGAACACGTTAAGAGTGAACACATGTGTACACAGTCAAAACAGGTCGATTTTTACCCTCTCTGACTTTGATTAACACACATTTGACTATGCGTACATGTGTGTGCGTGCGTCCGTGTGTGCGGTGCGTGCTTGTGTGTGTGTGGTGTGTGTACAGAGACGGAAGTTGGTGGCCATTCCTTGATGCACACACGCAGTCCCGCACGCACTTACACATGCGTGCACACACACACACACACACACACACACACACACACACACACACACACCACACACACACACACACTAACTCTCTGAGGAGACGCAAGACAAGACAAGTGTGTGTTGTGTGTGTGTGTGTGTGTGTGTGTGTGTGTGTGTGTGTGTGTGTGTGCGTGCGTGTGTGTGCGTGTGTGTGTGTGTGTGTGTGTGTGTGTGTGTGTGTGTATAAAGTGGGCCATGGCCTAGAACTGACTGTTCTGCAGCAGAGTGTAATGTAATGTGTGTGATTTCCTCAACAGTCACATGATGATGATGGACCAGTGTTTTACTGTAAACACATACATTTACTGTACCTGACTACTGTACTTAAAGCTGCTCTATGGTTCCTCTTCTACGCCTGGGTTGTTGAGCGCTGCTCCTGGAAGGAGCCAAGATCCAACAGCTGGCTTTTGTCCGGGCTGTCAGGAAGCTTAGGGTCGATTCACACTCTAATAAGGAGCCTATAACTAATTTCGGTTCGGCACTGTCCAAACCCAAATATGGGTCGTCGTCGTCCCCGGTTTCGGGGGGGGGGGGGGGGGGGGGGGGGGGGGGTGTCAACCGACTAAACTCCGGCTCCGTGGTGCTGCCGAAATGTTGTGACCTCCCGACTTAATTTGGGTACTCAGCGGTGTCTTCTCATTCATTCAGCCCGGCTCCAAGTTCAATATGCTCGGCTGTGAATCCAAGGAAACAAGCGGTCGTTTTGGGAGGGAGACACGCAGACTTCCATAAGCTTGTGTGGCCGTGTATTGAGCGTCGCAGAGCGGATACATTGTCAGCTAGTTCTCGCTATGGCTGGAGACGAGAGTGATGGACTGGTCATTTACAAGCGACTTCGGCACGTTAAGAAAGTATGAATGGACTCTCCCCGAACTTAAATCATTCGGGTCGGGGAGCCCTCCCGAACCGAAATAAGTTAGGCTTGTTATTAGAGTGTGAATCGACCCTTAGTCTGAAATCAGGTCACCTTTCATGCCCATATATGGAGATCCCTGTCTGTAGAACCAACCGTGTGCTGTGAGACCCCAGACATGCGTCTGTGCGTGTCAGTATTAATACCCCTTTTTATGGGCATATAATTATATTAGTGTTGCCCTAACAGGGCATCACCTGGGGAGCCGATGTAGAGGTCAGCTCCGTATATGGAGATCTAGGTGATGATCCAGTCGTCTCCATGTTTGGATATCCAGGGTTTGATCTTTGATGAGGTGATGTCACGTGATATCACAATGTCAAAGAAAAAGAAGCACAGCTACTACCCACCTACCTACCTACACAGCCGAACACAGTACTTGCACGCTCTGATGGCAAGTAAATATCACCGCTCACTACACACTAGGGGGTCTTTTCCACCGGCAAAGAACCGGTTCCAGAACCAGTGCCGGTTCAACTTTCTTGGGAACCTTGGTTGGTTCTTGTGAACCGGCTTGCGTTTCCACCAGGTTGAACCAGAGCCAAGGATTTGACTCTGGAACCACAACAACCAAGGATTTTGTGGTTCCAGTTCCGAACCAACTTTTACGGTTCAGAACCAACTCTGGTTCTCGGTGTAAAAGCTCACCTCTGGTTCATCCCATAGGCGGGAGAAAGAACCGGAACCGGTTCTTTGCCGGTGGAAACGGCCCCTAGGTGTGCTTGCCTGCTTGGATCTGCGTGGTTCTCTATGGAGGCACAAAGAGTCTGCTCAAATTATATGGCTTAGGAAGGCGACAAAAACAAATATCTGTGAATGAGTCGTAGATAGAAACAAGGTCATTTAGGGGATGAACTAAAGCCCTTTAAGTCAGGGGTCTTCAACAGGGGGTCCAGGACCCCTAGGGGGTCCTCAGAGTTACTACAGGGGGTCCTCCAAATCTTTGAGTGATAGAAACCCTTTTTCTCTTTTTTTGAACCCTAACTTCCATATTCTGAGAACTTTAGCCAAAAATAGCCGATCTACAAGCTCACAACGCCTCGCGCTGCGAGGCGTTGTGAGCTTGTAGATCGGCTATTTTTGGCAAAGAGGTTTGGTGTGTAGGGGAAAAGGGTCAAGTTTATTAATTATTATTGTTTCAAGTGGTTACATATCTGATAACACAAATTGACATGAATCCAAAATACTAAAAACACTGATGATTGTGCTGTCAAACGATTAAACTACATATGGAATCTGGTGGTCCCTGCTTCATCTCTCTCTCAGCTAAGGGGTCCTTGGCCTGAAAACGTTGAAGACCCCTGCTTTAAGTGATAAGAAGACAGGTCTCTCCTCACAGTAGATGTGGGGATAATATTTAAGTGAAAATAAGACTAACTATTGGTGGAGACGGGGTAATCTTCCTCCCTGTCATGTCTGGTGGAGTACAGAGTCACACATGGTGGTCGCTCCATTCATCATACTTAAGACAGTTACTGAACCATGTTCTCCCCAAGGGAACGCTACTGCACTGCTACCCTCCCTACGCCCCCATCATCAGCACCACCCTGCACCATTACCCCCACCCTCCATACAAAAGAAAATAAATAAACACATTTTGTTCCAGGGACCCCCCAGAAGCAAAGATTTGAGTTAAATATACTGCTCAAAGAAATAAAGGGAACTTAATGTTCCCTTGATTTATCTGAATTTATTTGAGTATAGTATACTGTAGTACTGCTAAAAAGAAAGCTCAAATAATTAAGGGAACATTTTGTCCCCTTAATTTCTTTAAGCAGTATACAGTATATTAAAAGATTTGCACAGATGTTCACGAGTCAATGGAGAATTGGTTTCCATATCCGGTCACACGATTTGATGTTTGATGTTTTATAAATATGAAATAAAATTACTAACTTCAGTAGTATTAGTAGTGCTACTGGTTCAGTAGTATTCTTATGTGTTTGTTTTGAAAGGTTTCTGGTTAGTCTTTGTCTTATGTGTTTGATTTGAGAGGTTTATGGTCAGTCTTAGTCTTATGGGGTTGTTTTTAAAGGTGTGAAGTGAAGTTGTGTTTCCCTCATATTTTAGCGTTGTTGTTCTCATGCAGGCCTCGTGTGCAGCCTGCTCCTCTCATTACACAGACAACAGAGCAGGTGTCTGCAGCCTGCCTTGCCGTACTCCTGTTTGTTTATGCGCGGTGCGCAGCAGCGCTTTCTTTATTGTTCCCTTCCCAAAGTTTTATTCATTATCTCCCTCGCACACATTTCTCTCTATTCATGTTGCACCGGCCTCCGCTCGCTCAGCGCTCTTCTTGTCATCCATTCTTTTTTTCTTTTTTTTACCTTCTTTTGCTTCCTTGGTGTTTTGTTTTCCTTTGTTGTCCAAAGTGAGGAGAGAAAGTATTAAACTTTTTCTCAGGTCAACCGCGGACGGCTTTTTCCCCCTTCCTCCGCTCTTGTTATTGTAATTCCATCGGCGGTGGACATTAACTCTGCGTTGCACCTCGTCATGCTTGACACAGAGTCTGCAAGACTGTTGAAATGAGGCTACTGCTGCTGCTGGCCTGGATTCACTGATGTGTGTGTCTTTCTCTCTCTCTCTCTCTCTCTCTCTCTCTCTCTCTCTCTCTCTCTCTCTCTCTCTCTCTCAGCTCTCCTGTGTTGTCTCCTAGTAGTACCCCTGCATTGTAAGCGGTGGATGTTGTCCTGATATTTAGGCCACATTTTGGGGAGACTTTTAGTGGTTGATTGGGCACACTTTAACAAATTCAGGGTCAATGCTGATGGCATGCATCTATTCTATCTCTGATCAAAAACATGACATCACAAAGGGTTAAAAACAGGGTAAAAATCTTTTACAGGATATCACTGAGAGTAGCTACACACAACAACACGAACACGAAAACACGGCCTTCCTAAATGGAACGTTTCTATTGATTACTCACGCCATGGAGACTTGAATTCAATAAATGTTTTGTTCGTTGTCGCATTCCTAAGAAAAAAAAAGTGATTATATTAAACTTTTTCCCCATCCATGCATTTGGGTCCCCATCCGGAATCAATGGAGGCAAATGTACTATAATCACATTTTTGTCTTAGGAATTGAACTCAAGTCTATATGGCATGGGTAATCAATAGAAAAAAAGTCATTTTGGGGGTGAACTACTCCGGCATCATGTAAGTCAATGCAATGTCACCCAAAGCCTGCGTGCGTGTGTGCGTCCGTGCACAGATATTTTCCTATGCTGGTCAAAGTGGTTTGAGGCAGACACTCCAGGGACCGCCCACACACACACACACACACACACACACACACACACACACACACACACACACACACTTATTAATATCCTCTTCATACTGAGTGTTTTATTGCGGTTCATCATTTTATTGCTGTCATGTTTAATCAGAATGTCACATCATTCAGCTCTCATCTTCTCCATCACTGTCATGTCTGTTTCTATTGGAGAGAACACTTTAAAAGCTATTATATTTATATAGATGGCATTCATTGTATTTCCCTGCAATATTTGTATTTAGTATATCGTCGTTGTCTCCAAGTTTCAAATTTGTACATTCTTAAAGTAAAGCCCTGCTTCATCATACAAGGCCGTCTCACAAAAGTTGTGAAAACAGCAGATCTACAAGCACACAACGCCTCGCGGTGCGAGGCGTTGTGTGCTTGTAGATCTTCACTAGTTTAAATCATTTTTAAAATTATAAAGTCAAAACGAACGGTTTTGGACATACAAGATTTTCACCCGACAACGACAATATCCAATATTTAATTATGACCCGAATCCACCCAAACTGAGGATATGAGCTGCAACTGTGGCTAAAACCATGCACGATCCACGAGAGACACTGCCGAGTCAGGCGATCGCTGCAAAGTCTGCTTCAGCAGACAGGGGCTCAGGAGGTAGAGCGGCCACTTGGGAACCTGACGGTTCCCGGTTCGATCCCAGGCTCCACTCTGTGTTAGTGTTGAAGAGTCCTTGATCAAGACTCTGAACCCCTAACTGCTCCTGATGAGCAGGTTGGTGCCAAGCATGGTTTCCTCCGACGTCGGTGTGTGAATGTATAAATTAAAAACACATTGTAAAGTGCTTTAAAAGCGTTATATAAATGCACCATTTTAACCAGTTGAACCCTCATTCAGACGGTTTTAATATGCAGTTAACAATCAAAGCACAGCAGTGCAATTTAACAACAGATATACGGCTGAAAATAGATGAAATGGAATGGGAAATACTGAGGATAAGAGAACACAACAGACACTCTCACATGTTGATAGACAGGACATCGGTGGTGTGCCTGATGACGCCGTCAGAGTGACGTCTGATTCTTAGCGATACCACACGGGTGCAGATCTACCATGGATCTATACATCTATCATAGATCTATAGACCTGTACACACTACCTGACTGGGTCTTACATACTTTAAATGTACACCTGACTGGTTCTCAAAGGGAGGTACGGCACAGGGACCCTCCGGGTTACGTGAGGAGGTTCCAAATGGATCTTTATGGGTCTGTGACTCAGAGTGTACAATGTGTACAAGCTTGTAGATCTGCTATTTGTGCAACAAAGTAAAGTGTTACAGGACACCTTTATTTTTTTACAACAAGGGTTCATATTTTAGATTGTAATTAGAGAATAGAAAAGATGAGAGTTAAAATGTTTTCATTTACTTCTATTGTTTTAGCGGTTTTAATGATTTGATTTCAGTGGTTGGGGTCATGCGTACAAGTGGCTAAATATGTATTTTTAGACACAATAAGCCCATTCCCAAGATGCACCACAATCTTTCATGGGCAGATGTGAATTATGGGGGCTGGTAGTGTTACTGTAAATAGCATTAAAGAAATCATCAGCTTATTGTGTCTAAACATGTGGCGTGTTACTTTTGCTAGAGCTGCTCGGCGCTTTTTATTAGTGTTTTTATGACAGTGCAGAGAGACAGCTGGGCCGCTGTGAGTTGACATTCAACACAGAGTCTCCAGACAGACAGTGAGATTCATCTGTCTCTCCACACTGAGTGTAGAAATCATTTTACGACAGGACATTCTGTGACCATAAAACAGTCACTGTTCACCAATAAAAAAGAATGGATCAGCAAAACAGTGGTTTAAATATCACGCCCCTTAAATCCGCTTACTGCCACGTGTGTCTGGCTTCCCTACACAATCTGTATGACAACACTATCAGTGAGAGATATTCAACATAATAATGATGATGATAATAATCTCTGGATAATAGTTCAGAAATATCAGATAAGCAAGACAGAAATACATGAGATATCGTTTTGCATTCATAATATAATAATTTGTCGGTGGAGGATTGAAGAATCAAGAGCCTATTAAATGCAGGGACCAGTGGTGTAAAGTAATTAGGTACATTTACTCAAGTACTGCACGTATGTACATTTATGAGGTGTGTTTACGTTACTGGGGTATTTTCAGTTTTCTGTCATTTTACTTGATAAATATTGTATTTTTACTTCACTAACTACAAAGTAGTGAAGTTGGCTATTTGAAAAAAGCTGATCTACAAGCTTCACAACGTGTTACGATGCAACATGTTGTGAGCTTGTTGATCTGCTTAAAATAATTAAACTGTGAAATGGGGACATTCTGCATAATGAATACTTTAACTTTTTGATATTTGAGTGCATTTTGAATGCACTATTATAGTGCAGTTCAATATGTTCAGAAAGGAAAGTTTGTTAAAATTTTAGGGGAATTTGGACAACTATACATTTTTGGAAACTTAATCAGTAAAACAAATCAGAAAATCCATGATTCCATTTGCAAAATCCCTCTGGGAATTTTTGACAGCTGCTGAAAGTTTAGGTCCCATTAACTTACTATACACTTTACTATGAAGGAAAACAATACCCCCAAAAAAATCTGCTTTAAGTAGCATGTGAGGTGTCAAACTATATATATATATTTTCATGATTGTGAATCCATTGCAAGCATTTGTTTTGCACAAAAAAGTATAATGTATAGTTTTATAAATCCCCCGAAAATTTGAACAAATTTCACAAGCGAGTGAAACGACTAGACTATTACTTGTTGTCACAGAGTATTTCTAAGTAAAATAAAATTGAGTATAGTTAGACTGCACATGTTGACAGTTCATGTGCAGGACAGAGCTCCCGTATCGAGGAACAACCAATCAGGACAGTGCTCCCGTATCGAGGAACAACCAATCAGGACAGTGCTCCCGTACGGAGGAACAACCAATCAGGACAGTGCTCCCGTACGGAGGAACAACCAATCAGGACAGTGCTCCCGTACGGAGGAACAACCAATCAGGACAGTGCTCCCGTACGGAGGAACAACCAATCAGGACAGAGCTCCCGTACGGAGGAACAACCAATCAGGACAGTGCTCCCGTACGGAGGAACAACCAATCAGGACAGAGCTCCCGTACGGAGGAACAACCAATCAGGACAGTGCTCCCGTACGGAGGAACAACCAATCAGGACAGAGCTCCCGTATCGAGGAACAACCAATCAGGACAGAGCTCCTGTATCGAGGAACAACCAATCAGGACAGAGCTCCTGTATCGAGGAACAACCAATCAGGACAGAGCTCCTATACAGAGAAACCACTCAGGACAGAGCTCCCGTACGGAGGAACCAATCAGGACAGAGGAACAACCAATTAAGTTCCATTTGTCAGCAGAGCTGCAAAGAGCCTTGAAAGATAAAAAGTGTGAAATGTGCAGAAAGGAACAGAAACCCAGAAACCATGTCTGCTGGTCAACAACAAGTCTGACCTCATGCTGATAGCATTGAATATTTAATTAATACATTTAGGCCTAGAATTATTGACTGCTTTAACCAGTGAAAAATAGCAGATCTACAAGCTCACAGCGTGGCACCGAGTGCCACGCTGCGAGCTTGTAGATCTGCTATTTTTGAAAAAGTCCTGAAAATGTGTGCACATCTTTGACTATATATGTATTTTCAAAGCGAACGTTTGTAACTCAAATTTTGCTTCTGGGGGGGTCCCTGGAACTAGATATTTTGAGATGCGGGTCCGTGGCCAAATAAATATCAGTTTGGGGGTCCTTGACATGAAAAGGTTTGAGAACCACTGACATAGTAGTCTCTCAAGAACAGACTAACTGAGCTCCAGTTAAGTGAAAAGGACCTTTTCTTTGACGATGGCTGGCCAGATTGCTGACATAGAAACATAGGTTTTTCAAAAAACCTTAAGAAGGATTCAAAAGACACTCGGTGCCGCGCTGTGAGCTTGTATATCTGCTATTTTTCAATAGTTAAAGCATAAAATAATGAATCACAAATTGTGTACCCGTTCTGAATGGATTAATACATCCCTGGAATGTGGAGCTTTATAAATATTAATTGCTTTGTAATTATGTCGCTGGTTTAATGGCCCCAGTAAGACTATCTGGAAATGAAAGAGAGAGCGAAACGAGATCCAACAGAAGTGTTGACCCCCCTGTTAATTGCAAACAATTTGAAAATAACCGATTTAGGGACGTGATGATTTATACTGTAGTCAGGGTGGTCTTTGAAAAATATTTTGCCTTAGGCTACATATGTTTAAAGATTGGGGTGCCATGATTTTTTCCCCCCTCTAAACATGATTATCTACTATTATGTAAAGCTGGTTGCACACTGCTGCGTTTTTCGGGAGTGAATTTCGGAGCACGCAAATAAAAAAATCAACCTCACGTTATGTCAATCACGTTTGCACACTGCCGCCCGTTTCGCGCACCACTCGGTCCCTTGCTCTCTCTATCTCTCTCTCTCTCCTTGCCCTGAAAAACGCATTTCGCAACAAAAAACGCAGCAGTGTGCAAAGACCTTTAAAATGATGTTTTTATGTGGCCACACCCACCAGTTCATTAAGTATGCCTGGTTGTCATGGTGGGTGGCGACCCAGCTGAAGTTAGCCACACTCACAGTGTTGGGTGAATGGTAATTAGGGGAGGGGTTGATTCTATGATGTATCTGTGTTTTTGGACCGGCACTTTTGACCCACAAGGTGTCAGCCTCCAGGAAGAAACCCCAAATACAAAGGCAATACATAATTGCTCATAACAACCACACCAGGGGGTCTAACCCCATTTAGGCCTAACCTATAGTGAGGCCTAAATCAGAATTTAGCCTACAAAAACAAATATGTTGCAACATACTGTGCATGTACTGTAAGCCCCTCCCATACACTAAAATGTGTACCCGGCCTGAATGGGCTAATGAAGTACTGTCAACCTCCTAGACTCATGAAAATTAGAAAAAGTACAAAACTATGGCACCACTTCTTTAAGTGTGTCTGCATATCCTTAGATGACAGTAATAGATAATATAATAGGCTCTTATGGTTTATGTCTCAGATCACTCCTGTAAATAACTATTTCATCCTCGGCACTAACCCTGACATTGACACTGTTACTTTACGATTTAGATTCGATTTAGTCTACGCTGCTCTGTCTTTCAGAAATAGCAACAGATGTGTTAATAAGCTCACATCAGAACATTGGCTCCCTGGTGAGTAGGTGTGTTTGGGGGTTGCAGGCTGACTCACACATCCTGTGGTCCTCTGACAGTCTCCCAGTGACTCAGAGAGTTTCATGCTGCCTCTCTAACATTCTGCTGCTGCTGCTGCACCAGGAGAACCTTCACACCTTGACCCTCTGCTTCCTCACATTGTGCTGCCGGTCCCTCTGGGCAGGCGGGCAGACCACACCTGCTCACTGTTGGCTGGGTTTCACCTCGTAGTAGAAGCTTTGTCCTGAAGCCTTGTTTGATTTGCTGCTGTGATTGCTTCTTCCTGTTGCTTTTTAAGCTTGTAGTTTCACCCGACCTCTTGTTGTTCCGCTCCACTCTGACCCACTCTGACCTCACTGACGTCTTTTAGTATTATTACTTTTACACCAGGAGATGCAGTTGTTGTCGATGGAGAGAGTTTCAGTATGGATTGATTGAAGAATGTATTAGAAGTTTGCAATAGGAAAAAGGTACAAGGTTTCATGACAATACAAATCACTGGTACAAGGTCAACTAAAAAGAGATCCTAGTAAGCTTTTTGGCTTATTTGCACAGGAACCACTTCATGTATCTCATATAACATTGAAAGACAGACGGATAGAACACAGTGCTTTGCATAGGATAACATCAATTATACCATAAGCAAGTACATTTTATTCATAGAGGACCTTCCACAGACAATGCCGGTCACACAGCACACACACAGAAAAAAACATGCACAGACAGGTAGAGAGTGAGATCAAGCATATAGGAGCTCTCCTATGAGACAGAGTTTTCAAAATCAATGAAAGCCCTCTGAAAATAGCAGATCTACAAGCTCACCGCATCGTGACACATTGCGAGCTTGTGTCTGCAAATAGGAAGTGTATAGTGGTTAATGCATGGTTAATGCATGTTTTGTAATAATAGTAATATTATGATAAAAACTACAAAATAAAACTTAAGTATGACATTTGCCTCTCAGTAGAAATATAAAGTATTGAAAATTGGACATACTCCAGTAAAGTAAATGTATTTAGTTACTTCACAACCCTGCTAGCTTTAGCGTTCCGTGACTATAATTCATATCAAATTGCTTCTGCAGCGTCTGAACTTTGGGCTTCAACCTCTAATCCCAGTTAAAACATTCTGAACCTTTTAATAAGCTCTCTTGTCTCTCCTGTAATGTCAAACCTCACAGCCTGACCTTTAAGTGTACTGGAACAGAACTTCACACCCAAGTTTATATAACAGACATCCTACTCCAGTAACCAAAGTTCCCTCATATTCCCTTCTTTTGTTTTTCTTGTGGTTATTTTTGTTAGTTTCCTGGTTAATCCATGTCCTAAAAATATACTGGCATGACGCCTTATGAAAGACTCTTCTCCCTTCCCTAAAACACCCTGGACGACGCTCCACGCGTCCCAGACTCTTCTCCCTTCCCTAAAACACCCTGGACGACGCTCCACGCGTCCCAGACTCTTCTCCCTTCCCTAAAACGCCCTTGACGACGCTCCACGCGTCCCAGACTCTTCTCCCTTCCCTAAAACACCCTGGACGACGCTCCACGCGTCCCAGACTCTTCTCCCTTCCCTAAAACACCCTGGACGACGCTCCACGCGTCCCAGACTCTTCTCCCTTCCCTAAAACGCCCTTGACGACGCTCCACGCGTCCCAGACTCTTCTCCCTTCCCTCTATGTGTCACATAACATAGTGTATCTGCTTTGTGGAGCTATGAAAGAAAAGAAGAGAGAGAAAAAGATAAAAGTGCTGATGTGCACAAAAACATCTGCAGAGAGAGAGAGAGAGAGATAGAGAGAGAGAGAGAGAGAGAGAGAGAGCGCTCTGTGCTGCATGCTAAGGGGGCTTGTCCCTGGTTTCACCCCACCGGGCAGCCAATCACAACCCCCCCCCCCCCCCCCCCCCCCCCACTCTCTCTCTCTCTGCCACCCCGTGTCTCCCAGGAGCACCAGGTGCATTGTGGGTATTGTTCCACACAACGCCAAGACAATTAGATTCGCTCTCGGGTTGAAAATGGCTCAGAAACGAACGCTGCGTACCGTTCGGTACATACAGTACAAACCCCTCCAATACGTTGTGTAGGCGTAACCGTAACCACTGCGGTAAACCTGCTTAAACCCTATTCAACAAATGTTCATAATCGCATTGCTCATAATGAAAAGCCAAGGGCTCGGGATGCGACCCGTTATGAGGCTGTAGATTGTTTTTGTGGTGGTGTATTTATTTTTATTTTTTTTACGGGTCGGGGGGATGGGGGGAATATGACAAGCCCAAAAATAGGAATACCAACTTGATTTAGATTTTGTGTGCTTCAGAACATGAAAGAATAACAAGAAAAATCTTCCTTCTTGACCACTTGGAACAAATGGAACAAAACGAAAGTACTGGCATCAGCCTTCAGTACATAGCATTTAATACTCTGCAAAGACTTATGGTCTAAGTCTATTAAAAAAATAATAATAATAACAAACAATTGTTTATTTTTTAGTAGTTCTTAGTGGTTTAACCAGAGGTTTTGATTGGATGACGGTATTATAAATTAAACATCGTTGGTTCATGCAGGACAACGTGAGTCTCCCCGCCTCAGCTGTAATCAGCTGTCAGTCAGATCCTTTCTTCATTCATAGATCAGCTGATCATTACATCACACTGTCTAATCCAATCAGAGCTCTCGTTCAGTAAGGGAGGCTCCTTTAAATACAGCTTGCATTCACTATACTCCAAGAGGGCGATAGCAAGAGGGTGCAAAAGACCCGTACTTCCCGTTTCTGCATGACGTAGGGGGGACACCTTTTTAGGAGGCGGAAGCAGGTTGGAGTCTATTCATTTACAATGAGAGAGCTAACGTGAACACAGATCAAAATAATAGTTCGGAAGCTATGCTCACTGAACTAAATATTGGACCCGATCATCACAAGCCACATAATATTAACACATTTGTCATACAAAAGTGGCTTTTTTCATCGACACAACAAAGGAGAAAATCAACTTTATTATTGCTCTTTAGCTGTCCCAGCAACACACTCTCGCGGGATCTATAGCACCAGTTAACAGGACGTGCGCAAGATTTGCAGTCAGAGCCGGCGTCCACTTAGGAGTCAATTTGTAGGATTTGTGTACCATGTCGCACTCTAGAGGATCCAATGAGGATGAGCTATCTTCATTATTAAATATCTTTGCTATACTATAGATACTATCTGTAGCTCTGCTTGTCTTGGATCTGAAGCTTCAGATCCTCTGCTGCTGCTGAGCCTCCTCCTCCACCCCAGCCTCCACCTTTTGATCAGAGTCTGGCATTGATAGGCTCAAATACTTCATGTCTGCTGATTCAAGTTATTGTGTCAACGCATTGCTATCGTACTACTATTGTATTCCTATGGGGGTTTTTGCTTAAAGGACAACTTTGTTTTTTTTTCCAACAATGGTTCATATTTTAGCAGTGATAGCTGAGTGGTTAGTGTTCATACCTAGGACTCCGGAGGTCCCAGAGGTCGCAGGTACGATTCCCCGCTCCAGCTATCACTGCTCCCCTCTCCCCGTGCGCCTTGTGCGAAGCACTGGGGTTCAGCTGGGTTAAGCTGGAAACTGAATTTCCCTTGTGGGATGATGTAGGTAAATTCTTCTTCTTCTTCTTCTAGGTTGTAATAAGAGAAAAGAAAAGATGGGTGTTAAAATGTTTTCATTTACTGCTTTCTATGATTTTAGCGATTTTAGTATTTTGATTTCAGTGGGTGGGGGCATGCGTACAAGTGGCTAAACATGTCTTTTTAGACACAACAAGCCAGCAATGTCTTTGTTACCATTTACACCAGCCCCCATAAGTCACATCTGCCCTTGAAAGATTGTGGTGCATCTTGGGAATGGGCTTATTGTGTCTAAAAATACATTATTTAGCCACTTGCATGCATGCCCCCAACCTGGGGGCATGCATGCAAATCAAAATCTTTAAAACCTCTAAAACAATAGAAAGCAGTAAATGAAAACATTTTAACACTCATATGTTCTTTTCTCTAATGACCCTTGTTGTAAAAAAACAAAACAAAGTTGTCCTTTAAAGTTCCCTGATGTTGCCAAGCAAGACGCTTGGACGAAATTCAGAGAACATCTCTGAAAACAGAGCCAAGTTTAACTGTGTTCCATTTGTTGCAATGGTTAAATCGCAACAGTACTTTGACATGAAGTGTTCCTGACTACAACATGCTAGAAAAACACTCATCCACCATGTTCAACTATTATTAGCCCAATTAGCCATTGTGCCCTGCTAACAATGGAGGCCCATTTGTTGTGTGTGTCAGTGTTTTGTAGGAATGTATTATTCATGTCTGGAACGAAGCCTGCAGTCATCAACAGCCACGCCGCCGCACACAGGCCCGGCCGCGTCGCTCTATTGTTAACACCGCCGCCGCCGCCGCCTCGGTATAAAAGAGACAATTAATCCATTCAGAACGGGTACACATTATTCTGTATCATTATTTTATGCTTTAACTGTTGAAAAAATAGCAGATCTACAAGCTCACAGCGCGGCACCGAGTGCCGTGCTGGAAGCTTGTAGATTTGCTATTTTTTAAAAATCGTGAAAATTAGAATTTTGACCCTGATTCTATAAGTGTCTTTTGAATCCTTCTAAGGTTTTTTTTGGAAAAACCCTATGTTTCTATGTCAGCAATCTGGCCAGCCATCGTCAAAGAAAAGGTCCTTTTCACTTTAACTGGAGCTCAGTTTAAGTCTGTTCTTGAGAGACTACTATGTCAGTGGTTCTCAAACCTTTTCATGTGAAGGACCCCCAAACTGATATGAATTTGGCCACGGACCCCCATCTCAAAATATCTAGTTCCAGGGACCACCCAGAAGTAAAGTTTGAGTTACAAATGTTCGCTTTGAAAATACATATATTCAAAGATTCGCACTCATTTTCACAACTTTTAAAAAAATAGCAGATCTACAAGCTCAAAGCGCTGTGAGCTTGTAGACCCCCAGAATCAAATATTTGAGTTAGAAATGTAATATATATATATATATATATATATATATATATTCAAAGATTTGCAAATATTTTCACGATAAAAAACAAAAAGAAAAACAGATATAAAAGCTTGTATGTCTGCTATTGTTCGATAGATAGAGTATCAGTTAATTCCAGTTGTTAATGCGTTAAAAGGGTCTGCAGTGTCACAGAGACACAAGGCATCGTCTGTTCTCATGGAAACTTATCTGTTTTCTGCCTCTTTTTACACTAAGAGCCATTGTCTGGTCGCACCGCACGGTGTGACATTGTTACTGTGAGCCCAGCTGAAAACATTCTGTATTCTAAGTTTGAACACACTATTTTTGTATATTTCAAACACCTTCTATGGTCAGATTCCTCTGCAGCATGTGGTTGTTTTAGATTCATGTCCTTGCAGAAACCTTGGTTAAAGGACAACTTTGGGTTCATATTTTAGATTGTAATTAGAGAAAATAAAAAAAATGTGAGTGTTAAAATGTTTTCATTTGCTTCGTTCTATTGTTTTATTGCGTTTACTGTGCTAAAATTTGGGGCATGCGTACGCATGGGGGCATGCGTACAAGTGGCTAAATATGTGTCCCAGCACCCCCAGCAGCTAGTCATCTCGGGGACTGTCATTATTCCCTGTAGCCAAAATGTTTTTTTTTTTTTTTTTTGCTCTTTTTTTTTTAATGCCACAACAGCATCTCATAATATCTAGGCTACATTTCACTTAAACGCCAGAGCTTAACTCTGCATGTAAATAAGACTTTTTTTAATTAATGTGAGAGATCGGTAGATAATTCTGTTAGTCCTCCCAGTTTATATTAGCTAAAATGCTAACTAGCCAGCCTTTGTTAGCCGTTTGTAGCCAAATGCGGTAATATCGGGACTCCATTACTTAGCGAAGCAACCCACAGTATTTATCCCATTAATTTAATGCCACGTGTGTTCCAAATGAACAATTATTAACCACGTAATGTATGATTTTGTGTATTATTATTTATTATTCTTCCGCCGTTCTTCCGCTGTTTCTTCTTCTACGCTGGTGAAATGATCCGTTCCTGCCTGGAGGCGTCTGTGACGTATGCGTTTGTCTTCTGTGAAGCTCCGGTGCGGAAGCTTCCTTTGTCACTGAGTTAGCTTAGCATTGAATAGATCAGTGTCGTCCTAAACTATCTAATTCTAACGTTCAGGGTGTTTGTTTTTTTGGACAATAAATTGACAGCCAAGAAAACATGGATGGAATGCAATCGTTCACTCGCCGTCGGAAAGTTGACTTTAGAGTAGACTATTCTGGTTGACTGGCTATGAGTGGCTAACGGCTAACGCTAGCTAGCGTTAGCTAGCGCTAGCTGCAGGCTATAAACAAATAAAACGTGACCCAACTCTATTGTTGCTCTCTTCTACAAGCTCACAACGCGAGGCGGTTAAGCCTGTAGATTGTGTTTTATTATCAGGTCAAATAATCCTTCTGACTGAAGTTACACAAACACTGATTATGCTACATTTAGCACAGTTAGCCCTGTTGCACACGTAATAGATTCACTTCAACCTCGTGTTGAGCAGTTAATCCTATTTGCTACGTACGTCTACAAAAACCTTCATATTTCAAAGATAACGTGCTTACTGAAGTCTCACAGATGTCACAGTATGGTACGCTCAAGCAGAATTACCCGTATCTTTCGTATTGTTTAATAAACTGCATTTTAATCCGATCAGATGCCATTTTCTGTTGTTTTTCAGCCATGCGACCCCATCGGTTGCGAGGTGTACTGCACTTAGATACGTTAATACCTTTTTAAGGAAACGACAACCGATCGGATTAAAATGCTCCTCATTAAATAATACGATCATTACGGGACATTCTGCTGGAGCGTACCCTATGGTGACATCTGTGAGCCTTCACTAAGCAATTTATCTTTGTAATCTGACCGTTTGTGTAGACGTATGTAGCAAATTGGTTAAACTGCTTCACGGTTGGCGCACTGTAGCGTCTTTACATTTAGCCCAATAATGCTTGAGATGCTGTTGTGGCATTATCTTTTTAGAGAGCAATAACTAAAGTTTAAAACATACATAAACCACTTTAGCCCTATACCAAGGCTATTTGAAAATAGACGATCTACAAGCTCACAACGCATTGCGGTGCGACGCGTTGTGAGCTTGTAGATCTGCTATTTTCAAACATTTTGTACTTTTACTTTTGGTACTTTAAGTACATTTGGATACCAATACTTTTGTACTTTTACTCAAGTACATTTTTTATTCTGGACTTTTACTTGTAACAGAGTGATTCTACATTGCAGAATTGATACTTTACTTTATTATAAAATGTTGGTACTTTTTCCACCACTGTGTAAACGTTTGTGTTCTCATGCCAATAAAGCTTCTTTGAATTGAAGATTGAATTGAAGATTGCTCCCCATGTGGCGGAGTCAGGTCATTGCAGGTTAGAAATTTATTTAAAACTTGAATATCTCAAAAGTCCTATTTCAGCATGGCATCATTCTATAAGCCATATCTTCAAAACTGTTGGGTCAATCTCCACAACCAATATATCATTTTGTAGCTATGATCCCCAGCTTTCAAATGAAATGAAAAAATGAAAATGAAAAAAATTGCAATGACTGGCTCCTGGGGAGATTGGGACACATATGTAGACACAATAAGCCAGCAGTTTATCTTTATTGCTATTTACTGTAACACGTCTAGCCCCCATAAGTCACATCCAACCATGAAAGGTTGCGTTGTATCTTGGGAATGGGCTTATTCTGTGTAAAATTACATATTCAGCCACTTGTACGCATGCCCCCAACCACTGAAATAATAATCTCTAAAACAATAGAAAGTAAATGAAATAATTCTAACACTCATCTTTTATATTCTTTAATTACAATCTAAAATATGAACCCTTGTTGTAAAAAACTAAAGTTGTCCTTTAACTTTGGTATGTTTATTGCGACCGTCAGGTCGCAGTTACTACCAAAACCTCCACCGGCTGTCTGTCAGTCTGTCCGTCAGTCTGTCAGTCTGTCATTCTGTCCGTCACGTCACACTTTTCCCCAACTCATATCTCCGCCACCGTTGCCCCAATCCATGCCAAACTTTGCACACACACTCCTTGCCTGCCAATCTACAACCTCCACCCCGGAGCTCCAGGGACCCCCAGGGACCCCCTTCCGCCGCCGCCAAAAAGTGCAAAAATGACCAAATTACCATCCAAACAGGGCTGTTCACGGGGAATTCCCGGGGACCACCGACTCCTGGTGCTCCAGCATGGATGCCCCTAGTGGAGGACCCCCGCCACTGCAGCGCACATAAAATGCCGTAACTCGGGCTAGGAGCGACCGGGAGAGCCGGGGCCGGTACCCACGCGTCCGCCTCGGCGGCGCCAAGTGAGCCGTCAACATGAATATGTCCCATATAGCGCCACCATCAGGCCCATTTTTTCAAACACATTTTTGGACACTGCTCCTACAGATTTTGCCCTAAAATCACACAAATCGGTACACAGTATGTCTACACTCATGTCATCAACATGGATCTGTCCCATATAGCGCCACCATCAGGCTGATTTTTTCAAACACATTTTTGGACACTGCTCCTACACATTTTGCGCTAAAATCACGCTGCGACCTGAGGGTCGCTTATCTCCCGATTAGGGAGTTTTACTGGTTTATTTTTTCCTAAATGAACGCCTGCTTCATAATACAAGAGTGCCACGTACGAGTAGTGACAATACCAGTAAGACTCCCTAATCGGGAGATAAGCGACCGTCAGGTCGCATGTTTACACAAATTGGCCTGTAAGTACGCTGTGCATGGTTTTTAGGCAACATGTGTAGGAGCAGTGTCCATTAATGTTGTCTGAAAAAGGCAACCTCATGGTGGCACTAGAAGAGGGCCATGTGAGGAATCAGGGGCGGAGTTTGTGGTTTGCTAGCCAAGGAGTGTGTGTGTGTGTGTGTGTGTGTGTGTGTGTGTGTGTGTGTGTGTGTAGTGTGTAGTGTGTAGTGTGTGTGTGTGTGTGTGTGTGTGTGTGTGTGTGTGTGTGTGTGTGTGTGTGTGTGTGCAAAGTTCAGCATGGATAGGGGCAACGGTGGCGGAGATAAGAGTAGGGCCAAAAGTGTGACGTGACGTGACTGACAGAGGGACTGACGGAGGGACAGCCGGTGGAAGTTTTCATAGTAACTTGCGACCTTGTAGATCGGCTATGTTCAAGAGGCGGTGCCACAGTTTCATTTATCTTTCAACTTCTTGTTTATGCCCCAACATGACTGGAGATCCTACTGTACAGGTTTTGTATCAATTGTAGAAACATTAGACCTTAATTGTCGAATGTTTAAGCATGTTCTAATCTAATCATATATTTATTTATTCATTTACATTTTGGAAAAACTTACAATTTAACACCGAGGGTGACCACACACTTACAATTTAACACCGAAGGTGACCACTTGTGATATCGCTCCGCTCCCGCCCACTCGTCCTTGGTGCCCAGCTAACCTCGCGTCACCAGGCTTTCTCGGAGGAAAGCTTGCTATTCGTTTACAACGGGCGGTTTGATCCGGTCTAGTAGGAAACCACAAGCAGAAGAAGCGGCGTCGCTTTGTTTTGGTTCCCCCCGTTTGTTTCTCCAATCCCTATTAAAATGCTCCAGTAGCCTAGTGTAGTCTTGTTTCCCCAATCCCTATTAAAATGCTCCAGTAGCCTAGTGTAGTCTTGTTTCCCCAATCCCTGTTAAAATGCTCCAGTAGTCTAGTGTAGTCTTGTTTCCCCAATCCCTATTAAAATGCTCCAGTAGTCTAGTGTAGTCTTGTTTCTCCAATCCCTATTAAAATGCTCCAGTAGCCTAGTGTAGTCTTGTTTCTCCAATCCCTATTAAAATGCTCCAGTAGTTCTAGTGTAGTCTTGTTTCCCCAATCCCTATTAAATGCTTCAGTAGCCTAGTGTAGTCTTGCCAGTCGCTACGAGTTGGACTAAAAGATGCATTTATACCAAACACATTTTCCAAAAGCAAAACTACGCCGCATCAAGGAGTTTATTAGGTAGGGCCCCTAAAAGTATGTCCTTGAGCGCAGGGGAATATTTTGGGTTCAAACTGAATCCAGTTTGATAGTTCCGGCCAAAGTGGTTTCCGCTCCCGACCGGATCAAACCCTGAAAAGTGAAGGGACCCTATATAATAGGGCTAGTGCCCAGCTATCCAGTCACAGTGTGGGGACGTACAGGGTTTCCCCCGCCCAACAACAGGGACACAGTATATTGTGTGTGAAGGCTGTTGAAGGTTTTAATTGGCCGACATCACACACACACACACACACACACACACACACACACACACACACACACACACACACACACACACACACACACACAACACACACACACACACAGAGAGAGAGCTGATAAAGGCATCGCGGTCATGCAGATATGAACACTAATACAATTATCCCTGTTTTCAATCAGACGGGGAAACCATTGCTCCCTGCTCTAATGAACTACTTTCTGCTTCTAATCATATTACTGCATGCATGGGGGGGCTGGGGGGCGGGGGGGGGGGGGGGGGGGACAACAGGGAGGGTGTTGGGGGGGAGGGGGACCAGGGAGGAGGGGGGGGGGGGTGGGGGGGGTCTGGCAGGGGTCCGGCTGTGCAGAATGATTGGTCTTGGCAGGGTGTTTGTTGGATGTGGACTGTGGAGTGCGAGCGAGCGTGTGTTGATTGTGTGTGTGTGTGTGTGTGTGTGTGTGTCAGTGTGCGTGTGTGTTCACTGTGTGTGTGTGTGTGTGCGTGGTGTGTGCGTGTGTGTGTGTGTGTTGTGTGTGTGTGTGTGTGTGTGTGTGTGTGTGTGTGTGTGTGTGTGTGTGTGTTTGATGTGTTTGTTTGCATGTTTTTTTCCAACATGGCCGCCTCCCTCCCCCCCTTTCCCGTGTGCCACGCAGTGTTGACCGTCCAATGAACTCACTTTTATGTATTTTTGTTATGTTTTAAGCCAGAGGTCTTCAACGTTTTCAGGCCAAGGACCCCTTAGTTGAGAGAGAGATGAAGCAGGGACCCCCACAACCTGTTCATAGATTCCATATAGTTTCATTGTTTGACAGCACAATCATCAGTGTATTTTGGATTCATGTCAATTTGTGTTGGTTCAGATATTTAACACTTGAACCGTCAATACTTAATAAACTTGACCTTTCACTCTGTACTTAGTCTGCTCTTTATTCCCTCTGCACCAAAGTCCTCAGGAATATGGACACTAGGATTCAAGTGGTAGATATAAAAAAGTCACTCAAAGATTCGAAGGACCCCTGTAGTAACCCTGAGGACCCCCTGTTGAAGACCCATGTTTAAACCATTATAACTGTGAAAGCGTCCTCTTAGATTTGAGCTATATTGAAATCTATTGAAACATTTATAGCGTTGTGCGTTTGATTTGAGCTATATTGAATCTATTGAAACATTTATGTACGCAGCGCAATCCTATACGTCAGACTCAACGCTATAGATGTTTTCTTTCAAATTGCGACACTCACATTCATGCCTTGTGAGCTTGGAGGTCGGCTATTCTCGGTACCTCGATACCACGCTAAAAAGCATCGTCAAGTGAGACTCTAAGGCAGCATTAAGAGCAGCATTTTTGAGCAGCAGTTTGGTTGCTATGGTTTCATGCCAAGGAAGAGTAGATGCAATGTTTGCTTTGAGGATGTTGACACTGTACTAAATATCTGAGAACACAAATTGACATGAATCCAAAATACACTGATGGGAGCTGCCTTGTGCCTTTGTAGATCTAGAGAAAGCTTAACTCATGAAAACCTCTTCCCTTAAATCCAGCCTTAAGGAAAGCTTAAGGAAGCTTCCCTTATCAAAATATGTGACTTCCATAGGGAATGAATTGAACAGAAACCTTTGTGGCAGAGAGAGTCCTCAGCCCCAGCCTGAAGCCTCAAAACTCTATCTGCCCTCGTTCCATAGGGATATCCCTTGGAGTAATGGTTAAGATATTGGTCTTTCACGGGGGAGACCCGGGTTCGAAGCCGGGTGGGGAGGTTCAGATCACCTCTGCCTCCCCCCAGGTTTTTGATAAGGGATAAAACTTAAATATGCATAGGGAGACTTAGAACTACTTTTAGAGGAAGTGACCGAGTTTGTTCCCATTCACC
>NC_137819.1:65386267-65433426 GCF_963921795.1 Nannobrachium achirus | reverse complement strand
AAAACACATTGCTATGGCAAAACGCTGAGGACAACACATTGCTATGGCAAAACGCTGAGGAAAGGTGGCTACAGACACACGCACAGCCACTCTATGGAGCGGTTTACCACCGCTCTAAAATATATAAGAAAATACTGCATACATGATGATGACTTATTTTATCTGTGCTTGTGTGTATTGGGGTATAATATCTGGTTCTGTGTTTCTAGCAGAGCATGGTTTAACATCCCAGCCAACGTGTGTGTGTGTGTGTGTGTGTGTGTGTGTGTGTGTGTGTGTGTGTGTGTGTGTGTGTGTGTGTGTGTGTGTGTGTGTGTGTGTGTGTGTGTGTGTGTGTGTGTGTGTGTGTGTGTGTGTGTGTGTATTGGGGTATACTATCTGGTTCTGTGTTTCTAGCAGAGCATGGTTTAACATCCCAGTATAATATGTGGTTCTATGTTTCTAGCAGAGCATGGTTTAACATCCCAGCCAACGCCTGAAGGCAGAAGTGCAGATGAGACTAAATCAATGGATTCTAATCCTCCTCCTGAGTTTTAGTGAACAGCCCTGCACTGTACTGTAGAGCAGTGCTTTCACCACCCCCACAATAATAGTATTTTAACTGCGTGGGGACCCCCAAAAAATCTTACCTGGGGACCCCCAAAATCACATTTTAAACTGGGCACCCCTAAAATTATCATATTTTTAACTGGGGGACCCCCCTCCCCCACTCCAAAATAATCCTATTTTAAACTGGGGACCCCCCACCCCCACCCCAAAATAACCCTATTTTAACTGGGGACCCCCCACCCCAATATAACCCTATTTTATCTGGGGACCCCCCACCCCAAAATAACCCTAATTTTTAACTGGGGACCCCCCACCCCAAAATAACCCTATTTTAACTGGGGACCCCCCACCCCAATATAACCCTATTTTAACTGGGGACCCCCCACCCCCACCCCAAAATAACCCTAATTTTAACTGGGGACCCCCCACCCCAAAATAACCCTATTTTAACTGGGGACCCCCCACCCCCACCCAAAATAACCCTATTTTAACTGGGGAGCCCCTCCCCCCCCTCCCCACCCCAAAATAATCCTATTTTAACTGGGGACCCCTCCACCCTGACGAGCACTATGAGGTAAGGTATAACACGGTTCTAAGCTTGTAGATCAGCTATTTGAGCTATTTAAATAAATGTTTTTCAAAATAGTAAAAAAGGAAAAGAACTTCATGGCTTTTTAGGGTTTAGCATGGACAGAAATAGGACCCATTTAGTCTTCCTCTTGGCCCCTGGCTCGCTTTCCCAGAAATGTAATTTTTAATATTTTTTATCCCACGATTATGCAACCCATTTTTTACCCAGTGCCAATTGCCTACGTAATCCTGGGCTCTGCTCTCCCTCTGCCGCACCTGGGGAGACAACGGACTGACCTCATGCTTCCTTCAATGCATGAGGAGTCCAAGTTGCTTCTTTTCACCTGACAGCAGGGAGTTTCCCCGGTTTGGACGTAGTGCGTGGAGGGAACACGTTATTCCAACCAGTTCCTTTCCCTCCATCAGGCGCCCTGGCTGTCCAGGGGGAGGCAGTATAGAGACCAGGATTACTGCATGTTTTATTGAGGGTATCAACCCTAGGAGACACGGGGAGAACATGCAATTAGTCCGTTGCTCTCCCCAGGTTGGCAGAGGGAGTGTTGGCATTAGATAATTGGCACCGGGTGTAAAAAATGGGTTTACAAAATTGTGGGATAAAAATGTAACATAAAGAAAAAAAATCACACCCAATGTGAAGTGAGCGGTGGTCGTGCTTGCATAACGTCTTCAATTGGTAATTGGTGATGTAATACAGGCTACACACACACACATTGTCTATGGCAAAACGCTGAGGAATAAGACTAGGATATAGGTCTAGGATGTCATTGGTGATGTAATACAGGCTACACACACACACATTGCTATGGCAAAACGCTGAGGAAAACACATTGCTATGGCAAAACGCTGAGGAAAAGCGGCTACAGACACAACACACACAGCCACTCTTAGGAGCGGTTTGCACCGCTCAAAAATGAAACCCTACTGTCCTGTCATCACCCCGGCGTTCGTTTCCGCGTTGTGATCCCGCCCCGCCCCCCCGCTCTGAACTACCTCCCCCCCCACCCCCCGCTACCCCTCCCACATCATTAGAGCGCACCACCGAGCAGCACATTAATATTTCAATAAAGCCCGTATGCTAATTTGACCACATTAATATACAACAGTCCACAGTATGCAGCGTGCAGAGGAAGAAGCAGCAGCTCCTAGCAGCGCCGTGCATTTGAAGATGGTTCTCATCAGGCGTCTGATAACGATGGCAGCTCCTCTGTAATGAATATTAGAGAGAGGAGGAAGTTATCACAGTGTAGTGGGGGGGGGGGGGGGGGGGGGATTCTTATGTTATCTTTTAGACAAACACTCTGCAGACACCATGTCCGTTACATCTCTCTCTCTCTCTCTCTCTCTCTCCTCTCTCTCTCTCTCTCTCTCTCTCTCTCTCTCTCTCTCTCTCTCTCTCTCTCTCTCTTTCTCTCTGAATACATATTTTTCAAAGCAGACTTTTGTTGTGACCGTCAGGTCGCAGTTACATTTTTGCACACACACTCCTTGCCTGCCAAACCACAACCTCAACCCAATCAATTCTCACATGCCCCTCTTCTAGCGCCACAACGAGGCCGATTCTTGTAAAACACTTTTTTGGACACTGCTCCTACAGATTTTGCCCTAAAATCCCGCAAATCGGGACACAGTATGCCTACACTCATCAACATGGATCTGTCCCATATAGCGCCACCATCAGGACGATTTATTCAAACACATTTTGGACACTGCTCCTACACATTTTGCCCTAGGCAAAAAACATTTGTTCCAGGGGTGGTCCCTGGAACAACACATTTTGAGACTGGGGGGTCCGAGGCCAAATGCATGTAATTTTGGGGGTCCTTGACATGAACCAGGTTTGAGAACCACTGATTTAGAAGAAGGATTTTTGAAGACATTTCTGGTCAATATATTCAGAGACTTTCAACGTTTTTTTTTCAAAAATAGCAGATCTACAAGCTCGCAGCGAGGCACTCGGTGCCGCGCTGCGAGCTTGTATATCTGATATTTTCAATAGTTAAAGCATACAATAATGGCTAAAGTGGTTTAAAATCTAAACGATCTCTCTCTCTCTCTCTCTCTCTCTCTCTCTCTCTCTCTCTCTCTCTCTCTCTCTCTCTCTCTCTCTCTCTGCTGTGCATAATCGTGCAGAAACACATACAGTTGTAATCTGGACGCTTGGGAAAGCGAGTGGTTTGGTTATCTCTCTTATTCTTCTCCTGGGCTGAGACTAATCACATCTCATTGAATCAAACTGGTATAGTGGAGCTTTCATCTGACAATGCACGCACACGCACGCGCGCACACACACACACACACACACACACACACACACACACACACACTCACACTCACATGCACACACGCACGCACGCATGCATGCACACAGTTTTTTTTATATTTGTGAGGACATCATTTTAAGACAGTGATTTTATGATTCTCCAGAAAGAATACAAGCTCACAGCGTGTCGACACACTGTGAGCTTGTAGATCGTAAATATTCTGTTGCCGCACAACACCAGCGCGCAATGAAGTGTAAATCATGGCATGATAACTGTATCTCTGATAATAAATAAATCATACTTCTAATACGTCCAGGCACGTGCACACGTAGACATCAAAGGGGGCTTGAGCCCCTGCCCTTTTATCCGTCTGTAAAAAGGTGCTCTCTCCAGACCATGAATGCAGTTTTTACTATGGTGAAAGAAATGCAAATGCCCCCTCTTTCCATGCCATACCTGAAGGCAGCGTTCAAGAGAATTGCCTTGTCCAAACTCTCCTGAACTTGAATGCAGCATCTTATGATGAAAGAATTGCCCTCTCCTTGTAGAAATCTAGCATCGAAAATAGCCGACCTCCATGGAGCTCACCCTGGAGGTCTCTAACAGTCTCTGCACGTCCCTGGATTTGTCTAATCCTGGGCATAACCCCAACCTCCTGAATATATATATATATATATATATATATATTATATATATAGTCTAATTGTGAACCTACAGTATCTCTACCACATTTTGTCCTCACACACACACACACACACACACACACACACACACACACACACACACACACACACACACACACACACACACACACACACACACACACACACAGTGCCGGGGAGCTCGTGCACATACTGTACTATAAGCTGTAATGTATAGCCATTGGCTCATCAGTTACAGGCTGTGTGAGGCAGAGATCATCATCTTCAGAGCATCACCACACAGCTCTGAAACCACTGTGTGACGCACAGGGATCATATTTAGTCTCCACATCAAGAACACAATGAAATGCTGCTGTTTTAAACTCATCTCTCTCCCAGTGGAGGCTTCGCCTTTTCACTGGAACTCTGGACTCTTTCAATGCTGCCTTGAAAAGACGATCTATTCTCTCAGGCTTATGGCGACTAATAGCTGTTTGTTGTTTTAGTGTTATGTGGGTGACGTGGGTTGGTGTTATGTGCACTCTTTTGTTTGGCACTGTTTGTTAAGTTATGCTTTGAGTATAGCTTTCTTGTGTGTGTGACGTGTCACTTATGAGCGTTGAATGTTTCGTGGTCACTTTATGTTTATATTCTTCTTCTTCTTTTTTTTGCAATAGCTTTCGACACTTTATGTTTTATTTCTCTTTTTTTGTGCTTGCTCTTTGGACTGTACACTACAGTACTCTTTTTCTTTTTCTTACTTCTCTGTAACTTGTAACCTTAAACTGCTGTGCTGCCTCTGGCAACTGAATTTCCCCTGTGGGATAATAAAGGTATCTATCTATCTATCTATCTATCTATCTATCTATCTTGGTTGTTTGTTGTCTTTTGAACAGTGCTGTAGTAGTGAATTTATCTTTTTTTTTGGGGGGGGGGGGGGGGGGGGGAATTGGTGGAATCCATCACTCTTATTCGTATTATTCTCTGTGTTGCAAATGGATTCACAAACACTGAGGATGTTACTGTGTACGATGCTTGGGACATGACCAATGGCATGAATCAATACCTCTTCTTTTTTTCATTTGCTTGTTTGTTGTTTGTTTTTTTGTCACTGAACAACGCTGTAGAACCCGGTCCAACCAATCAATGAAGCAAAAAAACAAACTGACGTCTGTGAACAGGGAAGTGCAGAGAATGGCCAGGGGCTGAAATTCCTTTTGATGATAATATGGAAAAACAGCTCAGACAAGAGTGTGGAATCAAGTGCAGATTGCGTGGAAAATAAACTTTAACTTGAAACTCAGTACAGTATTCAGCCACACAGGCAGTGTTGGGCAAGTTACTTAAAAAAAGAAATGTGTTACTTTAATAGTTACTGCTAACGTACTAGTAACGTTACTAGTTACTAAATTATAAAAGTAACTAGTAACTAGTTACTTTACTTTAAAAATATATAATAAAAACTACGCATTCTGTTAAATCACGCAAAGCGGTACACAGTATGTCTACACTCATGTCATAAACATGGATCTGTTCCATATAGCGCCACCATCTGGCCGATTTTTTCAAACACATTTTAGGACACTACCCCTACACATTTTGCCCTAACGCTTATCTCCCGATTAGGGAGTCTAAATGCTGACAGGCATAGGCCTATTCATTGTAGTCTTCTTCAAACTGTCATAGTGCTGTGCAATATGACATCAAATAGGCTACTAGTGTTTCTGCACTGTGGCACCGATTAGTTCTCTGAAGGCAACAGACTCAAAGGTAATGCCGGTATTAGTAACGTGTCCCAACACTGCACACAGGGCTAAATAGCGTAAACTTAACCCATTTAGTGCTCCAGACATGAACGGGTTAAAATGTCCATGCTGCCGTTCGCTTGCTCCGTCTGCGGCCAGTCTCTTATTTTGAAGGCTGGAAGTAGATTGCGCAAACAATTCCTACTTGACGACCCGGAAGTGATGTCGTCCCATGCGGGAGCAGTAATGGCGGATCGATGCCTTTCAGCTTGTACTATTTTAGCGAGAATCCGATGCCATCCTTGGCATCAAAAGTGTTTTTTGGAGAAAATGGACATCAAAGATGAGAAAGACCGTTGGCTTCCATGTTAAGGGATCACTATTGTGTGCACGTGTATGCGCGATGATGATGAATCGGCGAGTCCATCCGTGCCAGCACTTTCCAACGGACGGTACGTAGCCCTTGCCAGCTTTACTGTATACAGTATATTTCGCGAGTATACGCGGGATCGGCACTCTAAATACTCGAGTATTTTTCGCGAGTATAATCGGCTACAAATGAGTTAAGAAACACACAGCTGCAAAGGGCAACAGTGGAAAACACTTAGTAAAACCTGAAAGAGGCAACGGCAGCATTAAAGTTCACATTTCCCAGACTTGGTTAAGAGTTGAGAGCTTGGATTGGAACCATGGGGAGAGTCTAGTGGGGTTGTTGGCCCTGATGTGTGGGTCGTGGGTTCCATCCCATCTCGTTGCGCTGGACACTGTTCGGTATATGTAAGAATTAAAGCCTGCTTCTCGATACCTACAGCAACAAGATGAAGTGGTCATTTATTTAGGGTTTTAATAGTTCATTGCCTTACAGCACCACATGTCCACAGTGGACCAATCAACACCTCCTTTACACCAGCCCCGCCCCCATCACCTCCATACACACCTCCCCATCTGCTCCTCCTCTCCTCTCCTGGGGGGTGGAGTAGCAGGGGTCCCCCCCCCCTCCCCCACAAAAACACACACACACACACACACACACACACACACACACGCACACGCACGCGCACGCACACACACACACACACACACACACACACACACACACACACACACACACACACGCACATCCACGCACACATGCACATACATGCAGGCACATATGCGTGCGCAGCCACATGCACACACACATGCACTGACAAACGTGAACAAACACACGCACGCATGGCATTGATACTCAATATTGCACGCGCACGCACACGCAAGCACGCACGCAAGCACGCACGCACGCACGCACGCACGCACGCACGCACGCACGCACGCACGCACGCACGCACACACACACACACACACACACACACACACACACATCTCACACACACACACACACACACACACACACACACACACACACACACATCTCACACACACACACACACACACACACACACACACACACACACACACACACACACACACACACACACACACACACACACACAGAAACCTTAGGGTAGCTGAGTCTCAGCCTACAGGGAAGCTGAGGTTGTTTTATACGGTTATGAATTTTTCACACCGTATTTGAATGTGTTTTGTGTTGTTTTCAGAGCAGGGCCTACAGTAACAGCAACTTTTTTTTTTAAGATTTAAGATTTTATGTCTTTATTGAGAGGAAAGGTTGTTTTCATAACGTGAGCCCAGGAGGACGTTTGAACGGACACAACTCTCTGAAAGACTTTGGTTTAGACTGAGAGGAGAGATGTCTGTCTGTCTGGCTGTCTGTCTTCAACACCGAGATGTCAAAAAATAATACAATATATTAACCAGTAAGACTCCCTAATCGGGAGATAAGCAACCGTCAGGTCGCATACACAAACTTTAGAAGGCAATGGTAGCCAATCAGGAGGGAATATGGGAAATGGGACAGATCCATGTTGATGACATGACCTTAGAGATACTGTGTACCGCTTTGTGTGATTTTAGGACAAAATCCGTAGGAGCAGTGTCCAAAAATGTGTTTTGCAAGAATCAGCCTCATGGTGGCGCTAGAAGAGGGCCATGTGAGAAATGAGGGGTGGAGGTTGTGTGGACTCTGAAGCAGTCTAAAGACTTATGATAACAGACAGTGGCTGATGGATTCATGAACTGATTAAATTACAGAGGTGGCTGCGAGGTAAATGCATAATCATGACAACACTAACGTTTCCCCATTATGCAAGTAAATATATAGAACACAATTTGATATCCAGTGTATATTGTGGGTTAATGAGGCCTGCAGACGTTATTTAAATCAGCGATTGCTCACGTGCGCATGCATGTTGGGCACGTGTATTCCATTTGTTGCAACAACTGGTTAAATCTACTTCCTGAGTTTGTTCCTGACCAAAAAATACTTCTCTCTTCATGGAATTGGACTTCCTATCGAGGCAGACCTATGAGCAGGGACGTGCTGGCCATGGGGAAAAGCGGGACAACTCCCGAAGCGGCCGGTTCATTCCGGTCCAGGCCGGCCATTAGGGAAAATAAATAAAATAAAATGTCGGCCTTCGTTCCATTTTGGGGGCTGGGCGGCCAACAAAGTAAATCGTCACTGTCGGGCAGAAACCTCGTATCTCCAAGTGTCAAATGTATACATTTTTTCGCAAAGCAAAGCCCTGCTTCATCATACAAGGCCGTTGCACAAAAGTAGTGAAAACAGCAGATCTACAAGCACACAACACCTTGTACCGCGAGGCGTTGTGTGCTTGTAGATCGGCTGTTTTCACTAGTTTAAATCATTTTTAAAATAATAAATACAAAACAAACGGTTTTGGACGTACAAGGTTTCCACCCGACAATGACGAAATATAACTCATGTACAGTAATTGGCCCACTGGCTTGTCACTTGTCATGATCTGAAATGGCAAATCTTTGAGTAGCAGCAGCAGCGCTATAGAGAGAGATCTCTCTCTATAGCGCGCAATGAGGGCCTCTACAACTCTTTTTCCCGGGCTGAATCAGGGGCCCAGCACGTCCCTGGCAGCCTCCTCGATGTTAGCTATTATCGATGGCAATGCGACCGACTCCACGCTCCACGCTTCTACTGACGGGTGGGAATGGGTGGGCGGGGGGAAGGGGGGTTGGGTTTGACACAATCACTAAGCCTGGATCAATAAGCTTAATGCCTGTTATTGTTGGTGTGCAGAATAATTTGCATGCGTGTGTAAACAACACATGCAGCGCTGTTTCCCCTGCCAAACACACCACCGCTTAATCCCTCTGCTACACACAGAACATGATGTTGATACATCACTGTTTCTGTTTCTACCTGATAGGTCCAGGGACCCCCAGGGGTCCACAATGGACCCTAATGGGTCTGTGACTCTGAGAGTGTACAAATGGAACCAAATGGACCCTAATGGGTCTGTGACTCTGAGAGTGTACAAATGGAACCAAATGGACCCTAAAGCCCGGATCAGAGTCTACGGTGGAGAGCTATCCACCGCAAATGTATAAGTGCAGGCCATCATAGTCACGGCCCACGGTGAAGTCCTTTACCCCGTCTAGACCGGTTCAGGTCGACCAATCAGTGAACGGGGTGTAGAGCCTGTCTGTCTGATAGTAAAAACAGAGAGATGTGTTGGGACTCGCGGTGGAAAGCTCTCTTGTAGTTTCATGACTCAAAAAGACTCGAAAAGACTACACCGCGGTGGATAGCCTTCCACCGCGGACCTGACTATGATCCGGGCTTTACAGCTCTGTAACTCTGAGAGTGAACCTCTGAACACTGTACCTCTAGCTAACTGCTCCTGATGAGCAGGTTGTTGCTATTGGTGTGTGAATGGCTGAATGCAAAGTGCATTGTACCCATAGACTGTAAAAAAAAAATATGGACGTTGCAAAGCCATTGGTTTCTATGTGGCGAAGATGACGCTTGTATGGGTGTCGCCATCATTGTTTGAATGGTACCCCAGGAATCATAAGGAATGCTATTGGTTGCCAACGGTCACGTGCAATACCGCAGGGATACATGGGAGAATGTAGTCGGAGCCTCCCGAAATAAAGCACACAAAGAAGAACACAGCCGGCTGGTATCAGTTTAGTTGGCCACTTTATCATCAATTTTTTAACATAAATGGGACCATATTTTCACAAAACGCATATCATGGTGATTGAAAGGCAGTTTTTCACTAGCGACAGGAACCATAAAGTATTTATGACGACGTTTATTAAGGTTAGAAAATCAAAGAGGAAAAGGAATGGAGTCCAATCTTTTTGGTACCTCACGGGGGGAAAACAGCGCAACTAGCGGCCAATCATGGGATCTTTCTGTTCCGGGAAAGCTTCATGAATAATCCAGCCAACAAAACCCCTGGTTGTACCACCAGTCCGTTTACCATTTAGACGTACTGTAAGGTGCATGAGAAGAATTACCAGTGTGTCGTGCACGTTATTAAAGTTTAATTTAAAGATGAAAGGTGCAGTAGTAGCATTGTATCCTACGGGGGTCCACGGCCCTAACGCCTGTCAAACTGTGGGGGTCCTCCAAATGAAAAAAAGAAAGAACAGGAATAAAAGGACGAGCCCCAGTGGGCTAAATGATTTTCTCTCTCTTTAACACAGAGATACAGAGAACCCACCTCACGTTGTGTCACGGTGTTATTATTACATCAAAACCTGCAATTATTGTACACTTTAGCCATTGAAAAAATAGCAGATATACAAGCTCACAGCGCCGCACCGAGTTCACCTTTTTGAGAAAAAAAAACGTGATTTTTCTTTTGCAAATCTATGAATATATCGTTTTAAAAGCGAACATCTGTAACTCAAATATTTGCTTCTGGGTGGTCCCTGGAACAACATATTTTGAGATGGTCGGGTTCCGCAGTCAAATATATTTAATTTTGGGGGGTCTTTGACACGAAAAAGATTGAGAACCACTGATTTAGAAGAAAATTTACAATTTAGGCATTTTAGCAATTTAGGCTTTGAGCAATGTCTGCATTTAGCAGACACTCATGAAATCGGCTCAAAATAAAGAAAGATTTGCACAACTTTTCACGATTTTTTAAAAATAGCAGATCTACAAGCTCGCAGCGCGGCACTCGGTGCCGCGCTGTGAGCTTGTATATCTGCTATTTTTCAATAGTTAAAGCATAAAATAGTGGTTAAAGTGGTTCCAATCCAGAGTAACTCAGATAATGCGTTTCAGGCCAGCATGGTTTATTCCATTCCATTTGTGTCGTCCTCCTGCCTGCCCGCCTGCCTGCGTCGGTCCAGGAACAACATCATTGCTTTCCTGATACCACGCTGTGTTGTGAATAATTCATCAGTACTACAGTATTATATAGAAATATATAAATATAAACATACAGTATATACGCTGCCTGCCTGACACTCACACACTGCATGGAACATGACACCATTGTAGAGGCAGCGGTGAAGAGTAACTAAGTACATTTACTCAAACACTGTAATTAAGTACACTTTTCAGTATACTTTCAGTTCTACTCCACGTCATCTCAGAGGCAATTGTTGTACTTTTACTCCCCTACAATTATATGAACATTTTAGTTACTTTGTGGATTTTGATTATTGTAAAAAAAAAAAAAATCAAACCTCGGTTCGAAGTGAAGCGGTGAATTTTTATTCTATGTGTTCCAGATCTATACATTCTGTGTTCTAGATCTATACTTTCTATGTGCTTTAGTTCTATATTTTTTATGAATTCTGAATTCTGAATGATTTTGTCTGGAGGGCCAAATTGTCATGTGAAGCTTGACCAATCCTCAATCCTGCATGCACGGGACATGTACGGGACAGACAAAGCCACTCCTTGAGAATCTATGGGAATCCTCCAAAAAAAACATGTACGGGACAGACAAAGCCACTCCTTGGAAGCGGCTTTCACCACTTCAAAAACACACAAACCACTTCAGCTCTACATACCGGTACATTTCGGCCATTTGGAAATAGCCTCACAATGCGTTGCGATGCGACGCATTGTGAGCTTGTAGATTGGCTGTTTTCAAAAGTTGTTTATACATTTTTCTCCGTACACTTTTTATACATTTGAAAATTGTGCATAATGAGTACTTTTGGTACTTTAAGTACATTTTGATATCAATACTTTTGCACTTTTCACTCGAGTCAATTCAGAATCCCTGTCCTTCTCCTTGTAACAGAGTATTTCTACATTGCAGTATTGATACTTTTACTCAGGTAAAGCATGTGAGTACCGTTCCCACCACTCCGCCCGTGGCTGACATTTCATTTAGTTGTAGTGTGTAAAGTCAAGGTGTCCTGGACCTCCACACTGAATAAGGGGCATAGTTCATAGTTAAAATGACTCCAATACGGAACTAAAACTTCCTATGATTGGCCGCTAGTTGCGCTGTTTTCCCCCCCGGCCGATCGCAAAAAGAATTGCCCTCCATTGGATCCCATTCATTTCCCCCTTTCGTTTTCTAACCTTAATTAACATTTTCATGAATACTGTATGGTTCCTATCGCTAGTTAAAAAATGCCTTTCAATCACCATCATATTCGTTTTGTCGAAATGTGGTCCAATGTATGTTAAAATAAATGATAAAGTTGGGGGGGGGGGGGGGCGTGGCCAACTAAACTGATACCAGCCGGCTGTGTTCTTCTTCGTGTGCTGTATTTCGGGAGGCTCCGACCACATTCTCCCATGTATCCCTGCGTTGCACGTGACCGTTGGCAGCCAATAGCATCTCTGATGCCTTTACAATTCTATGATGGCGACACCCATTCCAAGGGGTAGAAAGGGCCATTTGCGCTGCATAGAAACCAATGGCTTCGCATCGTCCATATTTTTCTACAGTCTATGCACTGAATACACTCTCCTCATTCTCCTGATCTGTCTGTACAAGCAGCCAGAGAGGAGAACTGAGATCATTGCTGTCTCTGCAGTAGGGATGAGACCATATTATGAACATTCAATATCACCATGATTATTGTGACCAAAGAAATCGAGATTTACGATATTATCGCGACAATCAAAATATCCCCAACACCCATTATCCTGGGGCGGAACATTTGCCAAAAAATAGCAGATCTACAAGCTCACAACGCGTCGTGAGACACGACGCGTTGTGAGCCTGTAGATCTGCTATTTTTGTGTGTGTGTGTGTGTGTGTGTGTGTGCGTGTGTGTGTGTGTGCGTGTGCGTGTGCGTGTGCGTGTGCGTGTGTGTTTGTGGCCCTGATGGCTAGCGTAGAGCTGTGTGTCTCGCATGGCTTCTTCCACCGGCTCTGATGTGTGAATTTGTAGCGCTTTGTAGCAGGTAATGAAAGATGTTCCAGTGTGTGTGTGTGTGTGTGTGTGTGTGTGTGTGTGTGTGTGTGTGTGTGTGTGTGTGTGTGTGTGTGTGTGTGTGTGTGTGTGTGTGTGTGTGTGTGAATGTCAAGTAGTGCTTCAAGTAGAGTCAGAGGACTGGAAAAAAACACTATATAAATATACAGTACATTGAGCATTTAATTCATACTCTCACTATATGCACGCACGCACACGCACACACACACACACACACACACACACACACACACACACACACACACACACACATGGAAAAGTGTGTGAAATGCTGGCATAGAGATCCACACACATTTGGTTGATTGGATTTATTGAATAACTGTATCAACAACAAGTTTGACAAAGGTTATGCTAAAAGGATTACGCAGACAGACCCCAGTGGGCTTGTTTCTATTGTGGTCCATTGTACTCAATTCATCAGTAATATCTACAGTACAAAGGCACAGACACCAGAGAGACATGGACTCAAACTGTGCACATTTGGAGTCATTTGTCAGTGATCTGATGCAGTTTTATAGCTGCATTCTCACTGCTAGTCTGTTTAGAGGGTCTCCTGAAATATTTGTATTCACGTTCATAAAGTTAACACAAATGTATTTGAAATTAAATCGTAATGTTACATTTTAGGATTCCAATTAAAAAACAACAAAAGATAAATCGGGATTCCAATTCAAAAGAAGCAAAAATAGCCGATCTACAAGCTCAAAACGTGTCACGCTGCGACGCGTTTTCAATTAAATTTTCAATTGCTTCAATAGCTTGTAGATCGTCTATTTTTGCTTCTTTTGAATGACATGCTAGAATGACAAAGTAGGACGTAGACACGTAGCAATATGCAATGTGGCCCTCAGGAGAGAGTGTGAAAATATAGTGGACCTCTTCATCATCAAGGTTGCCCACCCCTGATTTAGATGGTCTCCTGAAAGGCACTATATAAGTTAAGGTTATTGTTATCTTTGTTTTATTGTTATCTTTATTGTATTGTTATCGAGGAGCCATTTCCAAAGAATGTGACTCTAGTGTACTGTACGGGTATACAGTAGATGAATGTTGAATCACCATATTTCCTACTGTGGGGGTTTAATAGTTATTCACTAGCTGTTACTCTACTGTGTGTTCAATGCATCCTGGCCTAACAGCTTCTCTCTTTAGCTGGGAGAGTAAATAAATAGAAATAGAACATCTGAATGGATGTATGGGGCCATCCATTATAGAATTTTCCCAGTGTCAAAATATGCCATATTCAATATTTTTACACTCCCAAAATTAGTGTAAATAGCTGATCTAAGCTCAACAGCGCCTCAATATTTTCACTCTTTTTTTTTTTAAATGATTCAAAATGAACCTTTCTCAACATGGAAATGATTATGACGATTATGCAAAAATAATCTTTCCATGCCATACCTGAAGGCATCATTCAAGAGAATTGCCTTGGTCCTGCTGAATATTCAGTGACTTCTTAATAATAAGAAAGCCAGAAGTGTCCAAAGTGGGGCCACATGCTTCTCAAGGACACATTTCATACAGCCCGCGGCTAAATTATATTATAACAAACATGAATTCTTTCCCAGAGTAGCCTATAATTTGTCAGGATTCTTTGTTCCCTGTTGTCTTCTGAAGGGGTCAAAGAAAGGCTGTTTTATTGTATTTGGTAATGAGAAATAAGCCCAAATAAGTGATTTGTGTTTTGTTCAGAACACACAGCTGACAAAAGACCAGTTAAATGTGTTAAAATGTGATGCATGTGACTTTGTTATTGTCCCATAGAAAGTACATTATGCTGAAGTAAGCCTTGACGAGTCATTTGGCCCATAGGGGGAGGAGCTTATCTCCTGTTTCTGTAGCGTTAGGAGGATACATGGCACGCACGCGCGCGCACACACACACACGCGCGCGCGCACACACACACACACACACACACACACACACACACACACACACACACACACACACACACACACACACACACACACACACACACACACACACACACACACACACACACACACTCTCTAACCACAGACATGAGAGAGAGAGTGCAGGGAAGATCTTCTTTCCAAAGCATCACAAACCAAAGAGCAGTGTTATTTTAGGAACGCCGGGACCATCCTCATTGGACGATCACGTTTCCCGATGAACCAACGACAGTCAGTCTGTAGAAACCAGACTCCGCTTGACCTTTTGGTTGGCCGAGGTTTGACCCTGTTGACTTCCTGTAGATTATCATCCTCTAAATCCTCCTCTAGACATGAGATAAGGTCTGATAGAACAGGATTAGAACTGATATGAGATAAGGTCTGATAGAGAAGGATTATAACTGATATGATGTAAAGGCCAGTCTGTCTGTCTGCACCCAGAAAGATAAATCATATGCAGCCTGAGAGCTTAGTTCAGG
The DNA here is from genome assembly GCF_963921795.1 of Nannobrachium achirus. Classification (NCBI taxonomy): domain Eukaryota; kingdom Metazoa; phylum Chordata; class Actinopteri; order Myctophiformes; family Myctophidae; genus Nannobrachium; species Nannobrachium achirus. The sequence continues at coordinate 65,417,939 of NC_137819.1, read as the reverse complement.
CAGGATATACTGGAGAGGACTCACACTGCACTGTGTGAAATGTGTAGAAATACAAACAGATACTGTATATTTACGGAGGAGAAAAACTCTGCAGGAGTGTAAGTGTCATTTCAAGGAGATTTAATATCTATGTAGTGTTGTTTTCTGACTTTTCTTTCAGGCGAGCTTTGGAAGAAACCAGTGATTCACGTCCTTTAATGGACCATGTCAGGGCATTCCTACACATTATGGTGGCAGAGGAGTAGAATATTACTTTCCCCCGTGTTTGTGTTAAATCTAAGTTCAGGTTTTAGTTGTTTAAATGCACCTTTGACGCTCTCATATGCATCTGTGAATGGCTTCATGGGTCTTTGTCATTGATTGATTGATTGATTGATTGATTGATTGATTGATTGATTGAAGGAAAAAGTACAGTTTCATGACAGTACAGTTCACTGATACAAGGTCAACTAAAAGGTTAGCCCAAGAAAGCACATGGCTTATTTAAATTGAGATCCTTTTTTTTAAACTCATATAACATTGAATAACAGACAGATAGAACACAGTACTAATCTATCTATAAATGCGAGAAGTCTCTGCGTGTCTGTCTGTCTGTGTGTCTGTAATCCGCGTATCTCGAGAACCGTTCGTCCCACCGGCTTCAGATTCGGCACGCACGTTCCCCGCCGCGGCACGGAGTGCAGTGCCGGGTCTCGACCCGACCCGACGCGCGGTTTTCCCGAACCGGCGCGAAACGTTCGGAATCTCCTTATGCGGGGTTGATTGTTGACATCAGGCTGTTCCGGAGGAAATCGGCGAAAGCTCTGACTCATTGTGACATCACTTCATAAATGGCTCTGACATCACGTACGCCACATGAGTCAACAAAACATCTCTGTGAGTGTGTATGTATGTAATCCGCGTATCTCGAGAACCGTTCGTCCCACGGGCACGCGCGTTCTCCATATATGGGCATAAAATGAATGCCCCCATATATGGGCATAAAATGGATTGCAGACAGACAGATACAGATATCTCCATATATGGACATAAATGGACAGAGGCAAACAGATGGTCAAAGATCTCCATATATGGGCATAAAATGGACGCAGACAGACAGATACAGATATCTCCATATATGGGCATAAATGGACACAGGCAAACAGATGTTCAAAACGGGTCCTATGACAACAGGTATAATGAGGTTTGCATTAAAGGGGGAACCGGCACTGTGTCTGCAACACAGTTGGAGGCACAGACAGATACTCCATATATGGGCATAAAATGGACGCAGATAGACAGATATCTCCATATATGGGCATAAAATGGACCCAGAACTATAACTGCAGTGATCTCCATATATGGACATAAAATGGACACCGACAGACAGACAGACAGATACAGATATCTCCATATATGGGCATAAATGGACACAGGCAGACAGATGGTCAAAACGGGTCCTATGAAAACAGGTATAATGGGGTTTGCATTAAAGGGCGGGGCATTCATTCCCTATTTACCTTGTTCCGAGTTGGCCAGGTCGCCGACTAGACGCTTGAAGGGCGGCCCAGCGTCTAGTAATAATAATAATCCTTATTGTCCCTGAAGGGAGTGGGCCAATAACATGAGTTATATTTCGTCCAAAACGGTTTGTTTTGAATTTATCATTTAAAAAATGTATTAAACTAGTGAAAACAGCCGATCTACAAGCACACAACGCCTCGCACCGCGAGGCGTTGTGTGCTTGTAGATCGGCTGTTTTCACTACTTCTGTGCGACAGCCTTGTATGATGAAGCAGGGCTTTGCTTTGCGAAAAGATGTACACATTTGAAACTTGGAGATACGAGGTTTCTGCCCGACAGTGACGATTTACTTAGTTGGCCGCCCAGCCCCCAAAATGGAACGAAGGCCGGCATTTTATTTGTATTTTTTTCCTAATGGCCGGCCTGGACCGGCCGGGAATGAACCGGCCGTTCGGGAGTTGGCCCGCTTTTCCCCATGGCCAGCACGTCCCTGCCTTGTGCCACTTCAGGGTTCTGTATCTTCACCCTGATGGCATGAGGTGGGTGGCATGAGATACAGAGGATGATCAGTGTCATTACAGTTATTGAACGTGCTAAGCGTGTGATGGCCTTATCGTTCATATCAGCAATGTACCAAGTACTAGAAGAAGAAGAAGAAGAGTTTACCTACGTCATCCCACAAGGGAAATTCAGTTTTCAGCTTAACCCAGCTGAACCCAGTGCTTTGCACAAGGCACACGGGGGGAGGGGAGCAGTGATAGCTGGAGCGGGGAATCGTACCTGCGACCTCTGGGACCTCTGGAGTCCTAGGTATGAACACTAACCACTCAGCTATCACTGCTATGCCGAGGAAGTTGATTCAGTATTATCCATATCTCTGTGTTATGAAACCATTAGAGTGGTTGGTAGAGAATGATGTCAGCTCCTCATCTTCAACCATATCTGGGTCAAGTCTCTCGGTCATTAAAAGCTCCTACTTAACGTCACAGAGGTCTGGGTTTAACGGCCCTTCCTTCCACATCATGTCATCTTCCCAGGGTTTACAGCTTCCACATCATGTCATCTTCCCAGGGTTTACAGCCCAGATCATCAGCATAGAGTTCTATCTTCTGCAAATCCCCTGAAGATCTACTGTCTTGCCAATGACATTGGCAAGACAGTAGATTTTCATCAATGCTCTGCTGCTTTAAGATCTAATCCTGGCTCTGTCACCAATGTTCTGCTGCTTTAAGATCTAATCCTGGCTCTGTCATCAATGTTCTGCTGCTTTAAGATCTAATCCTGTCTCTGTCACCAATGTTCCTCTGCTTTAAGATCTAATCCTGGCTCTGTCATCAATGCTCTGCTGCTTTAAGATCTAATCCTGGCTCTGTCACCAATGTTCCTCTGCTTTAAGATCTAATCCTGGCTCTGTCACCAATGTTCTGCTGCTTTAAGATCTAATCCTGTCTCTGTCACCAATGTTCCGTCACTATCATCCTTCATAATCACTGTGTATTATAGTGGTGTCAAGAGCGTCCTTGACAGGTACGTCCCTCAGGGTCTCCGCTGTATCTCCACTCGCTGTCGGGTAATAGCGATGATGTCATTCATAATGCATTAAACACGTCGAAGGGAATTCTCACATGAGGAGATTCTTCACAACGATAACACCTCCTTTCCCTCGTTTCTGAATCCAAGAAGGACTACTAGTCCAGTTCAACATGTCCAAACATGAAGGTTCGTTCACATTTTCGGGGGATTTGTAAAACTATACATTTTTGGAAACTTCAGAGCATAACAAAAGAAAATCCACGGTTCCATTTGCAAAATTCCTAGGGGGATTTTTGACAGCTGCTGAAAGTTGGGGCCCATCCACTATACTATATTCTATAAAGGAAAAAATACCCCCAGAAAAATCTGCTTTAAGTTGCATGTGAGGGGTCTAAATATATATATTTTTTCATGATTCTGAATCCATTTTAAGCATTTGTTTTGCACAAAAAACATTCATTCGGCTAAAAGCGCCCCCAACAAAACCATGGTTTATTGTTGAGTCATCACTTTTCACAGTCTTGGAATGTGTTTCATGCAAAACAAATGCTTGCAATGGATTCAGAATAATTAAAAAAAAGAATAAAGTATCTCATAAAACATTGAATGACAGACGGATAGAACACAGTACTATGCAGTAGATATAGTAAAAAAAATAAGTAAATACAAATAAAATAAACAGTTGGTAAATACAAAGAAGGGTCAGGGGAGGCTGGGCTAGGTTTGTTATTGCCAGTTGTGAATGGGTACCACCTGTAAGTGGTTTTTCAGGGCGATTTTAAAGGATGCTAGGGAACCACACTCCTTTAAGGCCTTCGGTATAGGGCGTTCCAAATTTTGGTTGTATAGCAGAAGAACGAGTTTGACCCTTTATTTGAGTTGACTTTGGGTTGAACTTGATCTGTGGCGCTGCCTCTGGTGTTGTAATTGTGGACGTCCTTAACGTTTATAAAGTATTTTGTGGTGGTGTAGTGTATCTTGTAGACCAGTATTTGGTCAGGTACATGGCTATCTTAGTGGTGTAGTGTATCTTGTAGACCAGTATTTAGTCAGGTACATGGGTATCTCAGTGGTGTAGTGTATCTTGTAGACCAGTATTTAGTCAGGTACATGGGTATCTTAGTGGTATAGTGTATCTTGTACACCAGTATTTAGACACTTACATGGGTATCTTAGTGGTGTAGTGTATCTTGTACACCAGGCCCATTGCAAGTTGCTGCACTCTGTCATCTACTCTGAGCCACCCCACTCTTAACTGGTGAGTAGCGGTGAGGTGAGTCTGATAGGGAAGGTTAAGCAGGACCCTTATTAGTTTGTTTTGCTTTGGTTCTTCTACTGCTAGACTAATGATAGTTTCTGTGTTTATATATAGATTCTATACAAAGCCATTGATAGATACCTTTATAGATACCTTATTATCCCAAGGGGGAAATTCAGTAAAATAACCTTTCAACATCCAGGCCAAGCCAAGCTCTGAGACCACTTATTTCATGGCTATGTATTATTATAACCAGGTTTCAGACGTGGGTCTCATAAGCGACTCACTGCGGTCTAATAATAATACATTCACTTGTTATTATTCCTCCATGAGTCTGTGTGAGTCTGTCTCTGAGCATCATCGTCATCGTCACTACCAGACCCCCTACTCTCCCCTCTACTCCCCCCTCTACCCCCCCCTCTACTCCCCCCCCCCCTCCCCCCTGTCTGTCTCTATGATGTGTCCTCAGAGCCAGTGACATTTCAGCTCTACAACCCCACCCCCACCCCCTCCCCCACCCCCCTGATTACTGACTGACAGGGGCGTCACAAGGGGTAGGAAAGTGGGACTGAGTTACCAGGGCCCAAGGTGGAGGGGCCCTAGTAACTTTAGCTATTGAAAAATAGCAGATATACAAGCTCACAGCGCGGCACCGAGTGCCGCGCTGCGAGCTTGTAGATCTGCTATTTTTGAAAAGTCGTGAAAATGTGCGCAAATCTTTGAATATATGTATTTTTTTAAGTGAACATTTGTAACTCAAATTTTGCTTCTGGGGGGGGGTCCCTGGAACTAAATATTTTGAGATGGGGGGGTCCTTCACATGAAAAGGTTTGAGCATCACTGACATGGAAGCATAGGTTTCTTGGCACACATTTTCACGATTTTTCAAAAATAGCAGATCTACAAGCTCGCAGCGCGGCACTCGGTGCCGCGCTGTGAGCTTGTATATCTGCTATTTTTCAATAGTTAACATTCATGGGGGGCCCGCAGTGAATCCTTGTACCCAGGGCCCAGAATTTGGTGTGACGCCCCTGCTGACTGACACACTCACATCTCCCCCCATATTGAAATACCCCTTTTTACTGTGGCCAGTGGTTCTCAACCTTTTCTTTATTTTTATACTATACTATATTTATTGAGTCAAACATGTAACGTTGCCTTTAAACCATTCATTATCATGTCTATTATTTTTTCTCAACCTTTTCAGGCCACGACCCCCAAAATAATCATATTTGAACTGGGGACCCGCCCACTCTGACAACCATTAAGAGTTGAGGCATATATACATATATATATATATATATATATGTATGTATGTATGTATGTATGTATGTATGTATGTATGTATATATATATACTTACTTACTTATACGGTTCTCTTGTGAAAATAACAGATCTACATGCTCAGAACGCCTTGCAGCGTGAGGCTCACATGTAGATCTGCTATTTTCACAATGTCTGCATCTAATATTTGACAATTTGTCCAATGTTTAATTTGTCATTTTAGAGGTATTAAAGTCCTTAAATTGTCACTTTATAAATGTGCAGATACCCTCTATACACTTAAATGTTAAATGTTGGTTTGTTTTCTGTTGAGTGAGAAAACAATGTTGCACGTTAAGTTAATCATCTGGGGACCCCCCGGGGGGTCCCGACCCACAGGTTGAGAACCACTGCTTTAGGCTACATTCTACATATACAACAAGCGAGACATTTTGGCCTACAGGCCTGTTTTAATGAGTCAGTGTGCTGTGGTTGAATCAGACTAGAGTATTGCAGTCTATTGTTTTTACATGCTCAACCCACTGCTCAGTGAGAAGAGGACAAGTGTTTAGGGTCACTAGACCAGTGGTTCTCAACCTGTGGGTTGGGACCCCCAGGGGGGTCCCCAAATTATTTTGTGGGGTCCCCGGATGATTAACCTAATGTGAAACATTGTTTTCTGACTCAACCATAAACAAAACATCATAAAATTCAATTAGTATAGAAGGTATCTGCACATTTCTAAAGTGACAATTTAAGGACTTTTTAATACCTCTAAAATGAAAAATGTAATATTGGTAAAATTGTCAAATATTAGAGACAGAAATTGTGAAAGTAGCAGATCTACATACTCATAACGCCTCGCAACGCGAGGCGTTGTGAGTTTGTAGATCTGCTATTTTCACAATAGAACTGTGTTATACAAAATGTGACGCCTCAACTCTTAGTGCTCGTCAGGGTGGGGGGGTCCCCAGTTAAAATATGATTATTTGGGGGGTCGCGGCATGAAAAGGTTGAGAACCACTGCACTAGACCACGGTCATATGAGGTGACATGGGTATGCAGCCGAACAGTTTTGGAAAGCAGCTGTTTTTTTGACAATCTACAGACGTGCCATTTCTAAACTTCAGATTTCCAGTGGATCGGCAGAACAGTGAGCTTGTAGATCAGCTATCATTGATACCTTTATGACCTTCTCTGACTTTGAAGTTTAAATCGACATACATGTATGATGCTGACAGAACCCGCGCTAAAAACCCCAGGACAAAAATCCACTCGTCCGAGACAGTTTGCCCTCCTGGCCCCCAAGCTGTGGAATAAACTCCCTGTCGCACTTAGAACAACAGACTCACTCGCTAGCTTTCGCCGTGGACTGAAGACTCACCATTTCAGACTCCACCTGTCCTAAACCCTTAGCACTACTGAAACACTCAATGACCATACATGAAGCTAGTTAGCATTTTTTTTTAGGTTTTTATTAGAAACATTTTTTCTTTACGGATTATAATGTTTTTTATAGATGGATATTCATTTGCATTTGTTATATTGCTGTTGATGTACTGACATATTATCTTGTTTATTATTGTGATGTTTTATCTGCTTATTGTAAGTCGCTTTGGATTAAAAGCGTCTGCTAAATGCCTAAACTGTAAACTGTAAACTGTAAGGTGGATTCAATGGGAATAGAGTGGTTTCTTGCCATTAGTGAGTTTCTGCAAAAATACCCTCCATTAAACATACAAGTTCTAAAGGCAAAACAGGGAAAGAAACCTGTGGAAAAAATGCATTTGTAGGAAATGTTCAAGAAAATATCAGTAAACACCGAAGAGTTGAAACGCCACATCTGTGCGCCAACAAAGGGTTAAACCCCAGGATAATTAAAATACATTATGCTAATGTTATTAGTAGGACACTGCTACTGTGATTAATGGACTTAATCATAGCGTTGGTAATGATGAGGAGATAGAGACAGCTACCGTACTCTGAGACATATCACTACAGACACCCCTCCTCCCATGTAAAGACCCCCTCCATGTAAAGAAGACTCCATCCATCCATCTTCAACCGCTCCAGACTTCCCTTAACTGAGCAACATTATCCACTTTCTCCTTGGGGATCCCCAGGCGTTCCCAGGCCAGTGTGGAGATATAATCACTCCATCTGGTCCTTGGTCTGCCACGGGGTCTCCTCCCAGTGGGACGTGCATCGAGGACCTTCCTAGGAAGGCGCTCGGGGGGCATCCGTACTAGATGCCCGAATCACCTAAGCTGACTCCTTTCCAAGTGTAGGAGCAGCGGTTCTACTCCAAGTCTCTCTCGGGTGACTGAACTTCTCACCCTATCTCTAACGAACATGACAGCCACCCGTCTCAGAAAACGGCATTTCAGCCTTATACTTTGACGCCCCTGAGATGAAGCAGGGACCCCCTCTACATATTGTATGAAAATGTGTTGTAGATTTTCATCGACTTGTTTGACAGTGTGGTGGGTCGTAGACCGCCATACAGTGTGATAGTCACAGCCCCAGCCTGAAGCCTCAAAAAAAGTCTACTATCTGCTCTTATTCCATAGGGATGTCCCTTTGGAGTGATGGTTAAGATATTGGACTTTCACGCGGGAGACCCGGGTTCGAAACCGGGTGGGGAGGTTTGGATCACCTCCGTTACAACAGCACTGTCATCAGTTTATGTTGGATTCATGTTAATGTGTTATTTTCAGACATTTAACCACTTAAAGGGTCGATACATATTAAATTTGACATTTCCCTTTTTTTTACCGCTACACCAAACCTATTTGCCAAAAATAGCCGATCTACAAGCTCTCTGAGAGCTTGTAGATCTGCTATTTTTGGCTAAAGTTCTACTCAGAATAGGGATGCGAGGGTTCAAGTTGTTCATTTAAAAGAATGATCCTATCACTCCAAGATTTGGCGGACCCCCTAGTAACTCTGAGGACTCCCTAGGGGTCCCGGACCCCCTGTTGAAGACCCCTGCTTAAACGAATAGCAATGTACAAATCTGCTCTTTTCTTTCTTGCATCAGAAGTCCGTTGTTAACCTAACAGCTGAGAGTGTGTGAATAGAACCAAATGGACCTGCCAGGGTGCTTGTGGTTCCATTCCCACCCTCTCAGAGTTGCAAATTGACTCTGTGGATGTCATTCCGTTGGAAGCAGGGCTTTGATAAGACGACAAAAGGCTGCCTGTACATTTTGACGGACATTTCCAATCGTAGCTGGAAATGGAATTGAGTTTGACTGGCGGCTGACACTGCAGTGTGTGGGCGTGCGTGTGTGCGTTTGTGTGTGTGTGTGTGCGTGCGTGCGTGCGTGTGTGTGTGCGTGCGTGCGTGCGTGCGTGCGTGCGTGCGTGCGTGTGTGTGTGTGTGTGTGCGTGTGTGTGTGTGTGTGTGTGTGTGTGTGTGAGTGTGAGATCTTATCGTGTGTGTTTGCAGGCGGTCATGATGGCAGCATAAAGCACACAAGGACACACACATGCACACACACACACACACACACACACACACACACACACACACACACACACACACACACACACATGCACACACACACACACACACGCACACACACACACACACACACACACACACACACACACACACACACACACACACACACATGCACTGACTGAATGCCTCCCATATATGGAGAGAGGGGCTTAAATGCCAAGGACATGCAGGCCACTGTTCACTGTAGTTGATAAACGCTAATCACATTTATTCGTTGCCCATGCACGTTTGTTTTAAAGGTGTATTCAGTGATAATGAAAGTGGCCGGGGGTCATTTTGTCACAGCGTGGAAATGTTTTGTTTTTTATAGATTTTCTACACCATTATAATGTTCTCATTTTGATCATCATCATCACTGAATATCGGTAGGCCTACGTCTCCAGCTTCAGGATATGTATGATACTGATTTACTACCAGACTGTGGCATTTTATGAGTTCAGTAGTTTACAATCTAGGCATTTAGCAGACGTTCTTAATTCAGAGCGACTGTGGTTCTCAAAACTTTTATTTTGACCATCATAATTAAACATCATAACATAACTACGGCCATACTCTACCCTGATTGGTCGAGGACTGGCTGGCCACCTCTGAAAACGGAATCTAGCTATGCTCACAACACAGGCCATGGTGGAAGTCCTTATATGGTCAGCAGTGAGGAGAATGAATGGAAAATGTACCAATTATATTTTTATTTGAATGAAATACAATCACTGAATATACCTTTAAATGTCCTCTCCAATCATAATGTCAACCATTTGTCTCCAACAGAAGCAGAATCATATTTGTATTGGTAGTTGCTGTTATGACAATAAAAGGGCAGCAAAAAGAAAAGAAATGTTGCGGAGTAGCGGAGGCTCTGCGTGAATGAAACTTCAAAGCTTTCATTGTTATGATGTGAACAACAAAGCAATCTTTTATAGCCTTGGTGTTGTGTTGTTGTTTTTATATGACGAGCCCGGAAAGCCTGTCTGTGTGTAGGGCTGAGTGTACCACACACACACACACACACACACACACACACACACACACACACACACACACACACACACACACACACACACACACACATACACACACACACACACACACACACACACACACACACACACACACACACACACACACACACATACACACTGTGTTCCACAGAATTACCCCCGGCAACCACCTTGTTTTCTTGTAACGTTGACATGTGTCACCGCGTAAACCCATCTCTCTCTCCTTCTCCATCTCTCTCTCTCTCTCTCCCTCTCTCTCTCTCCCCTTCTCCATCTCTCACCTTCTCCATCTCTCTCTCCCCCCCCCCCCCCCCCCACCATGTTTCTCAGCCAAATCCAATCATGTTAGTGTGAGCCCCCCCCCCCCCCCCCCCCTGTGCTCTGGTCTGACTAAATGTCTTTTCATCTAAAGGGCACAGCACTGCTCTCTGCTCTGTAAAGCCCGGATCAGAGTCTACGGTGGAGAGCTATCCACCGCAAATTTGAGGTGGAAAGCTTTCCACCTCAAGTCAGAAAATAAGTGCAGGCCATCATAGTCACGGCCCACGGTGAAGTCCTTTACCCCGTCTAGACCGGTTCAGGTCGACCAATCAGTGAACGGGGTGTAGAGCCTGTCTGTCTGATAGTAAAAACAGAGAGATGTGTTGGGACTCACGGTGGAAAGCTCTCCACCGTGAGGAATGATGTAACGTTGTAGTTTCATGACTCAAAAAGACTCGAAAAGACTACACCGCGGTGTAAAGCCTTCCACCGCGGACCCGACTATGATCTGGGCTTCAGGGACCTCTCTCTGTGTCTCTCTGTCTCTCTCTCTCTCTCTCTCTCTCTCTCTCTCTCTGTGTCTCTCTCTAGCCTCGGTACCCGGTCTTTTCATTTCCATTTGCGTTACTGTCTGTCTGTCTGTGTCCGTCTCTCTCTCCCCCGTGAGCAATGGTCGGTCAGCTTTTAAGCTGCGTCCAAACAGTAGTGTATATCGTATTGGCATTGAGCCCGATGCACTAACTGTCCTGCTTGGTACACTAGTAGCCAAAAGAATTATTTTAACTGAATGGAAATCCTCTACTATACCTTGTTTCAACAGATGGCTTACTGAATTTGTGTCAATTATTCATTTGGAGAGGCTTCGATGCTTTAAGCAGGACAGTCATACTGCATTCGAGTTCATCTGGGGTCCTATTATGGCGCATCTGGACGTTTAGTCCATAATGGCTACATTAGTAGATGTCCATGTTTTCCAAGAGGTTGCTAACTTTTGTACTATTTATATGATTGGTGAATTACTCGTGTTTTGTACTTTTATATTTTTTATATGATAGGTGAATTACCCGTGTTTGACTTGTGTATGATAGTCTGGTGTGTTTGTCTTGTTATGTCTTGTTGATGTCTGTGATGTCCTGTCTTTCAAAAAATCATAATAAAAATTAATATATATAAAAAAAAAAACCTGCGTCCAAACCTGGATGGTTGGAGCGGTGCGATGACGAGACGATGTGCGAACTGAGCACGGTGCCAATGGGCGCAAATCGTCCGAAAGGGGCGGCGCGACCGAATGGTTGCTACGGTATCTTCGCCCCCCCACGGCGTCCTGACAGCCAATCAGCGTTGATGTTGTCCGGAGAGGCGGAAATGTTTTTGGGTTTTGGGACCTTTGGCCTTGATTCCAACGGGACATGATTTGTTTTTGAGCGGTGCAAACCGCTCCTATAAGTGGCTGTGTGTGTGTCTGTAGCCTTTTTCCTCAGCGTCTTGCCATAGCAAAACGTGTGTGTGTAGCATAGCCTGTACATCCTAGACTCAAATCCTAGTCTGAAGATGTTTATGCAAGCACGACCACCGCTCACTTCACATTGGGTGTGATTTTCTTACCAACGTGGACCTGCGCGACCAGAGTGAAGTGATAGAAGCCACTAGAATAGAAGAAATAGCTTCAGGTTTGGATGCAGCTTTAGACATCCGTCTAAAAGCGTGTTATAACTGGTCTCAAAGAAAGTGAACGTTTTCACTTTGAGTAGTTTTTCTAACTAGGACCTTGGACAGTGAGGTCAGTCATCACCAAATTTGGGCATTGTTTCAGCATGGCGGATGTTACCGTGGCGGAAAACGGATTTCAGATTTAGGGATCGGGTCGCCCCTTGAGATGCATCGTCTCATTTTCAAAAGAGATGTTTGTATGTTTTAGTTATTTGTTATATCCATGAGTTGAATACCTAGGACTTCGGACGTAAAAAAAAGACTGTAAAAAGTCTTATTTGGGATGCTCCTTTTAGCCAGGGTGTTTAACTGTTCTCAGCCTTTAATAGTCTGTTTCCACAGCAGATAAATCACCATGGGAGACCTTAGAACATGCTGCGTGATGTGCACGTGTTGATGTGCACGTGTTGATGTGCACGTGGTGCCCCCGTGCACCAACCTTCCTGCTCTTTCTTATCAACTTTTCTCTCTCTTTTTCAGCTCCCTATCTCTCTCTCTCACACACACACACACACACACACACACACACACACACACACACACACACACACACACACACACACACACACACAGGCTAATTAACATTTCACAGTGAGGTGGCTGTTTCTGTCGAAGCGCCTCGTTTATTTCTGTGTGTGTGTGTGTGTGTGTGTGTGTGTGTGTGTGTGTGTGTGTGTGTGTGTGTGTGTGTGTGTGTGTGTGTGTGTGTGTGTGATCTCTGCTGGTGAGAATGTTGCCAGGTGGAAAATAAAATGCAGGTGAAATTAATTTCACGAAGCAAAGTGGCCTTGACACGTTCCAAACAGGCTCCATTTATTTATTCATCGTCTGCCTCTTGGTCACATGCACGCTATGCACGCTGCTATGGTTGTGTGCTCCGCATGCACGCTATGCACGCGCTATGGTTGTGTGCTCCACATGCACGCTATGCACGCTGCTATGGTTGTGTGCTACACATGCACGCTATGCACGCGCTATGGTTGTGTGCTCCACATGCACGCTATGCACGCTGCTATGGTTGTGTGCTACACATACACGCTATGCACGCGCTATGGTTGTGTGCTCCGCATGCACGCTATGCACGCTGCTATGGTTGTGTGCTCCACATGCACGCTATGCACGCTGCTATGGTTGTGTGCTACACATACACGCTATGCACGCGCTATGGTTGTGTGCTCCGCATGCACGCTATGCACGCGCTATGGTTGTGTGCTACACATACACGCTATGCACGCTGCTATGGTTGTGTGCTCCGCATGCACGCTATGCACGCTGCTATGGTTGTGTGCTCCGCATGCACGCTATGCACGCGCTATGGTTGTGTGCTCCGCATGCACGCTATGCACACGCTATGGTTGTGTGCTCCGCATGCACGCTATGCACGCTGCTATGGTTGTGTGCTCCGCATGCACGCTATGCACGCTGCTATGGTTGTGTGCTCCGCATGCACGCTATGCACGCTGCTATGGTTGTGTGCTACACATGCACGCTATGCACGCTGCTATGGTTGTGTGCTACACATGCACGCTATGCACGCTGCTATGGTTGTGTGCTCCGCATGCACGCTATGCACGCTGCTATGGTTGTGTGCTCCGCATGCACGCTATGCACGCGCTATGGTTGTGTGCTCCGCATGCACGCTATGCACGCTGCTATGGTTGTGTGCTCCGCATGCACGCTATGCACGCTGCTATGGTTGTGTGCTCCGCATGCACGCTATGCACGCTATGCACGCTATGCACGCGCTATGGTTGTGTGCTCCGCATGCACGCTATGCACGCGCTATGGTTGTGTGCTCCGCATGCACGCTATGCACGCTGCTATGGTTGTGTGCTCCGCATGCACGCTATGCACGCTGCTATGGTTGTGTGCTCCGCATGCACGCTATGCACGCTGCTATGGTTGTGTGCTACACATACACGCTATGCACGCTATGCACGCGCTATGGTTGTGTGCTCCGCATGCACGCTATGCACGCTGCTATGGTTGTGTGCTCCGCATGCACGCTATGCACGCTATGCACGCTATGCACGCGCTATGGTTGTGTGCTCCGCATGCACGCTATGCACGCGCTATGGTTGTGTGCTCCGCATGCACGCTATGCACGCTGCTATGGTTGTGTGCTCCGCATGCACGCTATGCACGCTGCTATGGTTTTGTGCTCCGCATGCACGCTATGCACGCTATGCACGCTATGCACGCTATGCACGCTATGCACGCGCTATGGTTGTGTGCTCCGCATGCACGCTATGCACGCGCTATGGTTGTGTGCTCCGCATGCACGCTATGCACGCGCTATGGTTGTGTGCTCCGCATGCACGCTATGCACGCTGCTATGGTTGTGTGCTCCGCATGCACGCTATGCACGCTGCTATGGTTGTGTGCTCCGCATGCACGCTATGCACGCGCTATGGTTGTGTGCTCCGCATGCACGCTAGGCTAGTAAGGCTGTTTCACACAGCCTCTGTGGAAACGCGTCTAGTGGATTACCAAGCTTGTTTAAGGACATGGTTTAGGACCCAAGCTTGTGATTGGCTGAACCGGGGGTAGGGAGCGCTCCATTGTAGTCACTTGGACCGCGGCAGAGGAGGTGAATAGAATGCGTTTATCGTAGGCTTGACCAGGCCTTACGGCCTGGGCATAAATATAACGATTGCAATCACCACGGCTTCGTAACTCTTCGGGCACTCGCGCCTGCGGCGCTCTGGCGCGAAGAGCAGGACCAAGGTCCGCTGGCCTTCGCGCAGCTTGCAATATCGTGGACGCTGGCGAAAACGAGCGCTCTACTCCTAAACATGCTTGGTAATCTGCTAGACGCTGTGGAAACGGAGTCTAGACGTATGGAACACAATCATGTCCCCAACGGCTCCGGCACGTAGCTGTGTCCTGGGCACTGGCTGGGCAGTGCTGTTGTTGTTTGACAGTCATTTCCTACAGACGCACCCACAGTGCACGCAGAGCAGCACTGCTTTCATTGGCTTCACAGATCTCACGGACGGATCATAAAGTTGTTTGAGATAAACGTGAACTTTGCATGTGTTTGGCATGTGTGACAGTCCGTCTCGCGCTAGACTCTAGCGCAAGACGGACTGTCACACATGCCCTTGTTGGAAATGAATGCGTGTGATAACTCTGATTTCACATAGTCTGTGGCATTGTTGTGTCCATAGGAGGCTGCACGTTACTCAGCGCTTGTATTTTGCCCTACTACTTTCTAGTACTTGAGAAGTCCCTTCTGTCCCCAAAAGCCAATTTTGGTCCACCCAGCTCAGTGGTGTATCACTCTAATCATTAGACTACTAACCCACACCTCCTGGCTCACACTGAACCCAGCCCTCCCAAACCACACTGTCTCCTATCAACACGACCCTTGTGCACGGTACGCACGCATGCTACACACACACACATGGCACGCTCGTATTACTATATTTGGGAGAACATGAACATTTTAGGATGGCATTTTGCACCCTAGCTCTAAAGCTGGACATTCCATCTACAAGCTAGACTGTTTTGTAGGTTGAACCTTAACCTAACCGTGCAAGCATGCACGCATGCACACACACACACACACACACACACACACACACACACACACACACACACACACACACACACACACACACACACACACACACACACACACACACCTCCTCTCTAATGTGCGTTGGGGGGGAAAAGGAACAAAGAACAGATTCTTAACATCTTGCAGGAGAGCGCTGTCAGCATTTAGACTGGTGGTGGGGGGGGGAGGGGGGGGGCAGAACAATGTGTTCATTGTTCCACCCAGAACCATAAGGTCAAGGTCAAGGTCATCTGCTGTGTCTTTGTTGTTTGGGAGAGAGCCTGGCTATGGACAGACAGTGGTGGAAAGTAACTAAGTACATTTACTTAAGTACTGTACTTAAGTAGCATGTTGAGGTATTTGTACTTTACTTGAGTATGTCCATACTCGCAGTTAGACTCCCTCACTGCTCTGAAACTGCATGCCGTTTAAACCAGCAATATAACCACAGCCGCAATGATGCATTGTGGGTAATGTAGTTTCCCTGTTTAACTGCCTGCCTGGTTGCATTCCGCGGCGTGGTGTGGTGTGGTGTGGTGTGGTGTGGTGTGGTGTGGGGTGGGGTGGTGTGGTGTGGGGTGGTGTGGTGTGGGGTGGGGTGGTGTGGTGTGGTGTGGGCTGGGGTGGTGTGGTGTGGGGTGGTGTGGTGTGGTGTGGTGTGGTGTGGTGCGGTGCGGTGCGGTGCGGTGTGGTGTGGGGTGATGTGGTGTGGTGTGGTGTGGTGTGGTGTGGTGTGGGGTGATGTGGTGTGGTGTGGTGTGGGGTGGTGTGGTGTGGTGTGGGGTGATGTGGTGTGGTGTGGTGTGGTGTGGTGTGGTGTGGGGTGGGGTGGTGTGGTGTGGTGTGGGCTGGGGTGGTGTGGTGTGGTGTGGTGTGGTGTGGTGTGGTGTGGGGTGGTGTGGTGTGGTGTGGGGTGATGTGGTGTGGTGTGGTGTGGTGTGGTGTGGTGTGGGGTGGGGTGGTGTGGTGTGGTGTGGGCTGGGGTGGTGTGGTGTGGTGTGGTGTGGTGTGGTGTGATGTGGTGTGGTGTGGTGTGGTGTGGTGTGGTGTGGTGTGGTGTGGTGTGGGGTGATGTGGGGTGGGGTGGTGTGGTGTGGTGTGGTGTGGGCTGGGGTGGTGTGGTGTGGTGTGGTGTGGTGTGGTGTGGTGTGGTGTGGTGTGGTGTGGTGTGGGGTGATGTGGTGTGGTGTGGGGTGGGGTGGTGTGGTGTGGTGTGGTGTGGTACGGTGTGGTGTGGTGTGGTGTGGTGTGGTGTGGTGTGGTGTGGTGCGGTGCGGTGTGGTGTGGTGTGAGTATTTGTTTCCTGTACTTTATGAGCTGTAGTTGTTGTGTGTACAGTTACAGTGCTAGAGGAAGCCTTGGATTGGTCTGTGCATTCATGTGTTGAAGCCTCTGTGTGGTGTCAGCCTGCCTGCCTGCTGCTGCTGGGAGGCTGCATGCGTTCCTTCTTCCCACACGTCAGAGTGAGCAGGACGGCTGGGACACCTCAGCCTCTAACAAGATACCATTCCTACTTCACTGGCTTCCTCTGTGTGTGCACATGCACGCATGCACACACATGCACACAGGAACACGCATTCAGTGTGGGATTGCTGGGAGAAAAATAAAAATAAATAATCCACTTATTGTGGAGAGTTTAGAGTTTCTTCCAGTTGACTGTCTGTTATTCTCTCTGAGCCCACTGGGCTCAGCTGCCTTCAAATGTTTCATCCTTCCCAGTGGAGGAGAGAGGTACTGCAGCACTCACTCACTCAGCCATGGATTTATTTTATTGCAACCGTAGTAAAACATGCAGATCATGTCCGTCCATCCTTTCATCTGTCCGTCCGTGCGTCACGCCTCATGTCACACTTCATATGGTCAAGATCCCTGATGTCAATATTAAGCCCATATCTGGGAATGCCCATATATGGACATATTGTGTCTGTCTTTGTTGATTCAGCGAGACCTTGCGTCTCGCCCTTAGGGTGTCTTACTGGTAAAGTCTCTATGCATAGAGCATCTTTGTTGATGTTTTAAGGGGCTCCCCGTGGCTTGCAAAGTGTTAATATAGCAGAGAGCATGTCTATGTTTCTCTGTTACACCTTGGCCCATTCCCACTGGGCCAGATAACAGATATCTGGAGATATTTCTCCAGATATTTCTCCATGCAAAGTGGATGGTAGATACAGATAAAAAAACGTTTTGCCACAGATAAAAGTATCTGTGGCAAATATCTGTGGTATATATTTCTTTTATCTGTATCTACCATCCACTTTGAATGGAAAAATATCTGGAGAAATATCTCCAGATATCTGTTATCTGGCCCAGTGGGAATGGGCCTAAGATCAGTGGTGGGTCACTATTAGAGCAGTGGTTCTCGATCTTTTTTTTTTATGTTTTTGAGTGCTAGGGGGTGTGAAGAGGTGAGTGTTAGGGAGAGGCGTGCTAGGGAGTGAGGTGAAGTACACTGAAGAAGTGAGTGTTCAGACTAAGGCAGTACAATGGCAGTGAGTCTGCAGTTCCGACTGTAATTGAGGCGTATTGATTTGTTTGTGCCTTGATGTCTCGTCCAGAAGCACCTTAAAGGACCTTGGAAGTGGAAAAAAACAGCAGACGGTTTTTGTTTATGTCTGTCTGGTGCATCTGTTAAAGGTCACAGTGAAGACAGTAAGATGTTATAAGGTCACAGTGAGGACAGAGTAAGATGTTATAAGGTCACAGTGAAGACAGTAAGATGTTATAAGGTCACAGTGAGGACAGAGTAAGATGTTATAAGGTCACAGTGAGGACAGAGTAAGATGTTATAAGGTCACAGTGAAGACAGTAAGATGTTATAAGGTCACAGTGAAGACAGTAAGATGTTATAAGGTCACAGTGAAGACAGAGTAAGATGTTATAAGGTCACAGTGAGGACAGTAAGATGTTATAAGGTCACAGTGAAGACAGAGTAAGATGTTATAAGGTCACAGTGAAGACAGAGTAAGATGTTATAAGGTCACAGTGAGGACAGTAAGATGTTATAAGGTCACAGTGAGGACAGAGTAAGATGTTATAAGGTCACAGTGAGGACAGTAAGATGTTATAAGGTCACAGTGAAGACAGTAAGATGTTATAAGGTCACAGTGAGGACAGAGTAAGATGTTATAAGGTCACAGTGAAGACAGTAAGATGTTATAAGGTCACAGTGAAGACAGTAAGATGTTATAAGGTCACAGTGAGGACAGAGTAAGATGTTATAAGGTCACAGTGAAGACAGTAAGATGTTATAAGGTCACAGTGAGGACAGAGTAAGATGTTATAAGGTCACAGTGAAGACAGTAAGATGTTATAAGGTCACAGTGAAGACAGTAAGATGTTATAAGGTCACAGTGAAGACAGAGTAAGATGTTATAAGGTCACAGTGAGGACAGAGTAAGATGTTATAAGGTCACAGTGAAGACAGTAAGATGTTATAAGGTCACAGTGAGGACAGTAAGATGTTATAAGGTCACAGTGAGGACAGAGTAAGATGTTATAAGGTCACAGTGAGGACAGTAAGATGTTATAAGGTCACAGTGAGGACAGTAAGATGTTATAAGGTCACAGTGAAGACAGTAAGATGTTATAAGGTCACAGTGAAGACAGTAAGATGTTATAAGGTCACAGTGAAGACAGAGTAAGATGTTATAAGGTCACAGTGAGGACAGTAAGATGTTATAAGGTCACAGTGAAGACAGTAAGATGTTATAAGGTCACAGTGAGGACAGTAAGATGTTATAAGGTCACAGTGAGGACAGTAAGATGTTATAAGGTCACAGTGAAGACAGTAAGATGTTATAAGGTCACAGTGAAGACAGTAAGATGTTATAAGGTCACAGTGAAGACAGAGTAAGATGTTATAAGGTCACAGTGAGGACAGTAAGATGTTATAAGGTCACAGTGAGGACAGTAAGATGTTATAAGGTCACAGTGAGGACAGTAAGATGTTATAAGGTCACAGTGAGGACAGTAAGATGTTATAAGGTCACAGTGAGGACAGTAAGATGTTATAAGGTCACAGTGAGGACAGAGTAAGATGTTATAAGGTCACAGTGAAGACAGTAAGATGTTATAAGGTCACAGTGAGGACAGTAAGATGTTATAAGGTCACAGTGAGGACAGTAAGATGTTATAAGGTCACAGTGAGGACAGTAAGATGTTATAAGGTCACAGTGAGGACAGTAAGATGTTATAAGGTCACAGTGAGGACAGTAAGATGTTATAAGGTCACAGTGAGGACAGAGTAAGATGTTATAAGGTCACAGTGAGGACAGTAAGATGTTATAAGGTCACAGTGAGGACAGTAAGATGTTATAAGGTCACAGTGAAGACAGTAAGATGTTATAAGGTCACAGTGAGGACAGAGTAAGATGTTATAAGGTCACAGTGAGGACAGTAAGATGTTATAAGGTCACAGTGAGGACAGTAAGATGTTATAAGGTCACAGTGAGGACAGTAAGATGTTATAAGGTCACAGTGAAGACAGAGTAAGATGTTATAAGGTCACAGTGAGGACAGTAAGATGTTATAAGGTCACAGTGAGGACAGTAAGATGTTATAAGGTCACAGTGAAGACAGTAAGATGTTATAAGGTCACAGTGAAGACAGTAAGATGTTATAAGGTCACAGTGAGGACAGTAAGATGTTATAAGGTCACAGTGAGGACAGAGTAAGATGTTATAAGGTCACAGTGAAGACAGTAAGATGTTATAAGGTCACAGTGAGGACAGTAAGATGTTATAAGGTCACAGTGAAGACAGTAAGATGTTATAAGGTCACAGTGAGGACAGTAAGATGTTATAAGGTCACAGTGAGGACAGTAAGATGTTATAAGGTCACAGTGAGGACAGTAAGATGTTATAAGGTCACAGTGAGGACAGAGTAAGATGTTATAAGGTCACAGTGAGGACAGAGTAAGATGTTATAAGGTCACAGTGAGGACAGAGTAAGATGTTATAAGGTCACAGTGAAGACAGAGTAAGATGTTATAAGGTCACAGTGAGGACAGTAAGATGTTATAAGGTCACAGTGAAGACAGAGTAAGATGTTATAAGGTCACAGTGAAGACAGAGTAAGATGTTATAAGGTCACAGTGAGGACAGAGTAAGATGTTATAAGGTCACAGTGAAGACAGTAAGATGTTATAAGGTCACAGTGAGGACAGAGTAAGATGTTATAAGGTCACAGTGAAGACAGAGTAAGATGTTATAAGGTCACAGTGAGGACAGTAAGATGTTATAAGGTCACAGTGAAGACAGAGTAAGATGTTATAAGGTCACAGTGAAGACAGAGTAAGATGTTATAAGGTCACAGTGAAGACAGAGTAAGATGTTATAAGGTCACAGTGAGGACAGTAAGATGTTATAAGGTCACAGTGAAGACAGTAAGATGTTATAAGGTCACAGTGAAGACAGTAAGATGTTATAAGGTCACAGTGAAGACAGAGTAAGATGTTATAAGGTCACAGTGAAGACAGAGTAAGATGTTATAAGGTCACAGTGAGGACAGTAAGATGTTATAAGGTCACAGTGAAGACAGTAAGATGTTATAAGGTCACAGTGAAGACAGTAAGATGTTATAAGGTCACAGTGAAGACAGTAAGATGTTATAAGGTCACAGTGAGGACAGTAAGATGTTATAAGGTCACAGTGAGGACAGTAAGATGTTATAAGGTCACAGTGAGGACAGTAAGATGTTATAAGGTCACAGTGAGGACAGTAAGATGTTATAAGGTCACAGTGAGGACAGTAAGATGTTATAAGGTCACAGTGAGGACAGTAAGATGTTATAAGGTCACAGTGAGGACAGAGTAAGATGTTATAAGGTCACAGTGAGGACAGTAAGATGTTATAAGGTCACAGTGAAGACAGTAAGATGTTATAAGGTCACAGTGAGGACAGTAAGATGTTATAAGGTCACAGTGAGGACAGTAAGATGTTATAAGGTCACAGTGAGGACAGTAAGATGTTATAAGGTCACAGTGAGGACAGTAAGATGTTATAAGGTCACAGTGAGGACAGTAAGATGTTATAAGGTCACAGTGAGGACAGTAAGATGTTATAAGGTCACAGTGAGGACAGTAAGATGTTATAAGGTCACAGTGAGGACAGTAAGATGTTATAAGGTCACAGTGAGGACAGTAAGATGTTATAAGGTCACAGTGAGGACAGAGTAAGATGTTATAAGGTCACAGTGAGGACAGTAAGATGTTATAAGGTCACAGTGAGGACAGTAAGATGTTATAAGGTCACAGTGAGGACAGTAAGATGTTATAAGGTCACAGTGAAGACAGTAAGATGTTATAAGGTCACAGTGAGGACAGTAAGATGTTATAAGGTCACAGTGAGGACAGTAAGATGTTATAAGGTCACAGTGAGGACAGTAAGATGTTATAAGGTCACAGTGAAGACAGTAAGATGTTATAAGGTCACAGTGAGGACAGTAAGATGTTATAAGGTCACAGTGAAGACAGTAAGATGTTATAAGGTCACAGTGAGGACAGTAAGATGTTATAAGGTCACAGTGAAGACAGTAAGATGTTATAAGGTCACAGTGAGGACAGTAAGATGTTATAAGGTCACAGTGAGGACAGTAAGATGTTATAAGGTCACAGTGAGGACAGTAAGATGTTATAAGGTCACAGTGAGGACAGTAAGATGTTATAAGGTCACAGTGAGGACAGTAAGATGTTATAAGGTCACAGTGAGGACAGTAAGATGTTATAAGGTCACAGTGAGGACAGTAAGATGTTATAAGGTCACAGTGAAGACAGTAAGATGTTATAAGGTCACAGTGAGGACAGTAAGATGTTATAAGGTCACAGTGAGGACAGTAAGATGTTATAAGGTCACAGTGAGGACAGTAAGATGTTATAAGGTCACAGTGAAGACAGTAAGATGTTATAAGGTCACAGTGAGGACAGTAAGATGTTATAAGGTCACAGTGAGGACAGTAAGATGTTATAAGGTCACAGTGAAGACAGTAAGATGTTATAAGGTCACAGTGAGGACAGTAAGATGTTATAAGGTCACAGTGAGGACAGAGTAAGATGTTATAAGGTCACAGTGAGGACAGTAAGATGTTATAAGGTCACAGTGAGGACAGTAAGATGTTATAAGGTCACAGTGAGGACAGTAAGATGTTATAAGGTCACAGTGAGGACAGTAAGATGTTATAAGGTCACAGTGAGGACAGTAAGATGTTATAAGGTCACAGTGAGGACAGTAAGATGTTATAAGGTCACAGTGAGGACAGTAAGATGTTATAAGGTCACAGTGAGGACAGTAAGATGTTATAAGGTCACAGTGAAGACAGTAAGATGTTATAAGGTCACAGTGAGGACAGTAAGATGTTATAAGGTCACAGTGAGGACACAGTAAGATGTTATAAGGTCACAGTGAGGACAGTAAGATGTTATAAGGTCACAGTGAGGACAGTAAGATGTTATAAGGTCACAGTGAGGACAGTAAGATGTTATAAGGTCACAGTGAGGACAGTAAGATGTTATAAGGTCACAGTGAAGACAGTAAGATGTTATAAGGTCACAGTGAGGACAGTAAGATGTTATAAGGTCACAGTGAGGACAGTAAGATGTTATAAGGTCACAGTGAGGACAGTAAGATGTTATAAGGTCACAGTGAGGACAGTAAGATGTTATAAGGTCACAGTGAAGACAGTAAGATGTTATAAGGTCACAGTGAAGACAGTAAGATGTTATAAGGTCACAGTGAAGACAGTAAGATGTTATAAGGTCACAGTGAGGACAGTAAGATGTTATAAGGTCACAGTGAGGACAGTAAGATGTTATAAGGTCACAGTGAGGACAGTAAGATGTTATAAGGTCACAGTGAGGACAGTAAGATGTTATAAGGTCACAGTGAAGACAGTAAGATGTTATAAGGTCACAGTGAGGACAGTAAGATGTTATAAGGTCACAGTGAGGACAGTAAGATGTTATAAGGTCACAGTGAGGACAGTAAGATGTTATAAGGTCACAGTGAGGACAGTAAGATGTTATAAGGTCACAGTGAGGACAGTAAGATGTTATAAGGTCACAGTGAGGACAGTAAGATGTTATAAGGTCACAGTGAGGACAGTAAGATGTTATAAGGTCACAGTGAGGACAGTAAGATGTTATAAGGTCACAGTGAGGACAGTAAGATGTTATAAGGTCACAGTGAGGACAGTAAGATGTTATAAGGTCACAGTGAGGACAGTAAGATGTTATAAGGTCACAGTGAAGACAGTAAGATGTTATAAGGTCACAGTGAGGACAGTAAGATGTTATAAGGTCACAGTGAGGACAGTAAGATGTTATAAGGTCACAGTGAGGACAGAGTAAGATGTTATAAGGTCACAGTGAAGACAGTAAGATGTTATAAGGTCACAGTGAAGACAGTAAGATGTTATAAGGTCACAGTGAAGACAGTAAGATGTTATAAGGTCACAGTGAGGACAGAGTAAGATGTTATAAGGTCACAGTGAGGACAGTAAGATGTTATAAGGTCACAGTGAAGACAGTAAGATGTTATAAGGTCACAGTGAGGACAGTAAGATGTTATAAGGTCACAGTGAGGACAGTAAGATGTTATAAGGTCACAGTGAGGACAGTAAGATGTTATAAGGTCACAGTGAAGACAGTAAGATGTTATAAGGTCACAGTGAGGACAGTAAGATGTTATAAGGTCACAGTGAGGACAGTAAGATGTTATAAGGTCACAGTGAGGACAGAGTAAGATGTTATAAGGTCACAGTGAGGACAGAGTAAGATGTTATAAGGTCACAGTGAGGACAGTAAGATGTTATAAGGTCACAGTGAGGACAGTAAGATGTTATAAGGTCACAGTGAGGACAGTAAGATGTTATAAGGTCACAGTGAGGACAGTAAGATGTTATAAGGTCACAGTGAGGACAGTAAGATGTTATAAGGTCACAGTGAGGACAGTAAGATGTTATAAGGTCACAGTGAGGACACAGTAAGATGTTATAAGGTCACAGTGAGGACAGTAAGACTTTATAAGGTCACAGTGAAGACAGTAAGATGTTATAAGGTCACAGTGAGGACAGTAAGATGTTATAAGGTCACAGTGAAGACAGTAAGATGTTATAAGGTCACAGTGAGGACAGTAAGATGTTATAAGGTCACAGTGAAGACAGTAAGATGTTATAAGGTCACAGTGAGGACAGTAAGATGTTATAAGGTCACAGTGAGGACAGTAAGATGTTATAAGGTCACAGTGAAGACAGTAAGATGTTATAAGGTCACAGTGAGGACAGTAAGATGTTATAAGGTCACAGTGAAGACAGTAAGATGTTATAAGGTCACAGTGAAGACAGTAAGATGTTATAAGGTCACAGTGAGGACAGTAAGATGTTATAAGGTCACAGTGAGGACAGTAAGATGTTATAAGGTCACAGTGAGGACAGTAAGATGTTATAAGGTCACAGTGAGGACAGTAAGATGTTATAAGGTCACAGTGAGGACAGTAAGATGTTATAAGGTCACAGTGAAGACAGTAAGATGTTATAAGGTCACAGTGAGGACAGTAAGATGTTATAAGGTCACAGTGAGGACAGTAAGATGTTATAAGGTCACAGTGAAGACAGTAAGATGTTATAAGGTCACAGTGAAGACAGTAAGATGTTATAAGGTCACAGTGAAGACAGAGTAAGATGTTATAAGGTCACAGTGAGGACAGTAAGATGTTATAAGGTCACAGTGAGGACAGTAAGATGTTATAAGGTCACAGTGAAGACAGTAAGATGTTATAAGGTCACAGTGAGGACAGTAAGATGTTATAAGGTCACAGTGAAGACAGTAAGATGTTATAAGGTCACAGTGAGGACAGTAAGATGTTATAAGGTCACAGTGAGGACAGTAAGATGTTATAAGGTCACAGTGAGGACAGTAAGATGTTATAAGGTCACAGTGAGGACAGTAAGATGTTATAAGGTCACAGTGAAGACAGTAAGATGTTATAAGGTCACAGTGAGGACAGTAAGATGTTATAAGGTCACAGTGAAGACAGTAAGATGTTATAAGGTCACAGTGAAGACAGTAAGATGTTATAAGGTCACAGTGAAGACAGTAAGATGTTATAAGGTCACAGTGAGGACAGTAAGATGTTATAAGGTCACAGTGAA
Organism: Nannobrachium achirus; assembly: GCF_963921795.1. Lineage (NCBI taxonomy): Eukaryota > Metazoa > Chordata > Actinopteri > Myctophiformes > Myctophidae > Nannobrachium > Nannobrachium achirus. The sequence continues at coordinate 65,392,183 of NC_137819.1, read as the reverse complement.
GACAGAGTAAGATGTTATAAGGTCACAGTGAAGACAGTAAGATGTTATAAGGTCACAGTGAGGACAGTAAGATGTTATAAGGTCACAGTGAGGACAGAGTAAGATGTTATAAGGTCACAGTGAGGACAGTAAGATGTTATAAGGTCACAGTGAGGACAGTAAGATGTTATAAGGTCACAGTGAGGACAGTAAGATGTTATAAGGTCACAGTGAAGACAGTAAGATGTTATAAGGTCACAGTGAAGACAGTAAGATGTTATAAGGTCACAGTGAAGACAGAGTAAGATGTTATAAGGTCACAGTGAGGACAGTAAGATGTTATAAGGTCACAGTGAGGACAGTAAGATGTTATAAGGTCACAGTGAAGACAGTAAGATGTTATAAGGTCACAGTGAGGACAGTAAGATGTTATAAGGTCACAGTGAGGACAGTAAGATGTTATAAGGTCACAGTGAAGACAGTAAGATGTTATAAGGTCACAGTGAAGACAGTAAGATGTTATAAGGTCACAGTGAGGACACAGTAAGATGTTATAAGGTCACAGTGAGGACAGTAAGATGTTATAAGGTCACAGTGAAGACAGTAAGATGTTATAAGGTCACAGTGAGGACAGTAAGATGTTATAAGGTCACAGTGAGGACAGTAAGATGTTATAAGGTCACAGTGAGGACAGTAAGATGTTATAAGGTCACAGTGAAGACAGTAAGATGTTATAAGGTCACAGTGAGGACAGTAAGATGTTATAAGGTCACAGTGAAGACAGTAAGATGTTATAAGGTCACAGTGAAGACAGTAAGATGTTATAAGGTCACAGTGAAGACAGTAAGATGTTATAAGGTCACAGTGAGGACAGTAAGATGTTATAAGGTCACAGTGAGGACAGTAAGATGTTATAAGGTCACAGTGAGGACAGTAAGATGTTATAAGGTCACAGTGAGGACAGTAAGATGTTATAAGGTCACAGTGAGGACAGAGTAAGATGTTATAAGGTCACAGTGAGGACAGTAAGATGTTATAAGGTCACAGTGAAGACAGTAAGATGTTATAAGGTCACAGTGAGGACAGAGTAAGATGTTATAAGGTCACAGTGAGGACAGTAAGATGTTATAAGGTCACAGTGAAGACAGTAAGATGTTATAAGGTCACAGTGAGGACAGTAAGATGTTATAAGGTCACAGTGAGGACAGAGTAAGATGTTATAAGGTCACAGTGAGGACAGTAAGATGTTATAAGGTCACAGTGAGGACAGAGTAAGATGTTATAAGGTCACAGTGAGGACAGTAAGATGTTATAAGGTCACAGTGAGGACAGAGTAAGATGTTATAAGGTCACAGTGAGGACAGTAAGATGTTATAAGGTCACAGTGAGGACAGTAAGATGTTATAAGGTCACAGTGAGGACAGAGTAAGATGTTATAAGGTCACAGTGAGGACAGTAAGATGTTATAAGGTCACAGTGAGGACAGAGTAAGATGTTATAAGGTCACAGTGAGGACAGTAAGATGTTATAAGGTCACAGTGAGGACAGAGTAAGATGTTATAAGGTCACAGTGAGGACAGTAAGATGTTATAAGGTCACAGTGAGGACAGTAAGATGTTATAAGGTCACAGTGAGGACAGTAAGATGTTATAAGGTCACAGTGAGGACAGTAAGATGTTATAAGGTCACAGTGAGGACAGTAAGATGTTATAAGGTCACAGTGAGGACAGTAAGATGTTATAAGGTCACAGTGAGGACAGTAAGATGTTATAAGGTCACAGTGAGGACAGTAAGATGTTATAAGGTCACAGTGAGGACAGTAAGACGTTATAAGGTCACAGTGAGGACAGTAAGATGTTATAAGGTCACAGTGAGGACAGTAAGATGTTATAAGGTCACAGTGAAGACAGTAAGATGTTATAAGGTCACAGTGAAGACAGTAAGATGTTATAAGGTCACAGTGAGGACAGTAAGATGTTATAAGGTCACAGTGAGGACAGTAAGATGTTATAAGGTCACAGTGAGGACAGTAAGATGTTATAAGGTCACAGTGAAGACAGTAAGATGTTATAAGGTCACAGTGAGGACAGTAAGATGTTATAAGGTCACAGTGAGGACAGTAAGACTTTATAAGGTCACAGTGAGGACAGTAAGATGTTATAAGGTCACAGTGAGGACAGTAAGATGTTATAAGGTCACAGTGAGGACAGTAAGATGTTATAAGGTCACAGTGAGGACAGAGTAAGATGTTATAAGGTCACAGTGAGGACAGTAAGATGTTATAAGGTCACAGTGAAGACAGTAAGATGTTATAAGGTCACAGTGAAGACAGTAAGATGTTATAAGGTCACAGTGAAGACAGTAAGATGTTATAAGGTCACAGTGAGGACAGTAAGATGTTATAAGGTCACAGTGAGGACAGTAAGATGTTATAAGGTCACAGTGAGGACAGTAAGATGTTATAAGGTCACAGTGAGGACAGTAAGATGTTATAAGGTCACAGTGAGGACAGTAAGATGTTATAAGGTCACAGTGAGGACAGTAAGACTTTATAAGGTCACAGTGAGGACAGTAAGATGTTATAAGGTCACAGTGAAGACAGTAAGATGTTATAAGGTCACAGTGAAGACAGTAAGATGTTATAAGGTCACAGTGAGGACAGTAAGATGTTATAAGGTCACAGTGAGGACAGTAAGATGTTATAAGGTCACAGTGAGGACAGTAAGACGTTATAAGGTCACAGTGAGGACAGTAAGATGTTATAAGGTCACAGTGAGGACAGTAAGATGTTATAAGGTCACAGTGAGGACAGTAAGATGTTATAAGGTCACAGTGAGGACAGTAAGACTTTATAAGGTCACAGTGAGGACAGTAAGATGTTATAAGGTCACAGTGAGGACAGTAAGATGCAGGTGCTGTGACCTCTGACAGCTCTGCACTGACCTCTGTGACATATTTTCATGACCAGATGACAAGCAGTCTCACAGCTTGTATATCTGCTATTTTTCACTAGTTAAAGCATTCAATAATGATACACAATAATGATACACAATAATGATACACAATAATGTGTACCCGTTCTGAATTAAATGGAACATCAATAGTCGCTCCCTCCTCCTGGTTCCTCCGCCAGGCTGCTCTTTGCCAACGATGCAGAGCGCCAAACCGCGCCGGTGCAACCGCAGCCCTTCTCCTCCTCACAGCAGCAGCACAGCGGCGTTGCTAATGAGCCGTGTAAAAGCTCTGCTTCTCCTGGAAGGAGACGGAGGTCTGCTGCTCTGCAAGCTGCATGAAACATGCATGGATGGAGGGTTTGGTTTGAGTCCCTGGTGCAGCGTGTAGGCGTTGTCTAATAAAACCACAACGCTATACGCTACGTTGTACTGTGCACTATTGCTGTGTTGATATGGCGGTGTGATACTTGTGTTGCATGACTGCATTGACTAGCATTGACTGTTATGTGCACTCTTTTTTTTGTTTGGCACATTTAGGCCTAACCTATAGAATAGGGCTAAATCAGAAATTAGCCTACAAAACAAATATGTTGCTACATACTGTACATGTACTGTAAGCCCCTCCCAAACAGCAAAATGTGTTCCCGGCCTGAATGGGTTAAGTTATGCTTTGAGTATAGCTTTTTTGTGTGTGTGACGTGTCACTTATGAGCGTTGAATGTTTCGTGGCCACTTTATGTATATATTCTTCTTTTTTTTGTTGCAGCTCTTCGACACTTTGTTTATATTTTCTTTTTTTGTGCTTGCTCTTTGGACTGTACACTACAGTACTCTTTTTCTTACTTCTTTGTAACTTGTAACCTTAAACTGCTGTGCTGCCTCTGGGCAACTGAATTTCCCCTGTGGGATAATAAAGCTATCTATCTATATCTATCTACGTTAGCTAATAAAACCACAGCGTGCTACGCGCAACGGTGTCCTTCACACCACTGTTCAGCTGAGGACGATGAAGGAGACACGTTGTGTAAACCAATGGTTCTCAACCTGTGGGTCGGGACTTCTTGGGGGGTCGCCGAATTATTTTTGGAGGGGTCACCAGATGATTATCTTGATGTGCAACACTGTTTTCTCTCTCAACAGTGAACAAACCAACACAACGTTTAAGTGGTATACTATTGAGGGTACATTTAAGAACTTTTTTAATACATCTAAAACCAGTAAGACTCCCTAATCGGGAGATAAGCGACCGTAGGTGGCTTATCTCCACAAATAGGGCAAAAATGTGTTTTTCCAAAATCTTCCTGATCCATGTTGATGACATGAGTGTAGACATGCTGTGTAGTGATATTCGTGATTTTAGGGCAAAAACTGTAGGAGCAGTGTCCAAAAATGTGTTTTAAAAATCGTCCTGAAGGTGGCGCTAGAATAGGGCCATGTGAGAAATGAGGTGTGGGGTCTCCGCGTTGCCTTGGCGGACGAATAGGTACCGGCCCCGGCTCTCCCGGACGCTCCTAGCCCGAGTTACGGCATTTTATGTGCGCTGCAGTGGCAGGGGGTCCTCCACTGGGGGCGCCACCACTTTTGCATCCGTTCTGGAGCACCAGGAGTCGGTGGTCCCCGGGAATTCCCCGTGAGCAGCCCCGTTGGGGTGGTCATTTGGTCATTTTTGCACATTTGGTCATTTTTTACATCTGGGGGTCCCCCAGGGACCTGGGGGTCCCTGGGGCTCCGGGGATCCTTGGAGGTTGTAGTTTGGCAGGCAAGGAGTGTGTGTGTAAAATCTGGCATGGATCGGGTCAACGGGTGCGGAGATATAAGCAGGGAAAAAGTGTGACGTGTGACGTGTGAGCACATTTGGTCATTTTTTACATCTGGGGGTCCCCCAGGGACCTGGGGGTCCCTGGGGCTCCGGGGGTCCTTGGAGGTTGTAGTTTGGCAGTCAAGGAGTGTGTGTGCAAAATTTGGCATGGATGGGGGCAACGGTTGTGGAGATATGAGCAGGGCAAAAGTGTGACTCACTGACTCACTCACTGACAGACAGACAGACAGCCGGTGGAGGTTTTGGTAGTAAATGCGACCTATGGTCGCAATGACAAATTAAACATTGGCCAAATTGACAAATATTAGAGGCAGAAATTGTGAAAATAGCCGATCTACATGCTCACATCGCAATGCGAGGCGTTGTGAGCATGTAGATCTGCTATTTTCACAATAGAACCAACCGTGTTATACAAAATGCAATGCCTCAACTCTTAGTGCTCGTCAGGGTGGGGGGTCCCCAGTTGATTATGTTGGGGGTTGCGGCCTGAAAAGGTTGAGAACCACTGATGTAAAGAATCACCTCCCCTATAGTCTGTCTGCTTGTGAATGAATGAATGAATGAATGAATGAATGAATGGATGGATGAATGAATGAATGAATGAATGAATGGATGAATGGATGAATGAATGAATGGATGGATGGATGGATGAATGAATGAATGAATGAATGAATGGATGAATGAATGAATGAATGAATGGATGAATGAATGAATGAATGAATGAATGGATGAATGGATGAATGAATGAATGGATGAATGGATGAATGAATGGATGAATGGATGAATGGATGAATGAATGGATGAATGGATGAATGAATGGATGAATGAATGAATGAATGAATGAATGGATGAATGGATGGATGAATGAATGAATGGATGAATGGATGAATGAATGAATGGATGAATGGATGAATGAATGAATGAATGGATGAATGGATGAATGGATGAATGAATGGATGAATGGATGAATGAATGAATGGATGAATGGATGAATGGATGAATGAATGGATGAATGGATGAATGAATGAATGGATGAATGGATGAATGAATGAATGAATGGATGAATGGATGAATGAATGGATGAATGAATGGATGAATGGATGAATGAATGAATGAATGGATGAATGGATGAATGAATGAATGCATGGATGAATGGATGAATGA
>NC_137819.1:65381267-65383767 GCF_963921795.1 Nannobrachium achirus | reverse complement strand
TTTCTTTATCTATTCTCCCAGTAAATGCCAACCACGCCACTCGTTTGGCACCAATGGGGGGTGGGGGATGGCAGAAGATGATGGGCGTTTTGTGTGTGTGTGTGTGTGTGTGTGTGTGTGTGTGTGTGTGTGTGTGTGTGTGTGTGTGTGTGTGTGTGTGTGTGTGTGTGTGTGTGTGTGTGTGCAGCCCGTTCTCAGGGGCAATAATTTTCATTATTGTTCAGGAAATAATATTTTTGGTTATTCTTCTGTTAGACTGATGAAAGGTTCTTGGCCTACCTACGTTTTTAGATGACCATTTCTATGCATGTGATGTATTTACCTATGTATATGGCTGCAGTGGCTCAGTGGTAGAGTGGCCGGACGTTCGATCCCTATAGTTCGATCCCGGGCTCCCCCAGTGTTAGTGTGGAAGAGTCCTTGAGCAAGACTCTGAACCCCTAACTGCTCCTGATGAGCAGGTTGGTGCCAATGGTTCAATGTAATGCACAATCTCCTTAAAGCGCTTTGGATACAAAAGAAAGGTGCTTTATAAATGCACCATTTACCGTTCATTACCTTCTGTTGTCCTTGCTTATTGTAAATCGCTCTGGATTAAAAGCGTCTGCTAAATGCCTATACTGTAATCTTGGATGTTGTGTTGTGAAGGCCAACACAGACGCTGTCAACAAAGGAGGGATCAAAGTTGATGCAAAGGAAATGTTTTATTGAATAAAAGATCAAACAGTTTGCAGATTAGACTCTGTCGAACATTTAACGTACAAGATTATCTTTTAACAGGGAGTTTGAAGTGCTCACACTTCAAGCTGTGAATGAGAGGATGTTTAGTGAAGTATCTTACTCTGCAATAAAGACAAGATCTAGTATTTTGATTTCAGTGGTTTGGGGCATGTGTACAAGTGGCTAAATATGTCTTTTTAGACACAATAAACTGGAAATGTCTTTGCGGTGCATCTTGGGAATGGGCTTATTGTGTCTAAAAATAAAAATAAACCGAGCAAAACGATAGAAGTAAATGAAAATATTTTAACAGTCATCTTTTCTTTTCTCTAATGACTATCTAAAATATGAACCTGTAAAAAAACTAAGTTGTCGTTTGAAGCTTAGAGCTTTCATGAGAGGAAAGCTGAGATAAAAACTCGTTCTCTGCCCCGTCACACTGCAACGCCATGTGAGCTTGTAGATCAGCTATGTTGGCTGTTGACGCAACACCGATGTACATGCAAAATACACGCACGCACGCACGCACGCACGCACGCACGCACGCACGCACGCACACACACACATACACACACACACACACACACACACACACACACACACACACACACACACACACACACACACACACACACACAGGATGAAAAACAACATGTCTTCAAAGAACTGACCTTCCTTTCCCTTATCGATTCACCAGCTCAGAGAGAGAGAGAGAGAGAGAGAGAGAGAGAGAGAGAGAGAGAGAGAGAGAGAGAGAGAGATGAAGCAGGGACCCCCACAACCTAGCCGAGTTCCAGACCCTGAATCGCTAGCCACACCCCTTTAAATTATTTGTTTTGAGTGAAACGAAATGTCAATTCAGGCTGAGTGTCAGGCTACCCACAACCTGTTCATAGATTCCATATAGTTTCATTGTTTGACTGCACAATCATCAGTGTATTTTGGATTCATGTCAATTTGTGTTTTCAGATATTTAACCACCTGAACCGTCAATACTTAACTCTCCTACTGCCAGATTATTTATTTATTTATTGGGTCTGGTGCCATCAAAAAGCGGCTTACCTTTGCGACGTTATAGTAGATAGACAGACATTTATTTATTTATGTATTTATTTATTTTTTATTGTGCAATAGTGCACTTTGGTCTGCCAGGCAGCAGAGGGCGGCGTCATGCGAGAATGAATGTGAATTTGCCTGTTATGTGTTGAAGAAGAAGAAGACCAGTCACTGGCCACAGAGCCTTACAGCCAGAGGAAATCAACAAGGAAGTGAATTGTTCTCCGTTGATGTTAACGCATAATGGATTTTTTACACCATCACCGCGGAAAATGTGTTTACAGTACACGGCCGCGCGACCCCTCATCAGCTTACAGTCATCAGACGAACGAACCGAACGAGCGCCGTATTGGCGCAGAGGTCTCTTGAGAATTGGGGCGAACGTGAACGTTCAAAGCGTGGGGAGAGTTAATAAACTTGACCTTTCACTCTGTACTTGGTCTGCTCTTTTTCCCCTCTACACCAAACCTCTTTGCCGAAAATAGCCGATCTACAAGCTCACAACGCGCGCCGCGAGGCGTTGTGAGCTTGTAGATCAGCTATTTTTGCAATTGTTATGACCTTCTCTGACTTTGTTTAAATCTATATCTGTATGAAGGTGGATTCTGCTTTTCAATGTGAATGGAGTGGTTTCTTGCTATTTGTGCAAAAATACACTCCAAAACAGGCAAAGAAACCTGTGGGGGAAAAAATGCTTTTGCAGGAATTGTTCAGAACAAGAGCA